>NW_027554422.1:3504125-3822682 GCF_053574225.1 Canis aureus
CACAGGAAGCATGCCTTGAAGCCAGCTGTCAACTAGCTGCATTCTTATGGCAGGGTGAAGGTAGCAGTATTCTGAGACAGGAGGTTCCCAGATTACCACTCTACTGCACCTGGAGATACCCTCCAGGTCTGCATTGTTAACTTGCGTCTCAGAAGCCTCTGGCAAACGTCTCTGTTGAAGACGTGAGAAACTCACTCTGCAGGCAGTGTGGAACTGTGAGGGACTGAGGGTGAGCTCAACTCTCAGAAGTAAGATGTTTTTGGACAAGGCGTTCAACTACCTACTCACGTATGGAACTTAGTATGTAGCACCAGTCTACCCCAGGAATTACTAGGAAATCGCTTGATTGAGCTTGGAGGCACTCGTCTTGTGTGCCGGGAGATTCCAGTTACCTCTCCCAACACTTGCGTCAAGCAGCGAGCCTAGGCCTTTTGGAAGCGAAAGGTAGCGGCAGGCAGGATGTAGGGTTACAGTCCATAAGCTCAACTCTCAGAAGTGTGTATGCATGGGAGGCAGATGTCTGCTACCCACTGGGACATGGGAGTTGGAACCTAGCTACACTCCTATTGAAGAAGGATGTTGGAAATCGCTGTATTCAACTCAGATACACGGGAGTTCAGGCCCAATGCTTACACATGCTTTTCCCACAACCCATCCCAGCCACTAACATAAGGAGGTTAGCAGGTACGTCTACAGTCAGGCAGGATGCGGGAGGGTTCTGCCCTGTCCTCAGCTCTCACAGGGAAGCATGCCTAGAAGCCAGCTCTCAACTAGCTGCATTCTTATGACAGTGTGAAGGTAGCAGTATTCTGAGTAAGGAGGTTCCCAGATTACCACTCTACTGCACCTGGAGAGACCGTCCAGGTGTGCATTGTTAACTTGCGTCTCAGAAGATTCTGGCAAAATTCTCTGGTGAAGACGTGGGAAACTCACTCTGCAGGCAGTGTGGAACTGTGAGGGACTGAGGGTGAGCTCAACTCTCAGCAGTAAGATGATTTTGGACAAGGCGTTCAGCTACCTTCTCACATATGGAACTTAGTATGTAGCACCAGTCTACCCCAGGAATTACTGGGAAATCGCTGGATTGAGCTTGGAGGCACTAGTCTTGTGTGCCGGGAGATTCCAGTTACCTCTCCCAACACTTCGGTGAAGCAGCGAGCCTTGGCCTTTCGGAAGCGAAAGGTAGATGCAGGCAGGAGGTAGGGTTACAGGCCATAAGCTCAACTCTCAGAAGTGTGTATGCATGGGAGGCAGATGTCTGCTACCCACTCGAACATGCGAGTGGGAACCTAGCTACACTCTGATGAAGAAGGACTTTGGAAATCGCTGTATTCAACTCAGATACACGGGAGTTCAGGCCCAATGCTTACACATGCTTTTCCCACAACCCATCCCAGCCACTAACATAAGGAGGTTAGCAGGTACGTCTACAGTCAGGCAGGATGCGGGAGGGTTCTGCCCTGTCCTCAGCTCTCACAGGGAAGCATGCCTAGAAGCCAGCTCTCAACTCGCTGCATTCTTATGACAGTGTGAAGGTAGCACTATTCTGAGTAAGGAGGTTCCCAGATTACCACTCTACTGCACCTGGAGATACCGTCTAGGTGTGCATTGTTAACTTGCGTCTCAGAAGCCTCTGGCAAAGCCTCTGGTGAAGACGTGGGAAACTCACTCTGCAGGCAGTGTGGAACTGTGAGGGACTGAGGGTGAGCTCAACTCTCAGCAGTAAGATGATTTTGGACAAGGCGTTCAGCTACCTTCTCACATATGGAACTTAGTATGTAGCACCAGTCTACCCCAGGAATTACTGGGAAATCGCTGGATTGAGCTTGGAGGCACTAGTCTTGTGTGCCGGGAGATTCCAGTTACCTCTCCCAACACTTCGGTGAAGCAGCGAGCCTAGGCCTTTTGGAAGCGAAAGGTAGCTGCAGGCAGGTATTCTGAGTCAGGAGGTTCCAAGATTACCACTGTACTGCACCTGGAGATACCGTCCAGGTCTGCATTGTTAAGTTGCGTCTCACAAGACTTTGACAAACGTCTCTGGTGAAGCCGTGCGAAACTCACTCTGCAGGCAGTGTGGAACTCTGAGGGCCTGAGGGTGAGCTCAACTCTCAGAAGTAAGATGCTTTTGGACAAGGCGTTAGCTACATTCTCATATATATGGAACTTAGTATGTAGCACCAGTCTACCACAGGAATTCTAGGAAATCGCTGGATTGAGCTTGGAGGCACTAGTCTTGTGTGCCTGGAGACTCCAATTACCTCTCCCAACACTGCCGTCACGCAGCGGGTCTAGGCCTTTTAGAAGCCAAGGGTACCTGCAGGCAGGATATGGAGGTACAGGCCATAAGCTCAACTCTCAGAAGTAAGCATGGGAGGCAGATGTCTGCTACCCACTAGTACATGGGAGTAGGAACCTAGCTACAAACTGATTGAAGATGGCCGTTTGAAAACGCTGTATTCAACTCAGCTACACGTGAGTTCAGGCTCAATTCTTATATATGCTATTCCCCCAACCTCGCCCAGCAACTAACATAAGGATGTTAGCAGCTACGTCTACAGTCAGGCAGGATGAGGGAGGGTTCTGCCCTGACCTCAGCTCTCACATGGAAGCATGCCTAGAAGCCAGCTCTCAACTAGCTGCATTCTTATGACAGTGTGAAGGTAGCAGTATTCTGAGTAAGGAGGTTCCCAGATTACCACTCTACTGCACCTGGAGAGACCGTCCAGGTGTGCATTGTTAACTTGCGTCTCAGAAGCCTCTGGCAAAGTCTCTGGTGAAGACGTGGGAAACTCACTCTGCAGGCAGTGTGGAACTGTGAGGGACTGAGGGTGAGCTCAACTCTCAGCAGTAAGATGATTTTGGACAAGGCGTTCAGCTACCTTCTCACATATGGAACTTAGTATGTAGCACCAGTCTACCCCAGGAATTACTGGGAAATCGCTGGATTGAGCTTGGAGGCACTCTTCTTATGTGCCGGGAGATTCCAGTTACCTCTCCCAACACTTCGGTGAAGCAGCTAGCCTAGGCCTTTTGGAAGCGAAAGGTAGCTGCAGGCAGGAGGTAGGGTTACAGGCCATAAGCTCAACTCTCAGAAGTGGGTATGCATGGGAGGCAGATGTCTGATACCTACACGGACATGCGAGTGGGAACCTAGCTGTACACTCTGATGAAGAAGGACTTTGGAAATCGTTGTATTCAACTCAGATACACGTGGGTTCAGGCACAATGATTCCACATGCTTTTCTCACAACCTTTCCCTGCCACTAACATGAGGACGTTAGCAGCTCCTTCTACAGTCAAGCAGGATGCGGGAGGGTTGTGCCCTGTCCTTAGCTCTCACAGGAAGCATGCCTTGAAGCCAGCTGTCAACTAGCTGCATTCTTATGGCAGGGTGAAGGTAGCAGTATTCTGAGACAGGAGGTTCCCAGATTACCACTCTACTGCACCTGGAGATACCCTCCAGGTCTGCATTGTTAACTTGCGTCTCAGAAGCCTCTGGCAAACGTCTCTGTTGAAGACGTGAGAAACTCACTCTGCAGGCAGTGTGGAACTGTGAGGGACTGAGGGTGAGCTCAACTCTCAGAAGTAAGATGTTTTTGGACAAGGCGTTCAACTACCTACTCACGTATGGAACTTAGTATGTAGCACCAGTCTACCCCAGAAATTACTAGGAAATCGCTTGATTGAGCTTGGAGGCACTCGTCTTGTGTGCCGGGAGATTCCAGTTACCTCTCCCAACACTTGCGTCAAGCAGCGAGCCTAGGCCTTTTGGAAGCGAAAGGTAGCGGCAGGCAGGATGTAGGGTTACAGTCCATAAGCTCAACTCTCAGAAGTGTGTATGCATGGGAGGCAGATGTCTGCTACCCACTGGGACATGGGAGTTGGAACCTAGCTACACTCCTATTGAAGAAGGATGTTGGAAATCGCTGTATTCAACTCAGATACACGGGAGTTCAGGCCCAATGCTTACACATGCTTTTCCCACAACCCATCCCAGCCACTAACATAAGGAGGTTAGCAGGTACGTCTACAGTCAGGCAGGATGCGGGAGGGTTCTGCCCTGTCCTCAGCTCTCACAGGGAAGCATGCCTAGAAGCCAGCTCTCAACTAGCTGCATTCTTATGACAGTGTGAAGGTAGCAGTATTCTGAGTAAGGAGGTTCCCAGATTACCACTCTACTGCACCTGGAGAGACCGTCCAGGTGTGCATTGTTAACTTGCGTCTCAGAAGATTCTGGCAAAAGTCTCTGGTGAAGACGTGGGAAACTCACTCTGCAGGCAGTGTGGAACTGTGAGGGACTGAGGGTGAGCTCAACTCTCAGCAGTAAGATGATTTTGGACAAGGCGTTCAGCTACCTTCTCACATATGGAACTTAGTATGTAGCACCAGTCTACCCCAGGAATTACTGGGAAATCGCTGGATTGAGCTTGGAGGCACTAGTCTTGTGTGCCGGGAGATTCCAGTTACCTCTCCCAACACTTCGGTGAAGCAGCGAGCCTAGGCCTTTTGGAAGCGAAAGGTAGCTGCAGGCAGGTATTCTGAGTCAGGAGGTTCCAAGATTACCACTGTACTGCACCTGGAGATACCGTCCAGGTCTGCATTGTTAAGTTGCGTCTCACAAGACTTTGACACGTCTCTGGTGAAGACGTGCGAAACTCACTCTGCAGGCAGTGTGGAACTCTGAGGGCCTGAGGGTGAGCTCAACTCTCAGAAGTAAGATGCTTTTGGACAAGGCGTTAGCTACATTCTCATATATATGGAACTTAGTATGTAGCACCAGTCTACCACAGGAATTCTAGGAAATCGCTGGATTGAGCTTGGGGGCACTAGACTTGTGTGCCTGGAGACTCCAATTACCTCTCCCAACACTGCCGTCACGCAGCGGGTCTAGGCCTTTTAGAAGCCAAGGGTACCTGCAGGCAGGATATGGAGGTACAGGCCATAAGCTCAACTCTCAGAAGTAAGCATGGGAGGCAGATGTCTGCTACCCACTAGTACATGGGAGTAGGAACCTAGCTACAAACTGATTGAAGATGGCCGTTTGAAAACGCTGTATTCAACTCAGCTACACGTGAGTTCAGGCTCAATTCTTATACATGCTATTCCCCCAACCTCGCCCAGCAACTAACATAAGGATGTTAGCAGCTACGTCTACAGTCAGGCAGGATGTGGGAGGGTTCTGCCCTGACCTCAGCTCTCACATGGAAGCATGCCTAGAAGCCAGCTCTCAACTAGCTGCATTCTTATGACAGTGTGAAGGTAGCAGTATTCTGAGTAAGGAGGTTCCCAGATTACCACTCTACTGCACCTGGAGAGACCGTCCAGGTGTGCATTGTTAACTTGCGTCTCAGAAGCCTCTGGCAAAGTCTCTGGTGAAGACGTGGGAAACTCACTCTGCAGGCAGTGTGGAACTGTGAGGGACTGAGGGTGAGCTCAACTCTCAGCAGTAAGATGATTTTGGACAAGGCGTTCAGCTACCTTCTCACATATGGAACTTAGTATGTAGCACCAGTCTACCCCAGGAATTACTGGGAAATCGCTGGATTGAGCTTGGAGGCACTCGTCTTGTGTGCCGGGAGATTCCAGTTACCTCTCCCAACACTTCGGTGAAGCAGCTAGCCTAGGCCTTTTGGAAGCGAAAGGTAGCTGCAGGCAGGAGGTAGGGTTACAGGCCATAAGCTCAACTCTCAGAAGTGGGTATGCATGGGAGGCAGATGTCTGCTACCTACACGGACATGCGAGTGGGAACCTAGCTGTACACTCTGATGAAGAAGGACTTTGGAAATCGCTGTATTCAACTCAGATACACGTGGGTTCAGGCACAACGATTCCACATGCTTTTCTCACAACCTTTCCCTGCCACTAACATGAGGACGTTAGCAGCTCCTTCTACAGTCAAGCAGGATGCGGGAGGGTTGTGCCCTGTCCTTAGCTCTCACAGGAAGCATGCCTTGAAGCCAGCTGTCAACTAGCTGCATTCTTATGGCAGGGTGAAGGTAGCAGTATTCTGAGACAGGAGGTTCCCAGATTACCACTCTACTGCACCTGGAGATACCCTCCAGGTCTGCATTGTTAACTTGCGTCTCAGAAGCCTCTGGCAAACGTCTCTGTTGAAGACGTGAGAAACTCACTCTGCAGGCAGTGTGGAACTGTGAGGGACTGAGGGTGAGCTCAACTCTCAGAAGTAAGATGTTTTTGGACAAGGCGTTCAACTACCTACTCACGTATGGAACTTAGTATGTAGCACCAGTCTACCCCAGAAATTACTAGGAAATCGCTTGATTGAGCTTGGAGGCACTCGTCTTGTGTGCCGGGAGATTCCAGTTACCTCTCCCAACACTTGCGTCAAGCAGCGAGCCTAGGCCTTTTGGAAGCGAAAGGTAGCGGCAGGCAGGATGTAGGGTTACAGTCCATAAGCTCAACTCTCAGAAGTGTGTATGCATGGGAGGCAGATGTCTGCTACCCACTGGGACATGGGAGTTGGAACCTAGCTACACTCCTATTGAAGAAGGATGTTGGAAATCGCTGTATTCAACTCAGATACACGGGAGTTCAGGCCCAATGCTTACACATGCTTTTCCCACAACCCATCCCAGCCACTAACATAAGGAGGTTAGCAGGTATGTCTACAGTCAGGCAGGATGCGGGAGGGTTCTGCCCTGTCCTCAGCTCTCACAGGGAAGCATGCCTAGAAGCCAGCTCTCAACTAGCTGCATTCTTATGACAGTGTGAAGGTAGCAGTATTCTGAGTAAGGAGGTTCCCAGATTACCACTCTACTGCACCTGGAGAGACCGTCCAGGTGTGCATTGTTAACTTGCGTCTCAGAAGATTCTGGCAAAAGTCTCTGGTGAAGACGTGGGAAACTCACTCTGCAGGCAGTGTGGAACTGTGAGGGACTGAGGGTGAGCTCAACTCTCAGCAGTAAGATGATTTTGGACAAGGCGTTCAGCTACCTTCTCACATATGGAACTTAGTATGTAGCACCAGTCTACCCCAGGAATTACTGGGAAATCGCTGGATTGAGCTTGGAGGCACTAGTCTTGTGTGCCGGGAGATTCCAGTTACCTCTCCCAACACTTCGGTGAAGCAGCGAGCCTAGGCCTTTTGGAAGCGAAAGGTAGCTGCAGGCAGGTATTCTGAGTCAGGAGGTTCCAAGATTACCACTGTACTGCACCTGGAGATACCGTCCAGGTCTGCATTGTTAAGTTGCGTCTCACAAGACTTTGACACGTCTCTGGTGAAGACGTGCGAAACTCACTCTGCAGGCAGTGTGGAACTCTGAGGGCCTGAGGGTGAGCTCAACTCTCAGAAGTAAGATGCTTTTGGACAAGGCGTTAGCTACATTCTCATATATATGGAACTTAGTATGTAGCACCAGTCTACCACAGGAATTCTAGGAAATCGCTGGATTGAGCTTGGGGGCACTAGACTTGTGTGCCTGGAGACTCCAATTACCTCTCCCAACACTGCCGTCACGCAGCGGGTCTAGGCCTTTTAGAAGCCAAGGGTACCTGCAGGCAGGATATGGAGGTACAGGCCATAAGCTCAACTCTCAGAAGTAAGCATGGGAGGCAGATGTCTGCTACCCACTAGTACATGGGAGTAGGAACCTAGCTACAAACTGATTGAAGATGGCCGTTTGAAAACGCTGTATTCAACTCAGCTACACGTGAGTTCAGGCTCAATTCTTATACATGCTATTCCCCCAACCTCGCCCAGCAACTAACATAAGGATGTTAGCAGCTACGTCTACAGTCAGGCAGGATGTGGGAGGGTTCTGCCCTGACCTCAGCTCTCACATGGAAGCATGCCTAGAAGCCAGCTCTCAACTAGCTGCATTCTTATGACAGTGTGAAGGTAGCAGTATTCTGAGTAAGGAGGTTCCCAGATTACCACTCTACTGCACCTGGAGAGACCGTCCAGGTGTGCATTGTTAACTTGCGTCTCAGAAGCCTCTGGCAAAGTCTCTGGTGAAGACGTGGGAAACTCACTCTGCAGGCAGTGTGGAACTGTGAGGGACTGAGGGTGAGCTCAACTCTCAGCAGTAAGATGATTTTGGACAAGGCGTTCAGCTACCTTCTCACATATGGAACTTAGTATGTAGCACCAGTCTACCCCAGGAATTACTGGGAAATCGCTGGATTGAGCTTGGAGGCACTCGTCTTGTGTGCCGGGAGATTCCAGTTACCTCTCCCAACACTTGCGTCAAGCAGCGAGCCTAGGCCTTTTGGAAGCGAAAGGTAGCGGCAGGCAGGATGTAGGGTTACAGGCCATAAGCTCAACTCTCAGAAGTGTGTATGCATGGGAGGCAGATGTCTGCTACCCACTGGGACATGGGAGTTGGAACCTAGCTACACTCCTATTGAAGAAGGATGTTGGAAATCGCTGTATTCAACTCAGATACACGGGAGTTCAGGCCCAATGCTTACACATGCTTTCCCACAACCCATCCCAGCCACTAACATAAGGAGGTTAGCAGGTACGTCTACAGTCAGGCAGGATGCGGGAGGGTTCTGCCCTGTCCTCAGCTCTCACAGGGAAGCATGCCTAGAAGCCAGCTCTCAACTAGCTGCATTCTTATGACAGTGTGAAGGTAGCAATAATCTGAGTAAGGAGGTTCCCAGATTACCACTCTACTGCACCTGGAGATTCCGTCCAGGTGTGCATTGTTAACTTGCGTCTCAGAAGCCTCTGGCAAAAGTCTCTGGTGAAGACGTGGGAAACTCACTCTGCAGGCAGTGTGGAACTGTGAGGGACTGAGGGTGAGCTCAACTCTCAGCAGTAAGATGATTTTGGACAAGGCGTTCAGCTACCTTCTCACATATGGAACTTAGTATGTAGCAACAGTCTACCCCAGGAATTACTGGGAAATCGCTGGATTGAGCTTGGAGGCACTCGTCTTGTGTGCCGGGAGATTCCAGTTACCTCACCCAACACTTCGGTGAAGCAGCGAGCCTAGGCCTTTTGGAAGCGAAAGGTAGCTGCAGGCAGGTATTCTGAGTCAGGAGGTTCCAAGATTACCACTGTACTGCACCTGGAGATACCGTCCAGGTCTGCATTGTTAAGTTGCGTCTCACAAGACTTTGACAAACGTCTCTGGTGAAGACGTGCGAAACTCACTCTGCAGGCAGTGTGGAACTCTGAGGGCCTGAGGGTGAGCTCAACTCTCAGAAGTAAGATGCTTTTGGACAAGGCGTTAGCTACATTCTCATATATATGGAACTTAGTATGTAGCACCAGTCTACCACAGGAATTCTAGGAAATCGCTGGATTGAGCTTGGAGGCACTAGTCTTGTGTGCCTGGAGACTCCAATTACCTCTCCCAACACTGCCGTCACGCAGCGGGTCTAGGCCTTTTAGAAGCCAAGGGTACCTGCAGGCAGGATATGGAGGTACAGGCCATAAGCTCAACTCTCAGAAGTAAGCATGGGAGGCAGACTTCTGCTACCCACTAGTACATGGGAGTAGGAACCTAGCTACAAATTGATTGAAGATGGCCGTTTGAAAACGCTGTATTCAACTCAGCTACACGTGAGTTCAGGCTCAATTCTTATACATGCTATTCCCCCAACCTCGCCCAGCAACTAACATAAGGATGTTAGCAGCTACGTCTACAGTCAGGCAGGATGTGGGAGGGTTCTGCCCTGACCTCAGCTCTCACATGGAAGCATGCCTAGAAGCCAGCTCTCAACTAGCTGCATTCTTATGACAGTGTGAAGGTAGCAGTATTCTGAGTAAGGAGGTTCCCAGATTACCACTCTACTGCACCTGGAGAGACCGTCCAGGTGTGCATTGTTAACTTGCGTCTCAGAAGCCTCTGGCAAAGTCTCTGGTGAAGACGTGGGAAACTCACTCTGCAGGCAGTGTGGAACTGTGAGGGACTGAGGGTGAGCTCAACTCTCAGCAGTAAGATGGTTTTGGACAAGGCGTTCAGCTACCTTCTCACATATGGAACTTAGTATGTAGCACCAGTCTACCCCAGGAATTACTGGGAAATCGCTGGATTGAGCTTGGAGGCACTCGTCTTGTGTGCCGGGAGATTCCAGTTACCTCTCCCAACACTTCGGTGAAGCAGCGAGCCTAGGCCTTTTGGAAGCGAAAGGTAGCTGCAGGCAGGAGGTAGGGTTACAGGCCATAAGCTCAACTCTCAGAAGTGGGTATGCATGGGAGGCAGATGTCTGCTACCTACACGGACATGCGAGTGGGAACCTAGCTGTACACTCTGATGAAGAAGGACTTTGGAAATCGCTGTATTCAACTCAGATACACGTGGGTTCAGGCACAAGGATTCCACATGCTTTTCTCACAACCTTTCCCTGCCACTAACATGAGGACGTTAGCAGCTCCTTCTACAGTCAAGCAGGATGCGGGAGGGTTGTGCCCTGTCCTTAGCTCTCACAGGAAGCATGCCTTGAAGCCAGCTGTCAACTAGCTGCATTCTTATGGCAGGGTGAAGGTAGCAGTATTCTGAGACAGGAGGTTCCCAGATTACCACTCTACTGCACCTGGAGATACCCTCCAGTTCTGCATTGTTAACTTGCGTCTCAGAAGCCTCTGGCAAACGTCTCTGTTGAAGACGTGAGAAACTCACTCTGCAGGCAGTGTGGAACTGTGAGGGACTGAAGGTGAGCTCAACTCTCAGAAGTAAGATGTTTTTGGACAAGGCGTTCAACTACCTACTCACGTATGGAACTTAGTATGTAGCACCAGTCTACCCCAGGAATTACTAGGAAATCGCTTGATTGAGCTTGGAGGCACTCGTCTTGTGTGCCGGGAGATTCCAGTTACCTCTCCCAACACTTGCGTCAAGCAGCGAGCCTAGGCCTTTTGGAAGCGAAAGGTAGCGGCAGGCAGGATGTAGGGTTACAGGCCATAAGCTCAACTCTCAGAAGTGTGTATGCATGGGAGGCAGATGTCTGCTACCCACTGGGACATGGGAGTTGGAACCTAGCTACACTCCTATTGAAGAAGGATGTTGGAAATCGCTGTATTCAACTCAGATACACGGGAGTTCAGGCCCAATGCTTACACATGCTTTTCCCACAACCCATCCCAGCCACTAACATAAGGAGGTTAGCAGGTACGTCTACAGTCAGGCAGGATGCGGGAGGGTTCTGCCCTGTCCTCAGCTCTCACAGGGAAGCATGCCTAGAAGCCAGCTCTCAACTCGCTGCATTCTTATGACAGTGTGAAGGTATCACTATTCTGAGTAAGGAGGTTCCCAGATTACCACTCTACTGCACCTGGAGATACCGTCCAGGTGTGCATTGTTAACTTGCGTCTCAGAAGCCTCTGGCAAAAGTCTCTGGTGAAGACGTGGAAACTCACTCTGCAGGCAGTGTGGAACTGTGAAGGACTGAGGGTGAGCTCAACTCTCAGCAGTAAGATGATTTTGGACAAGGCGTTCAGCTACCTTCTCACATATGGAACTTAGTATGTAGCACCAGTCTACCCCAGGAATTACTGGGAAATCGCTGGATTGAGCTTGGAGGCACTAGTCTTGTGTGCCGGGAGATTCCAGTTACCTCTCCCAACACTTCGGTGAAGCAGCGAGCCTAGGCCTTTTGGAAGCGAAAGGTAGCTGCAGGCAGGTATTCTGAGTCAGGAGGTTCCAAGATTACCACTGTACTGCACCTGGAGATACCGTCCAGGTCTGCATTGTTAAGTTGCGTCTCACAAGACTTTGACAAACGTCTCTGGTGAAGCCGTGCGAAACTCACTCTGCAGGCAGTGTGGAACTCTGAGGGCCTGAGGGTGAGCTCAACTCTCAGAAGTAAGATGCTTTTGGACAAGGCGTTAGCTACATTCTCATATATATGGAACTTAGTATGTAGCACCAGTCTACCACAGGAATTCTAGGAAATCGCTGGATTGAGCTTGGAGGCACTAGTCTTGTGTGCCTGGAGACTCCAATTACCTCTCCCAACACTGCCGTCACGCAGCGGGTCTAGGCCTTTTAGAAGCCAAGGGTACCTGCAGGCAGGATATGGAGGTACAGGCCATAAGCTCAACTCTCAGAAGTAAGCATGGGAGGCAGATGTCTGCTACCCACTAGTACATGGGAGTAGGAACCTAGCTACAAACTGATTGAAGATGGCCGTTTGAAAACGCTGTATTCAACTCAGCTACACGTGAGTTCAGGCTCAATTCTTATACATGCTATTCCCCCAACCTCGCCCAGCAACTAACATAAGGATGTTAGCAGCTACGTCTACAGTCAGGCAGGATGTGGGAGGGTTCTGCCCTGACCTCAGCTCTCACATGGAAGCATGCCTAGAAGCCAGCTCTCAACTAGCTGCATTCTTATGACAGTGTGAAGGTAGCAGTATTCTGAGTAAGGAGGTTCCCAGATTACCACTCTACTGCACCTGGAGAGACCGTCCAGGTGTGCATTGTTAACTTGCGTCTCAGAAGCCTCTGGCAAAGTCTCTGGTGAAGACGTGGGAAACTCACTCTGCAGGCAGTGTGGAACTGTGAGGGACTGAGGGTGAGCTCAACTCTCATCAGTAAGATGATTTTGGACAAGGCGTTCAGCTACCTTCTCACATATGGAACTTAGTATGTAGCACCAGTCTACCCCAGGAATTACTGGGAAATCGCTGGATTGAGCTTGGAGGCACTCGTCTTGTGTGCCGGGAGATTCCAGTTACCTCTCCCAACACTTCGGTGAAGCAGCGAGCCTAGGCCTTTTGGAAGCGAAAGGTAGCTGCAGGCAGGAGGTAGGGTTACAGGCCATAAGCTCAACTCTCAGAAGTGGGTATGCATGGGAGGCAGATGTCTGCTACCTACACGGACATGCGAGTGGGAACCTAGCTGTACACTCTGATGAAGAAGGACTTTGGAAATCGCTGTATTCAACTCAGATACACGTGGGTTCAGGCACAACGATTCCACATGCTTTTCTCACAACCTTTCCCTGCCACTAACATGAGGACGTTAGCAGCTCCTTCTACAGTCAAGCAGGATGCGGGAGGGTTGTGCCCTGTCCTTAGCTCTCACAGGAAGCATGCCTTGAAGCCAGCTGTCAACTAGCTGCATTCTTATGGCAGGGTGAAGGTAGCAGTATTCTGAGACAGGAGGTTCCCAGATTACCACTCTACTGCACCTGGAGATACCCTCCAGGTCTGCATTGTTAACTTGCGTCTCAGAAGCCTCTGGCAAACGTCTCTGTTGAAGACGTGAGAAACTCACTCTGCAGGCAGTGTGGAACTGTGAGGGACTGAAGGTGAGCTCAACTCTCAGAAGTAAGATGTTTTTGGACAAGGCGTTCAACTACCTACTCACGTATGGAACTTAGTATGTAGCACCAGTCTACCCCAGGAATTACTAGGAAATCGCTTGATTGAGCTTGGAGGCACTCGTCTTGTGTGCCGGGAGATTCCAGTTACCTCTCCCAACACTTGCGTCAGTCAAGCAGCGAGCCTAGGCCTTTTGGAAGCGAAAGGTAGCGGCAGGCAGGATGTAGGGTTACAGGCCATAAGCTCAACTCTCAGAAGTGTGTATGCATGGGAGGCGATGTCTGCTACCCACTGGGACATGGGAGTTGGAACCTAGCTACACTCCTATTGAAGAAGGATGTTGGAAATCGCTGTATTCAACTCAGATACACGGGAGTTCAGGCCCAATGCTTACACATGCTTTTCCCACAACCCATCCCAGCCACTAACATAAGGAGGTTAGCAGGTACGTCTACAGTCAGGCAGGATGCGGGAGGGTTCTGCCCTGTCCTCAGCTCTCACACGGAAGCATGCCTAGAAGCCAGCTCTCAACTCGCTGCATTCTTATGACAGTGTGAAGGTAGCACTATTCTGAGTAAGGAGGTTCCCAGATTACCACTCTACTGCACCTGGAGATACCGTCCAGGTGTGCATTGTTAACTTGCGTCTCAGAAGCCTCTGGCAAAAGTCTCTGGTGAAGACGTGGAAACTCACTCTGCAGGCAGTGTGGAACTGTGAAGGACTGAGGGTGAGCTCAACTCTCAGCAGTAAGATGATTTTGGACAAGGCGTTCAGCTACCTTCTCACATATGGAACTTAGTATGTAGCACCAGTCTACCCCAGGAATTACTGGGAAATCGCTGGATTGAGCTTTGAGGCACTAGTCTTGTGTGCCGGGAGATTCCAGTTACCTCTCCCAACACATCGGTGAAGCAGCGAGCCTAGGCCTTTTGGAAGCGAAAGGTAGCTGCAGGCAGGTATTCTGAGTCAGGAGGTTCCAAGATTACCACTGTACTGCACCTGGAGATACCGTCCAGGTCTGCATTGTTAAGTTGCGTCTCACAAGACTTTGACAAACGTCTCTGGTGAAGCCGTGCGAAACTCACTCTGCAGGCAGTGTGGAACTCTGAGGGCCTGAGGGTGAGCTCAACTCTCAGAAGTAAGATGCTTTTGGACAAGGCGTTAGCTACATTCTCATATATATGGAACTTAGTATGTAGCACCAGTCTACCACAGGAATTCTAGGAAATCGCTGGATTGAGCTTGGAGGCACTAGTCTTGTGTGCTTGGAGACTCCAATTACCTCTCCCAACACTGCCGTCACGCAGCGGGTCTAGGCCTTTTAGAAGCCAAGGGTACCTGCAGGCAGGATATGGAGGTACAGGTCATAAGCTCAACTCTCAGAAGTAAGCATGGGAGGCAGATGTCTGCTACCCACTAGTACATGGGAGTAGGAACCTAGCTACAAACTGATTGAAGATGGCCGTTTGAAAACGCTGTATTCAACTCAGCTACACGTGAGTTCAGGCTCAATTCTTATACATGCTATTCCCCCAACCTCGCCCAGCAACTAACATAAGGATGTTAGCAGCTACGTCTACAGTCAGGCAGGATGTGGGAGGGTTCTGCCCTGACCTCAGCTCTCACATGGAAGCATGCCTAGAAGCCAGCTCTCAACTAGCTGCATTCTTATGACAGTGTGAAGGTAGCAGTATTCTGAGTAAGGAGGTTCCCAGATTACCACTCTACTGCACCTGGAGAGACCGTCCAGGTGTGCATTGTTAACTTGCGTCTCAGAAGCCTCTGGCAAAAGTCTCTGGTGAAGACCTGGAAACTCACTCTGCAGGCAGTGTGGAACTGTGAAGGACTGAGGGTGAGCTCAACTCTCATCAGTAAGATGATTTTGGACAAGGCGTTCAGCTACCTTCTCACATATGGAACTTAGTATGTAGCACCAGTCTACCCCAGGAATTACTGGGAAATCGCTGGATTGAGCTTGGAGGCACTAGTCTTGTGTGCCGGGAGATTCCAGTTACCTCTCCCAACACTTCGGTGAAGCAGCGAGCCTAGGCCTTTTGGAAGCGAAAGGTAGCTGCAGGCAGGTATTCTGAGTCAGGAGGTTCCAAGATTACCACTGTACTGCACCTGGAGATACCGTCCAGGTCTGCATTGTTAAGTTGCGTCTCACAAGACTTTGACAAACGTCTCTGGTGAAGACGTGCGAAACTCACTCTGCAGGCAGTGTGGAACTCTGAGGGCCTGAGGGTGAGCTCAACTCCAGAAGTAAGATGCTTTTGGACAAGGCGTTAGCTACATTCTCATATATATGGAACTTAGTATGTAGCACCAGTCTACCACAGGAATTCTAGGAAATCGCTGGATTGAGCTTGGAGGCACTAGTCTTGTGTGCCTGGAGACTCCAATTACCTCTCCCAACACTGCCGTCACGCAGCGGGTCTAGGCCTTTTAGAAGCCAAGGGTACCTACAGGGAGGATATGGAGGTACAGGCCATAAGCTCAACTCTCAGAAGTAAGCTGGGAGGCAGATGTCTGCTACCCACTAGTACATGGGAGTAGGAACCTAGCTACAAACTGATTGAAGATGGCCGTTTGAAAACGCTGTATTCAACTCAGCTACACGTGAGTTCAGGCTCAATTCTTATACATGCTATTCCCCCAACCTCGCCCAGCAACTAACATAAGGATGTTAGCAGCTACGTCTACAGTCAGGCAGGATGTGGGAGGGTTCTGCCCTGACCTCAGCTCTCACATGGAAGCATGCCTAGAAGCCAGCTCTCAACTAGCTGCATTCTTATGACAGTGTGAAGGTAGCAGTATTCTGAGTAAGGAGGTTCCCAGATTACCACTCTACTGCACCTGGAGAGACCGTCCAGGTGTGCATTGTTAACTTGCGTCTCAGAAGCCTCTGGCAAACGTCTCTGGTGAAGACGTGCGAAACTCACTCTGTAGGCAGTGTGGAACTGTGAGGGACTGAGGGTGAGCTCAACTCTCAGCAGTAAGATGATTTTGGACAAGGCTTTCAGCTACCTTCTCACATATGGAACTTAGTATGTAGCACCAGTCTACCCCAGGAATTACTGGGAAATCGCTGGATTGAGCTTGGAGGCACTCGTCTTGTGTGCCGGGAGATTCCAGTTACCTCTCCCAACACTTCGGTGAAGCAGCGAGCCTAGGCCTTTTGGAAGCGAAAGGTAGCTGCAGGCAGGAGGTAGGGTTACAGGCCATAAGCTCAACTCTCAGAAGTGGGTATGCATGGGAGGCAGATGTCTGCTACCTACACGGACATGCGAGTGGGATCCTAGCTGTACACTCTGATGAAGAAGGACTTTGGAAATCGCTGTATTCAACTCAGATACACGTGGGTTCAGGCACAACGATTCCACATGCTTTTCTCACAACCTTTCCCTGCCACTAACATGAGGACGTTAGCAACTCCTTCTACAGTCAAGCAGGATGCGGGAGGGTTGTGCCCTGTCCTTAGCTCTCACAGGAAGCATGCCTTGAAGCCAGCTGTCAACTAGCTGCATTGTTATGGCAGGGTGAAGGTAGCAGTATTCTGAGACAGGAGGTTCCCAGATTACCACTCTACTGCCCCTGGAGATACCCTCCAGGTCTGCATTGTTAACTTGCGTCTCAGAAGCCTCTGGCAAACGTCTCTGTTGAAGACGTTAGAAACTCACTCTGCAGGCAGTGTGGAACTGTGAGGGACTGAGGGTGAGCTCAACTCTCAGAAGTAAGATGTTTTTGGACAAGGCGTTCAACTACCTACTCACGTATGGAACTTAGTATGTAGCACCAGTCTACCCCAGGAATTACTAGGAAATCGCTTGATTGAGCTTGGAGGCACTCGTCTTGTGTGCCGGGAGATTCCAGTTACCTCTCCCAACACTTGCGTCAAGCAGCGAGCCTAGGCCTTTTGGAAGCGAAAGGTAGCGGCAGGCAGGATGTAGGGTTACAGGCCATAAGCTCAACTCTCAGAAGTGTGTATGCATGGGAGGCAGATGTCTGCTACCCACTGGGACATGGGAGTTGGAACCTAGCTACACTCCTATTGAAGAAGGATGTTGGAAATCGCTGTATTCAACTCAGATACACGGGAGTTCAGGCCCAATGCTTACACATGCTTTTCCCACAACCCATCCCAGCCACTAACATAAGGAGGTTAGCAGGTACGTCTACAGTCAGGCAGGATGCGGGAGGGTTCTGCCCTGTCCTCAGCTCTCACAGGGAAGCATGCCTAGAAGCCAGCTCTCAACTAGCTGCATTCTTATGACAGTGTGAAGGTAGCACTATTCTGAGTAAGGAGGTTCCCAGATTACCACTCTACTGCACCTGGAGAGACCGTCCAGGTGTGCATTGTTAACTTGCGTCTCAGAAGATTCTGGCAAAAGTCTCTGGTGAAGACGTGGGAAACTCACTCTGCAGGCAGTGTGGAACTGTGAGGGACTGAGGGTGAGCTCAACTCTCAGCAGGAAGATGATTTTGGACAAGGCGTTCAGCTACGTTCTCACATATGGAACTTAATATGTAGCACCAGTCTACCCCAGGAATTACTGGGAAATCGCTGGATTGAGCTTGGAGGCACTCGTCTTGTGTGCCGGGAGATTCCAGTTACCTCTCCCAACACTTCGGTGAAGCAGCGAGCCTAGGCCTTTTGGAAGCGAAAGGTAGCTGCAGGCAGGTATTCTGAGTCAGGAGGTTCCAAGATTACCACTGTACTGCACCTGGAGATACCGTCCAGGTCTGCATTGTTAAGTTGCGTCTCACAAGACTTTGACAAACGTCTCTGGTGAAGACGTGCAAAACTCACTCTGAAGGCAGTGTGGAACTGTGAGGGCCTGAGGGTGAGCTCAACTCTCAGAAGTAAGATGCTTTTGGACAAGGCGTTAGCTACATTCTCATATATATGGAACTTAGTATGTAGCACCAGTCTACCACAGGAATTCTAGGAAATCGCTGGATTGAGCTTGGAGGCACTAGTCTTGTGTGCCTGGAGACTCCAATTACCTCTCCCAACACTGCCGTCACGCAGCGGGTCTAGGCCTTTTAGAAGCCAAGGGTACCTGCAGGCAGGATATGGAGGTAAGGCCATAAGCTCAACTCTCAGAAGTAAGCATGGGAGGCAGATGTCTGCTACCCACTAGTACATGGGAGTAGGAACCTAGCTACAAACTGATTGAAGATGGCCGTTTGAAAACGCTGTATTCAACTCAGCTACACGTGAGTTCAGGCTCAATTCTTATACATGCTATTCCCCCAACCTCGCCCAGCAACTAACATAAGGATGTTAGCAGCTACGTCTACAGTCAGGCAGGATGTGGGAGGGTTCTGCCCTGACCTCAGCTCTCACATGGAAGCATGCCTAGAAGCCAGCTCTCAACTAGCTGCATTCTTATGACAGTGTGAAGGTAGCAGTATTCTGAGTAAGGAGGTTCCCAGATTACCACTCTACTGCACCTGGAGAGACCGTCCAGGTGTGCATTGTTAACTTGCGTCTCAGAAGCCTCTGGCAAAGTCTCTGGTGAAGACGTGGGAAACTCACTCTGCAGGCAGTGTGGAACTGTGAGGGACTGAGGGTGAGCTCAACTCTCAGCAGTAAGATGATTTTGGACAAGGCGTTCAGCTACCTTCTCACATATGGAACTTAGTATGTAGCACCAGTCTACCCCAGGAATTACTGGGAAATCGCTGGATTGAGCTTGGAGGCACTAGTCTTGTGTGCCGGGAGATTCCAGTTACCTCTCCCAACACTTCGGTGAAGCAGCGAGCCTAGGCCTTTTGGAAGCGAAAGGTAGCTGCAGGCAGGTATTCTGAGTCAGGAGGTTCCAAGATTACCACTGTACTGCACCTGGAGATACCGTCCAGGTCTGCATTGTTAAGTTGCGTCTCACAAGACTTTGACAAACGTCTCTGGTGAAGCCGTGCGAAACTCACTCTGCAGGCAGTGTGGAACTCTGAGGGCCTGAGGGTGAGCTCAACTCTCAGAAGTAAGATGCTTTTGGAAAAGGCGTTAGCTACATTCTCATATATATGGAACTTAGTATGTAGCACCAGTCTACCACAGGAATTCTAGGAAATCGCTGGATTGAGCTTGGAGGCACTAGTCTTGTGTGCCTGGAGACTCCAATTACCTCTCCCAACACTGCCGTCACACAGCGGGTCTAGGCCTTTTAGAAGCCAAGGGTACCTGCAGGCAGGATATGGAGGTACAGGCCATAAGCTCAACTCTCAGAAGTAAGCATGGGAGGCAGATGTCTGCTACCCACTAGTACATGGGAGTAGGAACCTAGCTACAAACTGATTGAAGATGGCCGTTTGAAAACGCTGTATTCAACTCAGCTACACGTGAGTTCAGGCTCAATTCTTATA
This sequence comes from Canis aureus, assembly GCF_053574225.1. NCBI lineage: Eukaryota > Metazoa > Chordata > Mammalia > Carnivora > Canidae > Canis > Canis aureus. Next base: position 3,523,734 of record NW_027554422.1, read on the forward strand.
CATGCTATTCCCCCAACCTCGCCCAGCAACTAACATAAGGATGTTAGCAGCTACGTCTACAGTCAGGCAGGATGTGGGAGGGTTCTGCCCTGACCTCAGCTCTCACATGGAAGCATGCCTAGAAGCCAGCTCTCAACGAGCTGCATTCTTATGACAGTGTGAAGGTAGCAGTATTCTGAGTAAGGAGGTTCCCAGATTACCACTCTACTGCACCTGGAGAGACCGTCCAGGTGTGCATTGTTAACTTGCGTCTCAGAAGCCTCTGGCAAAGTCTCTGGTGAAGACGTGGGAAACTCACTCTGCAGGCAGTGTGGAACTGTGAGGGACTGAGGGTGAGCTCAACTCTCAGCAGTAAGATGATTTTGGACAAGGCGTTCAGCTACCTTCTCACATATGGAACTTAGTATGTAGCACCAGTCTACCCCAGGAATTACTGGGAAATCGCTGGATTGAGCTTGGAGGCACTAGTCTTGTGTGCCGGGAGATTCCAGTTACCTCTCCCAACACTTCGGTGAAGCAGCGAGCCTAGGCCTTTTGGAAGCGAAAGGTAGCTGCAGGCAGGTATTCTGAGTCAGGAGGTTCCAAGATTACCACTGTACTGCACCTGGAGATACCGTCCAGGTCTGCATTGTTAAGTTGCGTCTCACAAGACTTTGACAAACGTCTCTGGTGAAGCCGTGCGAAACTCACTCTGCAGGCAGTGTGGAACTCTGAGGGCCTGAGGGTGAGCTCAACTCTCAGAAGTAAGATGCTTTTGGAAAAGGCGTTAGCTACATTCTCATATATATGGAACTTAGTATGTAGCACCAGTCTACCACAGGAATTCTAGGAAATCGCTGGATTGAGCTTGGAGGCACTAGTCTTGTGTGCCTGGAGACTCCAATTACCTCTCCCAACACTGCCGTCACACAGCGGGTCTAGGCCTTTTAGAAGCCAAGGGTACCTGCAGGCAGGATATGGAGGTACAGGCCATAAGCTCAACTCTCAGAAGTAAGCATGGGAGGCAGATGTCTGCTACCCACTAGTACATGGGAGTAGGAACCTAGCTACAAACTGATTGAAGATGGCCGTTTGAAAACGCTGTATTCAACTCAGCTACACGTGAGTTCAGGCTCAATTCTTATACATGCTATTCCCCCAACCTCGCCCAGCAACTAACATAAGGATGTTAGCAGCTACGTCTACAGTCAGGCAGGATGTGGGAGGGTTCTGCCCTGACCTCAGCTCTCACATGGAAGCATGCCTAGAAGCCAGCTCTCAACGAGCTGCATTCTTATGACAGTGTGAAGGTAGCAGTATTCTGAGTAAGGAGGTTCCCAGATTACCACTCTACTGCACCTGGAGAGACCGTCCAGGTGTGCATTGTTAACTTGCGTCTCAGAAGCCTCTGGCAAAGTCTCTGGTGAAGACGTGGGAAACTCACTCTGCAGGCAGTGTGGAACTGTGAGGGACTGAGGGTGAGCTCAACTCTCAGCAGTAAGATGATTTTGGACAAGGCGTTCAGCTACCTTCTCACATATAGAACTTAGTATGTAGCACCAGTCTACCCCAGGAATTACTGGGAAATCGCTGGATTGAGCTTGGAGGCACTCGTCTTGTGTGCCGGGAGATTCCAGTTACCTCTCCCAACACTTCGGTGAAGCAGCGAGCCTAGGCCTTTTGGAAGCGAAAGGTAGCTGCAGGCAGGAGGTAGGGTTACAGGCCATAAGCTCAACTCTCAGAAGTGGGTATGCATGGGAGGCAGATGTCTGCTACCTACACGGACATGCGAGTGGGATCCTAGCTGTACACTCTGATGAAGAAGGACTTTGGAAATCGCTGTATTCAACTCAGATACACGTGGGTTCAGGCACAACGATTCCACATGCTTTTCTCACAACCTTTCCCTGCCACTAACATGAGGACGTTAGCAACTCCTTCTACAGTCAAGCAGGATGCGGGAGGGTTGTGCCCTGTCCTTAGCTCTCACAGGAAGCATGCCTTGAAGCCAGCTGTCAACTAGCTGCATTCTTATGGCAGGGTGAAGGTAGCAGTATTCTGAGACAGGAGGTTCCCAGATTACCACTCTACTGCCCCTGGAGATACCCTCCAGGTCTGCATTGTTAACTTGCGTCTCAGAAGCCTCTGGCAAACGTCTCTGTTGAAGACGTTAGAAACTCACTCTGCAGGCAGTGTGGAACTGTGAGGGACTGAGGGTGAGCTCAACTCTCAGAAGTAAGATGTTTTTGGACAAGGCGTTCAACTACCTACTCACGTATGGATCTTAGTATGTAGCACCAGTCTACCCCAGGAATTACTAGGAAATCGCTTGATTGAGCTTGGAGGCACTCGTCTTGTGTGCCGGGAGATTCCAGTTACCTCTCCCAACACTTGCGTCAAGCAGCGAGCCTAGGCCTTTTGGAAGCGAAAGGTAGCGGCAGGCAGGATGTAGGGTTACAGGCCATAAGCTCAACTCTCAGAACTGTGTATGCATGGGAGGCAGATGTCTGCTACCCACTGGGACATGGGAGTTGGAACCTAGCTACACTCCTTTTGAAGAAGGATGTTGGAAATCGCTGTATTCAACTCAGATACACGGGAGTTCAGGCCCAATGCTTACACATGCTTTCCCACAACCCATCCCAGCCACTAACATAAGGAGGTTAGCAGGTACGTCTACAGTCAGGCAGGATGCGGGAGGGTTCTGCCCTGTCCTCAGCTCTCACAGGGAAGCATGCCTAGAAGCCAGCTCTCAACTAGCTGCATTCTTATGACAGTGTGAAGGTAGCAGTATTCTGAGTAAGGAGGTTCCCAGATTACCACTCTACTGCACCTGGAGAGACCGTCCAGGTGTGCATTGTTAACTTGCGTCTCAAAAGATTCTGGCAAAAGTCTCTGGTGAAGACGTGGGAAACTCACTCTGCAGGCAGTGTGGAACTGTGAGGGACTGAGGGTGAGCTCAACTCTCAGCAGTAAGATGATTTTGGACAAGGCGTTCAGCTACCTTCTCACATATGGAACTTAGTATGTAGCACCAGTCTACCCCAGGAATTACTGGGAAATCGCTGGATTGAGCTTGGAGGCACTCGTCTTGTGTGCCGGGAGATTCCAGTTACCTCTCCCAACACTTCGGTGAAGCAGCGAGCCTAGGCCTTTTGGAAGCAAAAGGTAGCTGCAGGCAGGTATTCTGAGTCAGGAGGTTCCAAGATTACCACTGTACTGCACCTGGAGATACCGTCCAGGTCTGCATTGTTAAGTTGCGTCTCACAAGACTTTGACAAACGTCTCTGGTGAAGACGTGCGAAACTCACTCTGCAGGCAGTGTGGAACTCTGAGGGCCTGAGGGTGAGCTCAACTCTCAGAAGTAAGATGCTTTTGGACAAGGCGTTAGCTACATTCTCATATATATGGAACTTAGTATGTAGCACCAGTCTACCACAGGAATTCTAGGAAATCGCTGGATTGAGCTTGGAGGCACTAGTCTTGTGTGCCTGGAGACTCCAATTACCTCTCCCAACACTGCCGTCACGCAGCGGGTCTAGGCCTTTTAGAAGCCAAGGGTACCTGCAGGCAGGATATGGAGGTACAGGCCATAAGCTCAACTCTCAGAAGTAAGCATGGGAGGCAGATGTCTGCTACCCACTAGTACATGGGAGTAGGAACCTAGCTACAAACTTTTGAAGATGGCCGTTTGAAAACGCTGTATTCAACTCAGCTACACGTGAGTTCAGGCTCAATTCTTATACATGCTATTCCCCCAACCTCGCCCAGCAACTAACATAAGGATGTTAGCAGCTACGTCTACAGTCAGGCAGGATGTGGGAGGGTTCTGCCCTGACCTCAGCTCTCACATGGAAGCATGCCTAGAAGCCAGCTCTCAACTAGCTGCATTCTTATGACAGTGTGAAGGTAGCAGTATTCTGAGTAAGGAGGTTCCCAGATTACCACTCTACTGCACCTGGAGAGACCGTCCAGGTGTGCATTGTTAACTTGCGTCTCAGAAGCCTCTGGCAAAGTCTCTGGTGAAGACGTGGGAAACTCACTCTGCAGGCAGTGTGGAACTGTGAGGGACTAAGGGTGAGCTCAACTCTCAGCAGTAAGATGATTTTGGACAAGGCGTTCAGCTACCTTCTCACATATGGAACTTAGTATGTAGCACCATTCTACCCCAGGAATTACTGGGAAATCGCAGGATTGAGCTTGGAGGCACTCGTCTTGTGTGCCGGGAGATTCCAGTTACCTCTCCCAACACTTCGGTGAAGCAGCGAGCCTAGGCCTTTTGGAAGCGAAAGGTAGCTGCAGGCAGGAGGTAGGGTTACAGGCCATAAGCTCAACTCTCAGAAGTGGGTATGCATGGGAGGCAGATGTCTGCTACCTACACGGACATGCGAGTGGGAACCTAGCTGTACACTCTGATGAAGAAGGACTTTGGAAATCGCTGTATTCAACTCAGCTACACGTGGGTTCAGGCACAACGATTCCACATGCTTTTCTCACAACCTTTCCCTGCCACTAACATGAGGACGTTAGCAGCTCCTTCTACAGTCAAGCAGGATGCGGGAGGGTTGTGCCCTGTCCTTAGCTCTCACAGGAAGCATGCCTTGAAGCCAGCTGTCAACAAGCTGCATTCTTATGGCAGGGTGAAGGTAGCAGTATTCTGAGACAGGAGGTTCCCAGATTACCACTCTACTGCACCTGGAGATACCCTCCAGGTCTGCATTGTTAACTTGCGTCTCAGAAGCCTCTGGCAAACGTCTCTGTTGAAGACGTGAGAAACTCACTCTGCAGGCAGTGTGGAACTGTGAGGGACTGAGGGTGAGCTCAACTCTCAGAAGTAAGATGTTTTTGGACAAGGCGTTCAACTACCTACTCACGTATGGATCTTAGTATGTAACACCAGTCTACCCCAGGAATTACTAGGAAATCGCTTGATTGAACTTGGAGGCACTCGTCTTGTGTGCCGGGAGATTCCATTTATCTCTCCCAACACTTGCGTCAAGCAGCGAGTCTAGGCCTTTTGGAAGCGAAAGGTAGCGGCAGGCAGGATGTAGGGTTACAGGCCATAAGCTCAACTCTCAGAACTGTGTATGCATGGGAGGCAGATGTCTGCTACCCACTGGGACATGGGAGTTGGAACCTAGCTACACTCCTTTTGAAGAAGGATGTTGGAAATCGCTGTATTCAACTCAGATACACGGGAGTTCAGGCCCAATGCTTACACATGCTTTCCCACAACCCATCCCAGCCACTAACATAAGGAGGTTAGCAGGTACGTCTACAGTCAGGCAGGATGCGGGAGGGTTCTGCCCTGTACTCAGCTCTCACAGGGAAGCATGCCTAGAAGCCAGCTCTCAACTAGCTGCATTCTTATGACAGTGTGAAGGTAGCAGTATTCTGAGTAAGGAGGTTCCCAGATTACCACTCTACTGCACCTGGAGAGACCGTCCAGGTGTGCATTGTTAACTTGCGTCTCAAAAGATTCTGGCAGAAGTCTCTGGTGAAGACGTGGGAAACTCACTCTGCAGGCAGTGTGGAACTGTGAGGGACTGAGGGTGAGCTCAACTCTCAGCAGTAAGATGATTTTGGACAAGGCGTTCAGCTACCTTCTCACATATGGAACTTAGTATGTAGCACCAGTCTACCCCAGGAATTACTGGGAAATCGCTGGATTGAGCTTGGAGGCACTAGTCTTGTGTGCCGGGAGATTCCAGTTACCTCTCCCAACACTTCGGTGAAGCAGCGAGCCTAGGCCTTTTGGAAGCGAAAGGTAGCTGCAGGCAGGTATTCTGAGTCAGGAGGTTCCAAGATTACCACTGTACTGCACCTGGAGATACCGTCCAGGTCTGCATTGTTAAGTTGCGTCTCACAAGACTTTGACAAACGTCTCTGGTGAAGACGTGCGAAACTCACTCTGCAGGCAGTGTGGAACTCTGAGGGCCTGAGGGTGAGCTCAACTCTCAGAAGTAAGATGCTTTTGGACAAGGCGTTAGCTACATTCTCATATATATGGAACTTAGTATGTAGCACCAGTCTACCACAGGAATTCTAGGAAATCGCTGGATTGAGTGGAGGCACTAGTCTTGTGTGCCTGGAGACTCCAATTACCTCTCCCAACACTGCCGTCACGCAGCGGGTCTAGGCCTTTTAGAAGCCAAGGGTACCTGCAGGCAGGATATGGAGGTACAGGCCATAAGCTCAACTCTCAGAAGTAAGCATGGGAGGCAGATGTCTGCTACCCACTAGTACATGGGAGTAGGAACCTAGCTACAAACTGATTGAAGATGGCCGTTTGAAAACGCTGTATTCAACTCAGCTACACGTGAGTTCAGGCTCAATTCTTATACATGCTATTCCCCCAACCTCGCCCAGCAACTAACATAAGGATGTTAGCAGCTACGTCTACAGTCAGGCAGGATGTGGGAGGGTTCTGCCCTGACCTCAGCTCTCACATGGAAGCATGCCTAGAAGCCAGCTCTCAACTAGCTGCATTCTTATGACAGTGTGATGGTAGCAGTATTCTGAGTAAGGAGGTTCCCAGATTACCACTCTACTGCACCTGGAGAGACCGTCCAGGTGTGCATTGTTAACTTGCGTCTCAGAAGCCTCTGGCAAAGTCTCTGGTGAAGACGTGGGAAACTCACTCTGCAGGCAGTGTGGAACTGTGAGGGACTGAGGGTGAGCTCAACTCTCAGCAGTAAGATGATTTTGGACAAGGCGTTCAACTACCTTCTCACATATGGAACTTAGTATGTAGCACCAGTCTACCCCAGGAATTACTGGGAAATCGCTGGATTGAGCTTGGAGGCACTCGTCTTGTGTGCCGGGAGATTCCAGTTACCTCTCCCAACACTTCGGTGAAGCAGCGAGCCTAGGCCTTTTGGAAGCGAAAGGTAGCTGCAGGCAGGAGGTAGGGTTACAGGCCATAAGCTCAACTCTCAGAAGTGGGTATGCATGGGAGGCAGATGTCTGCTACCTACACGGACATGCGAGTGGGAACCTAGCTGTACACTCTGATGAAGAAGGACTTTGGAAATCGCTGTATTCAACTCAGATACACGTGGGTTCAGGCACAACGATTCCACATGCTTTTCTCACAACCTTTCCCTGCCACTAACATGAGGACGTTAGCAGCTCCTTCTACAGTCAAGCAGGATGCGGGAGGGTTGTGCCCTGTCCTTAGCTCTCACAGGAAGCATGCCTTGAAGCCAGCTGTCAACTACCTGCATTCTTATGGCAGGGTGAAGGTAGCAGTATTCTGAGACAGGAGGTTCCCAGATTACCACACTACTGCACCTGGAGATACCCTCCAGGTCTGCATTGTTAACTTGCGTCTCAGAAGCCTCTGGCAAACGTCTCTGTTGAAGACGTGAGAAACTCACTCTGCAGGCAGTGTGGAACTGTGAGGGACTGAAGGTTAGCTCAACCCTCAGAAGTAAGATGTTTTTGGACAAGGCGTTCAACTACCTACTCACGTATGGAACTTAGTATGTAGCACCAGTCTACCCCAGGAATTACTAGGAAATCGCTTGATTGAGCTTGGAGGCACTCGTCTTGTGTGCCGGGAGATTCCACTTACCTCTCCCAACACTTGCGTCAAGCAGCGAGCCTAGGCCTTTTGGAAGCGAAAGGTAGCGGCAGGCAGGATGTAGGGTTACAGGCCATAAGCTCAACTCTCAGAAGTGTGTATGCATGGGAGGCAGATGTCTGCTACCCACTGGGACATGGGAGTTGGAACCTAGCTACACTCCTATTGAAGAAGGATGTTGGAAATCGCTGTATTCAACTCAGATACACGGGAGTTCAGGCCCAATGCTTACACATGCTTTTCCCACAACCCATCCCAGCCACTAACATAAGGAGGTTAGCAGGTACGTCTACAGTCAGGCAGGATGCGGGAGGGTTCTGCCCTGTCCTCAGCTGTCACAGGGAAGCATGCCTAGAAGCCAGCTCTCAACTAGCTGCATTCTTATGACAGTGTGAAGGTAGCACTATTCTGAGTAAGGAGGTTCCCAGATTACCACTCTACTGCACCTGGAGATACGGTCCAGGTGTGCATTGTTAACTTGCGTCTCAGAAGCCTCTGGCGAAAGTCTCTGGTGAAGACCTGGAAACTCACTCTGCAGGCAGTGTGGAACTCTGAAGGACTGAGGGTGAGCTCAACTCTCAGCAGTAAGATGATTTTGGACAAGGCGTTCAGCTACCTTCTCACATATGGAACTTAGTATGTAGCACCAGTCTACCCCAGGAATTACTGGGAAATCGCTGGATTGAGCTTGGAGGCACTAGTCTTGTGTGCCGGGAGATTCCAGTTACCTCTCCCAACACTTCGGTGAAGCAGCGAGCCTAGGCCTTTTGGAAGCGAAAGGTAGCTGCAGGCAGGTATTCTGAGTCAGGAGGTTCCAAGATTACCACAGTACTGCACCTGGAGATACCGTCCAAGTCTGCATTGTTAAGTTGCGTCTCACAAGACTTTGACAAACGTCTCTGGTGAAGCCGTGCGAAACTCCTTCTGCAGGCAGTGTGGAACTCTGAGGGCCTGAGGGTGAGCTCAACTCTCAGAAGTAAGATGCTTTTGGACAAGGCGTTAGCTACATTCTCATATATATGGAACTTAGTATGTAGCACCAGTCTACCACAGGAATTCTAGGAAATCGCTGGATTGAGCTTGGAGGCACTAGTCTTGTGTGCCTGGAGACTCCAATTACCTCTCCCAACACTGCCGTCACGCAGCGGGTCTAGGCCTTTTAGAAGCCAAGGGTACCTGCAGGCAGGATATGGAGGTACAGGCCATAAGCTCAACTCTCAGAAGTAAGCATGGGAGGCAGATGTCTGCTACCCACTAGTACATGGGAGTAGGAACCTAGCTACAAACTGATTGAAGATGGCCGTTTGAAAACGCTGTATTCAACTCAGCTACACGTGAGTTCAGGCTCAATTCTTATACATGCTATTCCCCCAACCTCGCCCAGCAACTAACATAAGGATGTTAGCAGCTACGTCTACAGTCAGGCAGGATGTGGGAGGGTTCTGCCCTGACCTCAGCTCTCACATGGAAGCATGCCTAGAAGCCAGCTCTCAACTAGCTGCATTCTTATGACAGTGTGAAGGTAGCAGTATTCTGAGTAAGGAGGTTCCCAGATTACCACTCTACTGCACCTGGAGAGACCGTCCAGGTGTGCATTGTTAACTTGCGTCTCAGAAGCCTCTGGCAAAGTCTCTGGTGAAGACGTGGGAAACTCACTCTGCAGGCAGTGTGGAACTGTGAGGGACTGAGGGTGAGCTCAACTCTCAGCAGTAAGATGATTTTGGACAAGGCGTTCAGCTACCTTCTCACATATGGAACTTAGTATGTAGCACCAGTCTACCCCAGGAATTACTGGGAAATCGCTGGATTGAGCTTGGAGGCACTCGTCTTGTGTGCCGGGAGATTCCAGTTACCTCTCCCAACACTTCGGTGAAGCAGCGAGCCTAGGCCTTTTGGAAGCGAAAGGTAGCTGCAGGCAGGAGGTAGGGTTACAGGCCATAAGCTCAACTCTCAGAAGTGGGTATGCATGGGAGGCAGATGTCTGCTACCTACACGGACATGCGAGTGGGAACCTAGCTGTACACTCTGATGAAGAAGGACTTTGGAAATCGCTGTATTCAACTCAGATACACGTGGGTTCAGGCACAACGATTCCACATGCTTTTCTCACAACCTTTCCCTGCCACTAACATGAGGACGTTAGCAGCTCCTTCTACAGTCAAGCAGGATGCGGGAGGGTTGTGCCCTGTCCTTAGCTCTCACAGGAAGCATGCCTTGAAGCCAGCTGTCAACTAGCTGCATTCTTATGGCAGGGTGAAGGTAGCAGTATTCTGAGACAGGAGGTTCCCAGATTACCACTCTACTGCACCTGGAGATACCCTCCAGGTCTGCATTGTTAACTTGCGTCTCAGAAGCCTCTGGCAAACGTCTCTGTTGAAGACGTGAGAAACTCACTCTGCAGGCAGTGTGGAACTGTGAGGGACTGAAGGTGAGCTCAACTCTCAGAAGTAAGATGTTTTTGGACAAGGCGTTCAACTACCTACTCACGTATGGAACTTAGTATGTAGCACCAGTCTACCCCAGGAATTACTAGGAAATCGCTTGATTGAGCTTGGAGGCACTCGTCTTGTGTGCCGGGAGATTCCAGTTACCTCTCCCAACACTTGCGTCAGTCAAGGAGCGAGCCTAGGCCTTTTGGAAGCGAAAGGTAGCGGCAGGCAGGATGTAGGGTTACAGGCCATAAGCTCAACTCTCAGAAGTGTGTATGCATGGGAGGCGATGTCTGCTACCCACTGGGACATGGGAGTTGGAACCTAGCTACACTCCTATTGAAGAAGGATGTTGGAAATCGCTGTATTCAACTCAGATACACGGGAGTTCAGGCCCAATGCTTACACATGCTTTTCCCACAACCCATCCCAGCCACTAACATAAGGAGGTTAGCAGGTACGTCTACAGTCAGGCAGGATGCGGGAGGGTTCTGCCCTGTCCTCAGCTCTCACACGGAAGCATGCCTAGAAGCCAGCTCTCAACTCGCTGCATTCTTATGACAGTGTGAAGGTAGCACTATTCTGAGTAAGGAGGTTCCCAGATTACCACTCTACTGCACCTGGAGATACCGTCCAGGTGTGCATTGTTAACTTGCGTCTCAGAAGCCTCTGGCAAAAGTCTCTGGTGAAGACGTGGAAACTCACTCTGCAGGCAGTGTGGAACTGTGAAGGACTGAGGGTGAGCTCAACTCTCAGCAGTAAGATGATTTTGGACAAGGCGTTCAGCTACCTTCTCACATATGGAACTTAGTATGTAGCACCAGTCTACCCCAGGAATTACTGGGAAATCGCTGGATTGAGCTTTGAGGCACTAGTCTTGTGTGCCGGGAGATTCCAGTTACCTCTCCCAACACATCGGTGAAGCAGCGAGCCTAGGCCTTTTGGAAGCGAAAGGTAGCTGCAGGCAGGTATTCTGAGTCAGGAGGTTCCAAGATTACCACTGTACTGCACCTGGAGATACCGTCCAGGTCTGCATTGTTAAGTTGCGTCTCACAAGACTTTGACAAACGTCTCTGGTGAAGCCGTGCGAAACTCACTCTGCAGGCAGTGTGGAACTCTGAGGGCCTGAGGGTGAGCTCAACTCTCAGAAGTAAGATGCTTTTGGACAAGGCGTTAGCTACATTCTCATATATATGGAACTTAGTATGTAGCACCAGTCTACCACAGGAATTCTAGGAAATCGCTGGATTGAGCTTGGAGGCACTAGTCTTGTGTGCCTGGAGACTCCAATTACCTCTCCCAACACTGCCGTCACGCAGCGGGTCTAGGCCTTTTAGAAGCCAAGGGTACCTGCAGGCAGGATATGGAGGTACAGGTCATAAGCTCAACTCTCAGAAGTAAGCATGGGAGGCAGATGTCTGCTACCCACTAGTACATGGGAGTAGGAACCTAGCTACAAACTGATTGAAGATGGCCGTTTGAAAACGCTGTATTCAACTCAGCTACACGTGAGTTCAGGCTCAATTCTTATACATGCTATTCCCCCAACCTCGCCCAGCAACTAACATAAGGATGTTAGCAGCTACGTCTACAGTCAGGCAGGATGTGGGAGGGTTCTGCCCTGACCTCAGCTCTCACATGGAAGCATGCCTAGAAGCCAGCTCTCAACTAGCTGCATTCTTATGACAGTGTGAAGGTAGCAGTATTCTGAGTAAGGAGGTTCCCAGATTACCACTCTACTGCACCTGGAGAGACCGTCCAGGTGTGCATTGTTAACTTGCGTCTCAGAAGCCTCTGGCAAAAGTCTCTGGTGAAGACCTGGAAACTCACTCTGCAGGCAGTGTGGAACTGTGAAGGACTGAGGGTGAGCTCAACTCTCATCAGTAAGATGATTTTGGACAAGGCGTTCAGCTACCTTCTCACATATGGAACTTAGTATGTAGCACCAGTCTACCCCAGGAATTACTGGGAAATCGCTGGATTGAGCTTGGAGGCACTAGTCTTGTGTGCCGGGAGATTCCAGTTACCTCTCCCAACACTTCGGTGAAGCAGCGAGCCTAGGCCTTTTGGAAGCGAAAGGTAGCTGCAGGCAGGTATTCTGAGTCAGGAGGTTCCAAGATTACCACTGTACTGCACCTGGAGATACCGTCCAGGTCTGCATTGTTAAGTTGCGTCTCACAAGACTTTGACAAACGTCTCTGGTGAAGACGTGCGAAACTCACTCTGCAGGCAGTGTGGAACTCTGAGGGCCTGAGGGTGAGCTCAACTCCAGAAGTAAGATGCTTTTGGACAAGGCGTTAGCTACATTCTCATATATATGGAACTTAGTATGTAGCACCAGTCTACCACAGGAATTCTAGGAAATCGCTGGATTGAGCTTGGAGGCACTAGTCTTGTGTGCCTGGAGACTCCAATTACCTCTCCCAACACTGCCGTCACGCAGCGGGTCTAGGCCTTTTAGAAGCCAAGGGTACCTACAGGGAGGATATGGAGGTACAGGCCATAAGCTCAACTCTCAGAAGTAAGCTGGGAGGCAGATGTCTGCTACCCACTAGTACATGGGAGTAGGAACCTAGCTACAAACTGATTGAAGATGGCCGTTTGAAAACGCTGTATTCAACTCAGCTACACGTGAGTTCAGGCTCAATTCTTATACATGCTATTCCCCCAACCTCGCCCAGCAACTAACATAAGGATGTTAGCAGCTACGTCTACAGTCAGGCAGGATGTGGGAGGGTTCTGCCCTGACCTCAGCTCTCACATGGAAGCATGCCTAGAAGCCAGCTCTCAACTAGCTGCATTCTTATGACAGTGTGAAGGTAGCAGTATTCTGAGTAAGGAGGTTCCCAGATTACCACTCTACTGCACCTGGAGAGACCGTCCAGGTGTGCATTGTTAACTTGCGTCTCAGAAGCCTCTGGCAAACGTCTCTGGTGAAGACGTGCGAAACTCACTCTGCAGGCAGTGTGGAACTGTGAGGGACTGAGGGTGAGCTCAACTCTCAGCAGTAAGATGATTTTGGACAAGGCTTTCAGCTACCTTCTCACATATGGAACTTAGTATGTAGCACCAGTCTACCCCAGGAATTACTGGGAAATCGCTGGATTGAGCTTGGAGGCACTCGTCTTGTGTGCCGGGAGATTCCAGTTACCTCTCCCAACACTTCGGTGAAGCAGCGAGCCTAGGCCTTTTGGAAGCGAAAGGTAGCTGCAGGCAGGAGGTAGGGTTACAGGCCATAAGCTCAACTCTCAGAAGTGGGTATGCATGGGAGGCAGATGTCTGCTACCTACACGGACATGCGAGTGGGATCCTAGCTGTACACTCTGATGAAGAAGGACTTTGGAAATCGCTGTATTCAACTCAGATACACGTGGGTTCAGGCACAACGATTCCACATGCTTTTCTCACAACCTTTCCCTGCCACTAACATGAGGACGTTAGCAACTCCTTCTACAGTCAAGCAGGATGCGGGAGGGTTGTGCCCTGTCCTTAGCTCTCACAGGAAGCATGCCTTGAAGCCAGCTGTCAACTAGCTGCATTGTTATGGCAGGGTGAAGGTAGCAGTATTCTGAGACAGGACGTTCCCAGATTACCACTCTACTGCCCCTGGAGATACCCTCCAGGTCTGCATTGTTAACTTGCGTCTCAGAAGCCTCTGGCAAACGTCTCTGTTGAAGACGTTAGAAACTCACTCTGCAGGCAGTGTGGAACTGTGAGGGACTGAGGGTGAGCTCAACTCTCAGAAGTAAGATGTTTTTGGACAAGGCGTTCAACTACCTACTCACGTATGGAACTTAGTATGTAGCACCAGTCTACCCCAGGAATTACTAGGAAATCGCTTGATTGAGCTTGGAGGCACTCGTCTTGTGTGCCGGGAGATTCCAGTTACCTCTCCCAACACTTGCGTCAAGCAGCGAGCCTAGGCCTTTTGGAAGCGAAAGGTAGCGGCAGGCAGGATGTAGGGTTACAGGCCATAAGCTCAACTCTCAGAAGTGTGTATGCATGGGAGGCAGATGTCTGCTACCCACTGGGACATGGGAGTTGGAACCTAGCTACACTCCTATTGAAGAAGGATGTTGGAAATCGCTGTATTCAACTCAGATACACGGGAGTTCAGGCCCAATGCTTACACATGCTTTTCCCACAACCCATCCCAGCCACTAACATAAGGAGGTTAGCAGGTACGTCTACAGTCAGGCAGGATGCGGGAGGGTTCTGCCCTGTCCTCAGCTCTCACAGGGAAGCATGCCTAGAAGCCAGCTCTCAACTAGCTGCATTCTTATGACAGTGTGAAGGTAGCACTATTCTGAGTAAGGAGGTTCCCAGATTACCACTCTACTGCACCTGGAGAGACCGTCCAGGTGTGCATTGTTAACTTGCGTCTCAGAAGATTCTGGCAAAAGTCTCTGGTGAAGACGTGGGAAACTCACTCTGCAGGCAGTGTGGAACTGTGAGGGACTGAGGGTGAGCTCAACTCTCAGCAGGAAGATGATTTTGGACAAGGCGTTCAGCTACCTTCTCACATATGGAACTTAATATGTAGCACCAGTCTACCCCAGGAATTACTGGGAAATCGCTGGATTGAGCTTGGAGGCACTCGTCTTGTGTGCCGGGAGATTCCAGTTACCTCTCCCAACACTTCGGTGAAGCAGCGAGCCTAGGCCTTTTGGAAGCGAAAGGTAGCTGCAGGCAGGTATTCTGAGTCAGGAGGTTCCAAGATTACCACTGTACTGCACCTGGAGATACCGTCCAGGTCTGCATTGTTAAGTTGCGTCTCACAAGACTTTGACAAACGTCTCTGGTGAAGCCGTGCGAAACTCACTCTGCAGGCAGTGTGGAACTGTGAGGGCCTGAGGGTGAGCTCAACTCTCAGAAGTAAGATGCTTTTGGACAAGGCGTTAGCTACATTCTCATATATATGGAACTTAGTATGTAGCACCAGTCTACCACAGGAATTCTAGGAAATCGCTGGATTGAGCTTGGAGGCACTAGTCTTGTGTGCCTGGAGACTCCAATTACCTCTCCCAACACTGCCGTCACGCAGCGGGTCTAGGCCTTTTAGAAGCCAAGGGTACCTGCAGGCAGGATATGGAGGTAAGGCCATAAGCTCAACTCTCAGAAGTAAGCATGGGAGGCAGATGTCTGCTACCCACTAGTACATGGGAGTAGGAACCTAGCTACAAACTGATTGAAGATGGCCGTTTGAAAACGCTGTATTCAACTCAGCTACACGTGAGTTCAGGCTCAATTCTTATACATGCTATTCCCCCAACCTCGCCCAGCAACTAACATAAGGATGTTAGCAGCTACGTCTACAGTCAGGCAGGATGTGGGAGGGTTCTGCCCTGACCTCAGCTCTCACATGGAAGCATGCCTAGAAGCCAGCTCTCAACTAGCTGCATTCTTATGACAGTGTGAAGGTAGCAGTATTCTGAGTAAGGAGGTTCCCAGATTACCACTCTACTGCACCTGGAGAGACCGTCCAGGTGTGCATTGTTAACTTGCGTCTCAGAAGCCTCTGGCAAAGTCTCTGGTGAAGACGTGGGAAACTCACTCTGCAGGCAGTGTGGAACTGTGAGGGACTGAGGGTGAGCTCAACTCTCAGCAGTAAGATGATTTTGGACAAGGCGTTCAGCTACGTTCTCACATATGGAACTTAATATGTAGCACCAGTCTACCCCAGGAATTACTGGGAAATCGCTGGATTGAGCTTGGAGGCACTCGTCTTGTGTGCCGGGAGATTCCAGTTACCTCTCCCAACACTTCGGTGAAGCAGCGAGCCTAGGCCTTTTGGAAGCGAAAGGTAGCTGCAGGCAGGTATTCTGAGTCAGGAGGTTCCAAGATTACCACTGTACTGCACCTGGAGATACCGTCCAGGTCTGCATTGTTAAGTTGCGTCTCACAAGACTTTGACAAACGTCTCTGGTGAAGACGTGCGAAACTCACTCTGAAGGCAGTGTGGAACTGTGAGGGACTGAGGGTGAGCTCAACTCTCAGAAGTAAGATGCTTTTGGACAAGGCGTTAGCTACATTCTCATATATATGGAACTTAGTATGTAGCACCAGTCTACCACAGGAATTCTAGGAAATCGCTGGATTGAGCTTGGAGGCACTAGTCTTGTGTGCCTGGAGACTCCAATTACCTCTCCCAACACTGCCGTCACGCAGCGGGTCTAGGCCTTTTAGAAGCCAAGGGTACCTGCAGGCAGGATATGGAGGTAAGGCCATAAGCTCAACTCTCAGAAGTAAGCATGGGAGGCAGATGTCTGCTACCCACTAGTACATGGGAGTAGGAACCTAGCTACAAACTGATTGAAGATGGCCGTTTGAAAACGCTGTATTCAACTCAGCTACACGTGAGTTCAGGCTCAATTCTTATACATGCTATTCCCCCAACCTCGCCCAGCAACTAACATAAGGATGTTAGCAGCTACGTCTACAGTCAGGCAGGATGTGGGAGGGTTCTGCCCTGACCTCAGCTCTCACATGGAAGCATGCCTAGAAGCCAGCTCTCAACTAGCTGCATTCTTATGACAGTGTGAAGGTAGCAGTATTCTGAGTAAGGAGGTTCCCAGATTACCACTCTACTGCACCTGGAGAGACCGTCCAGGTGTGCATTGTTAACTTGCGTCTCAGAAGCCTCTGGCAAAGTCTCTGGTGAAGACGTGGGAAACTCACTCTGCAGGCAGTGTGGAACTGTGAGGGACTGAGGGTGAGCTCAACTCTCAGCAGTAAGATGATTTTGGACAAGGCGTTCAGCTACCTTCTCACATATGGAACTTAGTATGTAGCACCAGTCTACCCCAGGAATTACTGGGAAATCGCTGGATTGAGCTTGGAGGCACTCGTCTTGTGTGCCGGGAGATTCCAGTTACCTCTCCCAACACTTCGGTGAAGCAGCGAGCCTAGGCCTTTTGGAAGCGAAAGGTAGCTGCAGGCAGGAGGTAGGGTTACAGGCCATAAGCTCAACTCTCAGAAGTGGGTATGCATGGGAGGCAGATGTCTGCTACCTACACGGACATGCGAGTGGGAACCTAGCTGTACACTCTGATGAAGAAGGACTTTGGAAATCGCTGTATTCAACTCAGATACACGTGGGTTCAGGCACAACGATTCCACATGCTTTTCTCACAACCTTTCCCTGCCACTAACATGAGGACGTTAGCAGCTCCTTCTACAGTCAAGCAGGATGCGGGAGGGTTGTGCCCTGTCCTTACCTCTCACAGGAAGCATGCCTTGAAGCCAGCTGTCAACTAGCTGCATTCTTATGGCAGGGTGAAGGTAGCAGTATTCTGAGACAGGAGGTTCCCAGATTACCACTCTACTGCACCTGGAGATACCCTCCAGGTCTGCATTGTTAACTTGCGTCTCAGAAGCCTCTGGCAAACGTCTCTGTTGAAGACGTGAGAAACTCACTCTGCAGGCAGTGTGGAACTGTGAGGGACTGAGGGTGAGCTCAACTCTCAGAAGTAAGATGTTTTTGGACAAGGCGTTCAACTACCTACTCACGTATGGAACTTAGTATGTAGCACCAGTCTACCCCAGGAATTACTAGGAAATCGCTTGATTGAGCTTGGAGGCACTCGTCTTGTGTGCCGGGAGATTCCAGTTACCTCTCCCAACACTTGCGTCAAGCAGCGAGCCTAGGCCTTTTGGAAGCGAAAGGTAGCGGCAGGCAGGATGTAGGGTTACAGGCCATAAGCTCAACTCTCAGAAGTGTGTATGCATGGGAGGCAGATGTCTGCTACCCACTGGGACATGGGAGTTGGAACCTAGCTACACTCCTATTGAAGAAGGATGTTGGAAATCGCTGTATTCAACTCAGATACACGGGAGTTCAGGCCCTATGCTTACACATGCTTTTCCCACAACCCATCTCAGCCACTAACATAAGGAGGTTAGCAGGTACGTCTACAGTCAGGCAGGATGCGGGAGGGTTCTGCCCTGTCCTCAGCTTTCACAGGGAAGCATGCCTAGAAGCCAGCTCTCAACTAGCTGCATTCTTATGACAGTGTGAAGGTAGCACTATTCTGAGTAAGGAGGTTCCCAGATTACCACTCTACTGCACCTGGAGATTCCGTCCAGGTGTGCATTGTTAACTTGCGTCTCAGAAGCCTCTGGCAAAAGTCTCTGGTGAAGACGTGGGAAACTCACTCTGCAGGCAGTGTGGAACTGTGAGGGACTGAGGGTGAGCTCAACTCTCAGCAGTAAGATGATTTTGGACAAGGCGTTCAGCTACCTTCTCACATATGGAACTTAGTATGTAGCACCAGTCTACCCCAGGAATTACTGGGAAATCGCTGGATTGAGCTTGGAGGCACTCGTCTTGTGTGCCGGGAGATTCCAGTTACCTCTCCCAACACTTCGGTGAAGCAGCGAGCCTAGGCCTTTTGGAAGCGAAAGGTAGCTGCAGGCAGGTATTCTGAGTCAGGAGGTTCCAAGATTACCACTGTACTGCACCTGGAGATACCGTCCAGGTCTGCATTGTTAAGTTGCGTCTCACTAGACTTTGACAAACGTCTCTGGTGAAGCCGTGCGAAACTCACTCTGCAGGCAGTGTGGAACTCTTAGGGCCTGAGGGTGAGCTCAACTCTCAGAAGTAAGATGCTTTTGGACAAGGCGTTAGCTACATTCTCATATATATGGAACTTAGTATGTAGCACCAGTCTACCACAGGAATTCTAGGAAATCGCTGGATTGAGCTTGGAGGCACTAGTCTTGTGTGCCTGGAGACTCCAATTACCTCTCCCAACACTGCCGTCACGCAGCGGGTCTAGGCCTTTTAGAAGCCAAGGGTACCTGCAGGCAGGATATGGAGGTACAGGCCATAAGCTCAACTCTCAGAAGTAAGCATGGGAGGCAGATGTCTGCTACCCACTAGTACATGGGAGTAGGAACCTAGCTACAAACTGATTGAAGATGGCCGTTTGAAAACGCTGTATTCAACTCAGCTACACGTGAGTTCAGGCTCAATTCTTATACATGCTATTCCCCCAACCTCGCCCAGCAACTAACATAAGGATGTTAGCAGCTACGTCTACAGTCAGGCAGGATGTGGGAGGGTTCTGCCCTGACCTCAGCTTCACATGGAAGCATGCCTAGAAGCCAGCTCTCAATTAGCTGCATTCTTATGACAGTGTGAAGGTAGCAGTATTCTGAGTAAGGACGTTCCCAGATTACCACTCTACTGCACCTGGAGAGACCGTCCAGGTGTGCATTGTTAACTTGCGTCTCAGAAGCCTCTGGCAAAGTCTCTGGTGAAGAAGTGGGAAACTCACTCTGCAGGCAGTGTGGAACTGTGAGGGACTGAGGGTGAGCTCAACTCTCAGCAGTAAGATGATTTTGGACAAGGCGTTCAGCTACCTTCTCACATATGGAACTTAGTATGTAGCACCAGTCTACCCCAGGAATTACTGGGAAATCGCTGGATTGAGCTTGGAGGCACTCGTCTTGTGTGCCGGGAGATTCCAGTTACCTCTCCCAACACTTCGGTGAAGCAGCGAGCCTAGGCCTTTTGGAAGCGAAAGGTAGCTGCAGGCAGGAGGTAGGGTTACAGGCCATAAGCTCAACTCTCAGAAGTGGGTATGCATGGGAGGCAGATGTCTGCTACCTACACGGACATGCGAGTGGGAACCTAGCTGTACACTCTGATGAAGAAGGACTTTGGAAATCGCTGTATTGAACTCAGATACACGTGGGTTCAGGCACAACGATTCCACATGCTTTTCTCACAACCTTTCCCTGCCACTAACATGAGGACGTTAGCCGCTCCTTCTACAGTCAAGCAGGATGCGGGAGGGTTGTGCCCTGTCCTTAGCCCTCACAGGAAGCATGCCTTGAAGCCAGCTGTCAACTAGCTGCATTCTTATGGCAGGGTGAAGGTAGCAGTATTCTGAGACAGGAGGTTCCCAGATTACCACTCTACTGCACCTGGAGATACCCTCCAGGTCTGCATTGTTAACTTGCGTCTCAGAAGCCTCTGGCAAACGTCTCTGTTGAAGACGTGAGAAACTCACTCTGCAGGCAGTGTGGAACTGTGAGGGACTGAGGGTGAGCTCAACTCTCAGAAGTAAGATGTTTTTGGACAAGGCGTTCAACTACCTACTCACGTATGGATCTTAGTATGTAGCACCAGTCTACCCCAGGAATTACTAGGAAATCGCTTGATTGAGCTTGGAGGCACTCGTCTTGTGTGCCGGGAGATTCCAGTTACCTCTCCCAACACTTGCGTCAAGCAGCGAGCCTAGGCCTTTTGGAAGCGAAAGGTAGCGGCAGGCAGGATGTAGGGTTACAGGCCATAAGCTCAACTCTCAGAACTGTGTATGCATGGGAGGCAGATGTCTGCTACCCACTGGGACATGGGAGTTGGAACCTAGCTACACTCCTTTTGAAGAAGGATGTTGGAAATCGCTGTATTCAACTCAGATACACGGGAGTTCAGGCCCAATGCTTACACATGCTTTCCCACAACCCATCCCAGCCACTAACATAAGGAGGTTAGCAGGTACGTCTACAGTCAGGCAGGATGCGGGAGGGTTCTGCCCTGTCCTCAGCTCTCACAGGGAAGCATGCCTAGAAGCCAGCTCTCAACTAGCTGCATTCTTATGACAGTGTGAAGGTAGCAGTATTCTGAGTAAGGAGGTTCCCAGATTACCACTCTACTGCACCTGGAGAGACCGTCCAGGTGTGCATTGTTAACTTGCGTCTCAAAAGATTCTGGCAAAAGTCTCTGGTGAAGACGTGGGAAACTCACTCTGCAGGCAGTGTGGAACTGTGAGGGACTGAGGGTGAGCTCAACTCTCAGCAGTAAGATGATTTTGGACAAGGCGTTCAGCTACCTTCTCACATATGGAACTTAGTATGTAGCACCAGTCTACCCCAGGAATTACTGGGAAATCGCTGGATTGAGCTTGGAGGCACTCGTCTTGTGTGCCGGGAGATTCCAGTTACCTCTCCCAACACTTCGGTGAAGCAGCGAGCCTAGGCCTTTTTGAAGCAAAAGGTAGCTGCAGGCAGGTATTCTGAGTCAGGAGGTTCCAAGATTACCACTGTACTGCACCTGGAGATACCGTCCAGGTCTGCATTGTTAAGTTGCGTCTCACAAGACTTTGACAAACGTCTCTGGTGAAGCCGTGCGAAACTCACTCTGCAGGCAGTGTGGAACTCTGAGGGCCTGAGGGTGAGCTCAACTCTCAGAAGTAAGATGCTTTTGGACAAGGCGTTAGCTACATTCTCATATATATGGAACTTAGTATGTAGCACCAGTCTACCACAGGAATTCTAGGAAATCGCTGGATTGAGCTTGGAGGCACTAGTCTTGTGTGCCTGGAGACTCCAATTACCTCTCCCAACACTGCCGTCACGCAGCGGGTCTAGGCCTTTTAGAAGCCAAGGGTACCTGCAGGCAGGATATGGAGGTACAGGCCATAAGCTCAACTCTCAGAAGTAAGCATGGGAGGCAGATGTCTGCTACCCACTAGTACATGGGAGTAGGAACCTAGCTACAAACTGATTGAAGATGGCCGTTTGAAAACGCTGTATTCAACTCAGCTACACGTGAGTTCAGGCTCAATTCTTATACATGCTATTCCCCCAACCTCGCCCAGCAACTAACATAAGGATGTTAGCAGCTACGTCTACAGTCAGGCAGGATGTGGGAGGGTTCTGCCCTGACCTCAGCTCTCACATGGAAGCATGCCTAGAAGCCAGCTCTCAACTAGCTGCATTCTTATGACAGTGTGAAGGTAGCAGTATTCTGAGTAAGGAGGTTCCCAGATTACCACTCTACTGCACCTGGAGAGACCGTCCAGGTGTGCATTGTTAACTTGCGTCTCAGAAGCCTCTGGCAAAGTCTCTGGTGAAGACGTGGGAAACTCACTCTGCAGGCAGTGTGGAACTGTGAGGGACTAAGGGTGAGCTCAACTCTCAGCAGTAAGATGATTTTGGACAAGGCGTTCAGCTACCTTCTCACATATGGAACTTAGTATGTAGCACCAGTCTACCCCAGGAATTACTGGGAAATCGCAGGATTGAGCTTGGAGGCACTCGTCTTGTGTGCCGGGAGATTCCAGTTACCTCTCCCAACACTTCGGTGAAGCAGCGAGCCTAGGCCTTTTGGAAGCGAAAGGTAGCTGCAGGCAGGAGGTAGGGTTACAGGCCATAAGCTCAACTCTCAGAAGTGGGTATGCATGGGAGGCAGATGTCTGCTACCTACACGGACATGCGTGTGGGAACCTAGCTGTACACTCTGATGAAGAAGGACTTTGGAAATCGCTGTATTCAACTCAGCTACACGTGGGTTCAGGCACAACGATTCCACATGCTTTTCTCACAACCTTTCCCTGCCACTAACATGAGGACGTTAGCAGCTCCTTCTACAGTCAAGCAGGATGCGGGAGGGTTGTGCCCTGTCCTTAGCTCTCACAGGAAGCATGCCTTGAAGCCAGCTGTCAACAAGCTGCATTCTTATGGCAGGGTGAAGGTAGCAGTATTCTGAGACAGGAGGTTCCCAGATTACCACTCTACTGCACCTGGAGATACCCTCCAGGTCTGCATTGTTAACTTGCGTCTCAGAAGCCTCTGGCAAACGTCTCTGTTGAAGACGTGAGAAACTCACTCTGCAGGCAGTGTGGAACTGTGAGGGACTGAGGGTGAGCTCAACTCTCAGAAGTAAGATGTTTTTGGACAAGGCGTTCAACTACCTACTCACGTATGGATCTTAGTATGTAGCACCAGTCTACCCCAGGAATTACTAGGAAATCGCTTGATTGAGCTTGGAGGCACTCGTCTTGTGTGCCGGGAGATTCCATTTACCTCTCCCAACACTTGCGTCAAGCAGCGAGTCTAGGCCTTTTGGAAGCGAAAGGTAGCGGCAGGCAGGATGTAGGGTTACAGGCCATAAGCTCAACTCTCAGAACTGTGTATGCATGGGAGGCAGATGTCTGCTACCCACTGGGACATGGGAGTTGGAACCTAGCTACACTCCTTTTGAAGAAGGATGTTGGAAATCGCTGTATTCAACTCAGATACACGGGAGTTCAGGCCCAATGATTACACATGCTTTCCCACAACCCATCCCAGCCACTAACATAAGGAGGTTAGCAGGTACGTCTACAGTCAGGCAGGATGCGGGAGGGTTCTGCCCTGTACTCAGCTCTCACAGGGAAGCATGCCTAGAAGCCAGCTCTCAACTAGCTGCATTCTTATGACAGTGTGAAGGTAGCAGTATTCTGAGTAAGGAGGTTCCCAGATTACCACTCTACTGCACCTGGAGAGACCGTCCAGGTGTGCATTGTTAACTTGCGTCTCAAAAGATTCTGGCAGAAGTCTCTGGTGAAGACGTGGGAAACTCACTCTGCAGGCAGTGTGGAACTGTGAGGGACTGAGGGTGAGCTCAACTCTCAGCAGTAAGATGATTTTGGACAAGGCGTTCAGCTACCTTCTCACATATGGAACTTAGTATGTAGCACCAGTCTACCCCAGGAATTACTGGGAAATCGCTGGATTGAGCTTGGAGGCACTAGTCTTGTGTACCGGGAGATTCCAGTTACCTCTCCCAACACTTCGGTGAAGCAGCGAGCCTAGGCCTTTTGGAAGCGAAAGGTAGCTGCAGGCAGGTATTCTGAGTCAGGAGGTTCCAAGATTACCACTGTACTGCACCTGGAGATACCGTCCAGGTCTGCATTGTTAAGTTGCGTCTCACAAGACTTTGACAAACGTCTCTGGTGAAGACGTGCGAAACTCACTCTGCAGGCAGTGTGGAACTCTGAGGGCCTGAGGGTGAGCTCAACTCTCAGAAGTAAGATGCTTTTGGACAAGGCGTTAGCTACATTCTCATATATATGGAACTTAGTATGTAGCACCAGTCTACCACAGGAATTCTAGGAAATCGCTGGATTGAGCTTGGAGGCACTAGTCTTGTGTGCCTGGAGACTCCAATTACCTCTCCCAACACTGCCGTCACGCAGCGGGTCTAGGCCTTTTAGAAGCCAAGGGTACCTGCAGGCAGGATATGGAGGTACAGGCCATAAGCTCAACTCTCAGAAGTAAGCATGGGAGGCAGATGTCTGCTACCCACTAGTACATGGGAGTAGGAACCTAGCTACAAACTGATTGAAGATGGCCGTTTGAAAACGCTGTATTCAACTCAGCTACACGTGAGTTCAGGCTCAATTCTTATACATGCTATTCCCCCAACCTCGCCCAGCAACTAACATAAGGATGTTAGCAGCTACGTCTACAGTCAGGCAGGATGTGGGAGGGTTCTGCCCTGACCTCAGCTCTCACATGGAAGCATGCCTAGAAGCCAGCTCTCAACTAGCTGCATTCTTATGACAGTGTGATGGTAGCAGTATTCTGAGTAAGGAGGTTCCCAGATTACCACTCTACTGCACCTGGAGAGACCGTCCAGGTGTGCATTGTTAACTTGCGTCTCAGAAGCCTCTGGCAAAGTCTCTGGTGAAGACGTGGGAAACTCACTCTGCAGGCAGTGTGGAACTGTGAGGGACTGAGGGTGAGCTCAACTCTCAGCAGTAAGATGATTTTGGACAAGGCGTTCAACTACCTTCTCACATATGGAACTTAGTATGTAGCACCAGTCTACCCCAGGAATTACTGGGAAATCGCTGGATTGAGCTTGGAGGCACTCGTCTTGTGTGCCGGGAGATTCCAGTTACCTCTCCCAACACTTCGGTGAAGCAGCGAGCCTAGGCCTTTTGGAAGCGAAAGGTAGCTGCAGGCAGGAGGTAGGGTTACAGGCCATAAGCTCAACTCTCAGAAGTGGGTATGCATGGGAGGCAGATGTCTGCTACCTACACGGACATGCGAGTGGGAACCTAGCTGTACACTCTGATGAAGAAGGACTTTGGAAATCGCTGTATTCAACTCAGATACACGTGGGTTCAGGCACAACGATTCCACATGCTTTTCTCACAACCTTTCCCTGCCACTAACATGAGGACGTTAGCAGCTCCTTCTACAGTCAAGCAGGATGCGGGAGGGTTGTGCCCTGTCCTTAGCTCTCACAGGAAGCATGCCTTGAAGCCAGCTGTCAACTAGCTGCATTCTTATGGCAGGGTGAAGGTAGCAGTATTCTGAGACAGGAGGTTCCCAGATTACCACACTACTGCACCTGGAGATACCCTCCAGGTCTGCATTGTTAACTTGCGTCTCAGAAGCCTCTGGCAAACGTCTCTGTTGAAGACGTGAGAAACTCACTCTGCAGGCAGTGTGGAACTGTGAGGGACTGAAGGTTAGCTCAACCCTCAGAAGTAAGATGTTTTTGGACAAGGCGTTCAACTACCTACTCACGTATGGAACTTAGTATGTAGCACCAGTCTACCCCAGGAATTACTAGGAAATCGCTTGATTGAGCTTGGAGGCACTCGTCTTGTGTGCCGGGAGATTCCACTTACCTCTCCCAACACTTGCGTCAAGCAGCGAGCCTAGGCCTTTTGGAAGCGAAAGGTAGCGGCAGGCAGGATGTAGGGTTACAGGCCATAAGCTCAACTCTCAGAAGTGTGTATGCATGGGAGGCAGATGTCTGCTACCCACTGGGACATGGGAGTTGGAACCTAGCTACACTCCTATTGAAGAAGGATGTTGGAAATCGCTGTATTCAACTCAGATACACGGGAGTTCAGGCCCAATGCTTACACATGCTTTTCCCACAACCCATCCCAGCCACTAACATAAGGAGGTTAGCAGGTACGTCTACAGTCAGGCAGGATGCGGGAGGGTTCTGCCCTGTCCTCAGCTCTCACAGGGAAGCATGCCTAGAAGACAGCTCTCAACTAGCTGCATTCTTATGACAGTGTGAAGGTAGCACTATTCTGAGTAAGGAGGTTCCCAGATTACCACTCTACTGCACCTGGAGAGACCGTCAAGGTGTGCATTGTTAACTTGCGTCTCAGAAGCCTCTGGCGAAAGTCTCTGGTGAAGACCTGGAAACTCACTCTGCAGGCAGTGTGGAACTCTGAAGGACTGAGGGTGAGCTCAACTCTCAGCAGTAAGATGATTTTGGACAAGGCGTTCAGCTACCTTCTCACATATGGAACTTAGTATGTAGCACCAGTCTACCCCAGGAATTACTGGGAAATCGCTGGATTGAGCTTGGAGGCACTAGTCTTGTGTGCCGGGAGATTCCAGTTACCTCTCCCAACACATCGGTGAAGCAGCGAGCCTAGGCCTTTTGGAAGCGAAAGGTAGCTGCAGGCAGGTATTCTGAGTCAGGAGGTTCCAAGATTACCACTGTACTGCACCTGGAGATACCGTCCAGGTCTGCATTGTTAAGTTGCGTCTCACAAGACTTTGACAAACGTCTCTGGTGAAGCCGTGCGAAACTCACTCTGCAGGCAGTGTGGAACTCTGAGGGCCTGAGGGTGAGCTCAACTCTCAGAAGTAAGATGCTTTTGGACAAGGCGTTAGCTACATTCTCATATATATGGAACTTAGTATGTAGCACCAGTCTACCACAGGAATTCTAGGAAATCGCTGGATTGAGCTTGGAGGCACTAGTCTTGTGTGCCTGGAGACTCCAATTACCTCTCCCAACACTGCCGTCACGCAGCGGGTCTAGGCCTTTTAGAAGCCAAGGGTACCTGCAGGCAGGATATGGAGGTACAGGCCATAAGCTCAACTCTCAGAAGTAAGCATGGGAGGCAGATGTCTGCTACCCACTAGTACATGGGAGTAGGAACCTAGCTACAAACTGATTGAAGATGGCCGTTTGAAAACGCTGTATTCAACTCAGCTACACGTGAGTTCAGGCTCAATTCTTATACATGCTATTCCCCCAACCTCGCCCAGCAACTAACATAAGGATGTTAGCATCTACGTCTACAGTCAGGCAGGATGTGGGAGGGTTCTGCCCTGACCTCAGCTCTCACATGGAAGCATGCCTAGAAGCCAGCTCTCAACTAGCTGCATTCTTATGACAGTGTGAAGGTAGCAGTATTCTGAGTAAGGAGGTTCCCAGATTACCACTCTACTGCACCTGGAGAGACCGTCCAGGTGTGCATTGTTAACTTGCGTCTCAGAAGCCTCTGGCAAACGTCTCTGGTGAAGACGTGCGAAACTCACTCTGCAGGCAGTGTGGAACTGTGAGGGACTGAGGGTGAGCTCAACTCTCAGCAGTAAGATGATTTTGGACAAGGCGTTCAGCTACCTTCTCACATATGGAACTTAGTATGTAGCACCAGTCTACCCCAGGAATTACTGGGAAATCGCTGGATTGAGCTTGGAGGCACTCGTCTTGTGTGCCGGGAGATTCCAGTTACCTCTCCCAACACTTCGGTGAAGCAGCGAGCCTAGGCCTTTTGGAAGCGAAAGGTAGCTGCAGGCAGGAGGTAGGGTTACAGGCCATAAGCTCAACTCTCAGAAGTGGGTATGCATGGGAGGCAGATGTCTGCTACCTACACGGACATGCGAGTGGGAACCTAGCTGTACACTCTGATGAAGAAGGACTTTGGAAATCGCTGTATTCAACTCAGATACACGTGGGTTCAGGCACAACGATTCCACATGCTTTTCTCACAACCTTTCCCTGCCACTAACATGAGGACGTTAGCAGCTCCTTCTACAGTCAAGCAGGATGCGGGAGGGTTGTGCCCTGTCCTTAGCTCTCACAGGAAGCATGCCTTGAAGCCAGCTGTCAACTAGCTGCATTCTTATGGCAGGGTGAAGGTAGCAGTATTCTGAGACAGGAGGTTCCCAGATTACCACTCTACTGCACCTGGAGATACCGTCCAGGTGTGCATTGTTAACTTGCGTCTCAGAAGCCTCTGGCAAAAGTCTCTGGTGAAGACGTGGAAACTCACTCTGCAGGCAGTGTGGAACTGTGAAGGACTGAGGGTGAGCTCAACTCTCAGAAGTAAGATGTTTTTGGACAAGGCGTTCAACTACCTACTCACGTATGGGACTTAGTATGTAGCACCAGTCTACCCCAGGAATTACTAGGAAATCGCTTGATTGAGCTTGGAGGCACTCGTCTTGTGTGCCGGGAGATTCCAGTTACCTCTCCCAACACTTGCGTCAAGCAGCGAGCCTAGGCCTTTTGGAAGCGAAAGGTAGCGGCAGGCAGGATGTAGGGTTACAGGCCATAAGCTCAACTCTCAGAAGTGTGTATGCATGGGAGGCAGATGTCTGCTACCCACTGGGACATGGGAGTTGGAACCTAGCTACACTCCTATTGAAGAAGGATGTTGGAAATCGCTGTATTCAACTCAGATACACGGGAGTTCAGGCCCAATGCTTACACATGCTTTTCCCACAACCCATCCCAGCCACTAACATAAGGAGGTTAGCAGGTACGTCTACAGTCAGGCAGGATGCGGGAGGGTTCTGCCCTGTCCTCAGCTCTCACAGGGAAGCATGCCTAGAAGCCAGCTCTCAACTAGCTGCATTCTTATGACAGTGTGAAGGTAGCAGTATTCTGAGTAAGGAGGTTCCCAGATTACCACTCTACTGCACCTGGAGAGACCGTCCAGGTGTGCATTGTTAACTTGCGTCTCAGAAGATTCTGGCAAAAGTCTCTGGTGAAGACGTGGGAAACTCACTCTGCAGGCAGTGTGGAACTGTGAGGGACTGAGGGTGAGCTCAACTCTCAGCAGTAAGATGATTTTGGACAAGGCGTTCAGCTACCTTCTCACATATGGAACTTAGTATGTAGCACCAGTCTACCCCAGGAATTACTGGGAAATCGCTGGATTTAGCTTGGAGGCACTAGTCTTGTGTGCCGGGAGATTCCAGTTACCTCTCCCAACACTTCGGTGAAGCAGCGAGCCTAGGCCTTTTGGAAGCGAAAGGTAGCTGCAGGCAGGTATTCTGAGTCAGGAGGTTCCAAGATTACCACTGTACTGCACCTGGAGATACCGTCCAGGTCTGCATTGTTAAGTTGCGTCTCACAAGACTTTGACAAACGTCTCTGGTGAAGACGTGCGAAACTCACTCTGCAGGCAGTGTGGAACTCTGAGGGCCTGAGGGTGAGCTCAACTCTCAGAAGTAAGATGCTTTTGGACAAGGCGGTAGCTACATTCTCATATATATGGAACTTAGTATGTAGCACCAGTCTACCACAGGAATTCTAGGAAATCGCTGGATTGAGCTTGGAGGCACTAGTCTTGTGTGCCTGGAGACTCCAATTACCTCTCCCAACACTGCCGTCACGCAGCGGGTCTAGGCCTTTTAGAAGCCAAGGGTACCTGCAGGCAGGATATGGAGGTACAGGCCATAAGCTCAACTCTCAGAAGTAAGCATGGGAGGCAGATGTCTGCTACCCACTAGTACATGGGAGTAGGAACCTAGCTACAAACTGATTGAAGATGGCCGTTTGAAAACGCTGTATTCAACTCAGCTACACGTGAGTTCAGGCTCAATTCTTATACATGCTATTCCCCCAACCTCGCCCAGCAACTAACATAAGGATGTTAGCAGCTACGTCTACAGTCAGGCAGGATGTGGGAGGGTTCTGCCCTGACCTCAGCTCTCACATGGAAGCATGCCTAGAAGCCAGCTCTCAACTAGCTGCATTCTTATGACAGTGTGAAGGTAGCAGTATTCTGAGTAAGGAGGTTCCCAGATTACCACTCTACTGCACCTGGAGAGACCGTCCAGGTGTGCATTGTTAACTTGCGTCTCAGAAGCCTCTGGCAAAGTCTCTGGTGAAGACGTGGGAAACTCACTCTGCAGGCAGTGTGGAACTGTGAGGGACTGAGGGTGAGCTCAACTCTCAGCAGTAAGATGATTTTGGACAAGGCGTTCAGCTACCTTCTCACATATGGAACTTAGTATGTAGCACCAGTCTACCCCAGGAATTACTGGGAAATCGCTGGATTGAGCTTGGAGGCACTCGTCTTGTGTGCCGGGAGATTCCAGTTACCTCTCCCAACACTTCGGTGAAGCAGCGAGCCTAGGCCTTTTGGAAGCGAAAGGTAGCTGCAGGCAGGAGGTAGGGTTACAGGCCATAAGCTCAACTCTCAGAAGTGGGTATGCATGGGAGGCAGATGTCTGCTACCTACACGGACATGCGAGTGGGAACCTAGCTGTACACTCTGATGAAGAAGGACTTTGGAAATCGCTGTATTCAACTCAGATACACGTGGGTTCAGGCACAACGATTCCACATGCTTTTCTCACAACCTTTCCCTGCCACTAACATGAGGACGTTAGCAGCTCCTTCTACAGTCAAGCAGGATGCGGGAGGGTTGTGCCCTGTCCTTAGCTCTCACAGGAAGCATGCCTTGAAGCCAGCTGTCAACTAGCTGCATTCTTATGGCAGGGTGAAGGTAGCAGTATTCTGAGACAGGAGGTTCCCAGATTACCACTCTACTGCACCTGGAGATACCCTCCAGGTCTGCATTGTTAACTTGCGTCTCAGAAGCCTCTGGCAAACGTCTCTGTTGAAGACGTGAGAAACTCACTCTGCAGGCAGTGTGGAACTGTGAGGGACTGAGGGTGAGCTCAACTCTCAGAAGTAAGATGTTTTTGGACAAGGCGTTCAACTACCTACTCACGTATGGGACTTAGTATGTAGCACCAGTCTACCCCAGGAATTACTAGGAAATCGCTTGATTGAGCTTGGAGGCACTCGTCTTGTGTGCCGGGAGATTCCAGTTACCTCTCCCAACACTTGCGTCAAGCAGCGAGCCTAGGCCTTTTGGAAGCGAAAGGTAGCGGCAGGCAGGATGTAGGGTTACAGGCCATAAGCTCAACTCTCAGAAGTGTGTATGCATGGGAGGCAGATGTCTGCTACCCACTGGGACATGGGAGTTGGAACCTAGCTACACTCCTATTGAAGAAGGATGTTGGAAATCGCTGTATTCAACTCAGATACACGGGAGTTCAGGCCCAATGCTTACACATGCTTTTCCCACAACCCATCCCAGCCACTAACATAAGGAGGTTAGCAGGTACGTCTACAGTCAGGCAGGATGCGGGAGGGTTCTGCCCTGTCCTCAGCTCTCACAGGGAAGCATGCCTAGAAGCCAGCTCTCAACTAGCTGCATTCTTATGACAGTGTGAAGGTAGCAGTATTCTGAGTAAGGAGGTTCCCAGATTACCACTCTACTGCACCTGGAGAGACGGTCCAGGTGTGCATTGTTAACTTGCGTCTCAGAAGCCTCTGGCAAAAGTCTCTGGTGAAGACGTGGGAAACTCACTCTGCAGGCAGTGTGGAACTGTGAGGGACTGAGGGTGAGCTCAACTCTCAGCAGTAAGATGATTTTGGACAAAGCGTTCAGCTACCTTCTCACATATGGAACTTAGTATGTAGCACCAGTCTACCCCAGGAATTACTGGGAAATCGCTGGATTGAGCTTGGAGGCACTCGTCTTGTGTGCCGGGAGATTCCAGTTACCTCTCCCAACACTTCGGTGAAGCAGCGAGCCTAGGCCTTTTGGAAGCGAAAGGTAGCTGCAGGCAGGTATTCTGAGTCAGGAGGTTCCAAGATTACCACTGTACTGCACCTGGAGATACCGTCCAGGTCTGCATTGTTAAGTTGCGTCTCACTAGACTTTGACAAACGTCTCTGGTGAAGCCGTGCGAAACTCACTCTGCAGGCAGTGTGGAACTCTTAGGGCCTGAGGGTGAGCTCAACTCTCAGAAGTAAGATGCTTTTGGACAAGGCGTTAGCTACATTCTCATATATATGGAACTTAGTATGTAGCACCAGTCTACCACAGGAATTCTAGGAAATCGCTGGATTGAGCTTGGAGGCACTAGTCTTGTGTGCCTGGAGACTCCAATTACCTCTCCCAACACTGCCGTCACGCAGCGGGTCTAGGCCTTTTAGAAGCCAAGGGTACCTGCAGGCAGGATATGGAGGTACAGGCCATAAGCTCAACTCTCAGAAGTAAGCATGGGAGGCAGATGTCTGCTACCCACTAGTACATGGGAGTAGGAACCTAGCTACAAACTGATTGAAGATGGCCGTTTGAAAACGCTGTATTCAACTCAGCTACACGTGAGTTCAGGCTCAATTCTTATACATGCTATTCCCCCAACCTCGCCCAGCAACTAACATAAGGATGTTAGCAGCTACGTCTACAGTCAGGCAGGATGTGGGAGGGTTCTGCCCTGACCTCAGCTCTCACATGGAAGCATGCCTAGAAGCCAGCTCTCAACTAGCTGCATTCTTATGACAGTGTGAAGGTAGCAGTATTCTGAGTAAGGAGGTTCCCAGATTACCACTCTACTGCACCTGGAGAGACCGTCCAGGTGTGCATTGTTAACTTGCGTCTCAGAAGCCTCTGGCAAAGTCTCTGGTGAAGACGTGGGAAACTCACTCTGCAGGCAGTGTGGAACTGTGAGGGACTGAGGGTGAGCTCAACTCTCAGCAGTAAGATGATTTTGGACAAGGCGTTCAGCTACCTTCTCACATATGGAACTTAGTATGTAGCACCAGTCTACCCCAGGAATTACTGGGAAATCGCTGGATTGAGCTTGGAGGCACTCGTCTTGTGTGCCGGGAGATTCCAGTTACCTCTCCCAACACTTTGGTGAAGCAGCGAGCCTAGGCCTTTTGGAAGCGAAAGGTAGCTGCAGGCAGGAGGTAGGGTTACAGGCCATAAGCTCAACTCTCAGAAGTGGGTATGCATGGGAGGCAGATGTCTGCTACCTACACGGACATGCGAGTGGGAACCTAGCTGTACACTCTGATGAAGAAGGACTTTGGAAATCGCTGTATTCAACTCAGATACACGTGGGTTCAGGCACAACGATTCCACATGCTTTTCTCACAACCTTTCCCTGCCACTAACATGAGGACGTTAGCAGCTCCTTCTACAGTCAAGCAGGATGCGGGAGGGTTGTGCCCTGTCCTTAGCTCTCACAGGAAGCATGCCTTGAAGCCAGCTGTCAACTAGCTGCATTCTTATGGCAGGGTGAAGGTAGCAGTATTCTGAGACAGGAGGTTCCCAGATTACCACTCTACTGCACCTGGAGATACCCTCCAGGTCTGCATTGTTAACTTGCGTCTCAGAAGCCTCTGGCAAACGTCTCTGTTGAAGACGTGAGAAACTCACTCTGCAGGCAGTGTGGAACTGTGAGGGACTGAGGGTGAGCTCAACTCTCAGAAGTAAGATGTTTTTGGACAAGGCGTTCAACTACCTACTCACGTATGGAACTTAGTATGTAGCACCAGTCTACCCCAGGAATTACTAGGAAATCGCTTGATTGAGCTTGGAGGCACTCGTCTTGTGTGCCGGGAGATTCCAGTTACCTCTCCCAACACTTGCGTCAAGCAGCGAGCCTAGGCCTTTTGGAAGCGAAAGGTAGCGGCAGGCAGGATGTAGGGTTACAGGCCATAAGCTCAACTCTCAGAAGTGTGTATGCATGGGAGGCAGATGTCTGCTACCCACTGGGACATGGGAGTTGGAACCTAGCTACACTCCTATTGAAGAAGGATGTTGGAAATCGCTGTATTCAACTCAGATACACGGGAGTTCAGGCCCAATGCTTACACATGCTTTTCCCACAACCCATCCCAGCCACTAACATAAGGAGGTTAGCAGGTACGTCTACAGTCAGGCAGGATGCGGGAGGGTTCTGCCCTGTCCTCAGCTCTCACAGGGAAGCATGCCTAGAAGCCAGCTCTCAACTAGCTGCATTCTTATGACAGTGTGAAGGTAGCACTATTCTGAGTAAGGAGGTTCCCAGATTACCACTCTACTGCACCTGGAGATACCGTCCAGGTGTGCATTGTTAACTTGCGTCTCAGAAGCCTCTGGCAAAAGTCTCTGGTGAAGACGTGGGAAACTCACTCTGCAGGCAGTGTGGAACTGTGAGGGACTGAGGGTGAGCTCAACTCTCAGCAGTAAGATGATTTTGGACAAAGCGTTCAGCTACCTTCTCACATATGGAACTTAGTATGTAGCACCAGTCTACCCCAGGAATTACTGGGAAATCGCTGGATTGAGCTTGGAGGCACTCGTCTTGTGTGCCGGGAGATTCCAGTTACCTCTCCCAACACTTCGGTGAAGCAGCGAGCCTAGGCCTTTTGGAAGCGAAAGGTAGCTGCAGGCAGGTATTCTGAGTCAGGAGGTTCCAAGATTACCACTGTACTGCACCTGGAGATACCGTCCAGGTCTGCATTGTTAAGTTGCGTCTCACTAGACTTTGACAAACGTCTCTGGTGAAGCCGTGCGAAACTCACTCTGCAGGCAGTGTGGAACTCTTAGGGCCTGAGGGTGAGCTCAACTCTCAGAAGTAAGATGCTTTTGGACAAGGCGTTAGCTACATTCTCATATATATGGAACTTAGTATGTAGCACCAGTCTACCACAGGAATTCTAGGAAATCGCTGGATTGAGCTTGGAGGCACTAGTCTTGTGTGCCTGGAGACTCCAATTACCTCTCCCAACACTGCCGTCACGCAGCGGGTCTAGGCCTTTTAGAAGCCAAGGGTACCTGCAGGCAGGATATGGAGGTACAGGCCATAAGCTCAACTCTCAGAAGTAAGCATGGGAGGCAGATGTCTGCTACCCACTAGTACATGGGAGTAGGAACCTAGCTACAAACTGATTGAAGATGGCCGTTTGAAAACGCTGTATTCAACTCAGCTACACGTGAGTTCAGGCTCAATTCTTATACATGCTATTCCCCCAACCTCGCCCAGCAACTAACATAAGGATGTTAGCAGCTACGTCTACAGTCAGGCAGGATGTGGGAGGGTTCTGCCCTGACCTCAGCTTCACATGGAAGCATGCCTAGAAGCCAGCTCTCAATTAGCTGCATTCTTATGACAGTGTGAAGGTAGCAGTATTCTGAGTAAGGAGGTTCCCAGATTACCACTCTACTGCACCTGGAGAGACCGTCCATGTGTGCATTGTTAACTTGCGTCTCAGAAGCCTCTGGCAAAGTCTCTGGTGAAGACGTGGGAAACTCACTCTGCAGGCAGTGTGGAACTGTGAGGGACTGAGGGTGAGCTCAACTCTCAGCAGTAAGATGATTTTGGACAAGGCGTTCAGCTACCTTCTCACATATGGAACTTAGTATGTAGCACCAGTCTACCCCAGGAATTACTGGGAAATCGCTGGATTGAGCTTGGAGGCACTCGTCTTGTGTGCCGGGAGATTCCAGTTACCTCTCCCAACACTTCGGTGAAGCAGCGAGCCTAGGCCTTTTGGAAGCGAAAGGTAGCTGCAGGCAGGAGGTAGGGTTACAGGCCATAAGCTCAACTCTCAGAAGTGGGTATGCATGGGAGGCAGATGTCTGCTACCTACACGGACATGCGAGTGGGAACCTAGCTGTACACTCTGATGAAGAAGGACTTTGGAAATCGCTGTATTGAACTCAGATACACGTGGGTTCAGGCACAACGATTCCACATGCTTTTCTCACAACCTTTCCCTGCCACTAACATGAGGACGTTAGCAGCTCCTTCTACAGTCAAGCAGGATACGGGAGGGTTGTGCCCTGTCCTTAGCTCTCACAGGAAGCATGCCTTGAAGCCAGCTGTCAACTAGCTGCATTCTTATGGCAGGGTGAAGGTAGCAGTATTCTGAGACAGGAGGTTCCCAGATTACCACTCTACTGCACCTGGAGATACCCTCCAGGTCTGCATTGTTAACTTGCGTCTCAGAAGCCTCTGGCAAACGTCTCTGTTGAAGACGTGAGAAACTCACTCTGCAGGCAGTGTGGAACTGTGAGGGACTGAGGGTGAGCTCAACTCTCAGAAGTAAGATGTTTTTGGACAAGGCGTTCAACTACCTACTCACGTATGGATCTTAGTATGTAGCACCAGTCTACCCCAGGAATTACTAGGAAATCGCTTGATTGAGCTTGGAGGCACTCGTCTTGTGTGCCGGGAGATTCCAGTTACCTCTCCCAACACTTGCGTCAAGCAGCGAGCCTAGGCCTTTTGGAAGCGAAAGGTAGCGGCAGGCAGGATGTAGGGTTACAGGCCATAAGCTCAACTCTCAGAAGTGTGTATGCATGGGAGGCAGATGTCTGCTACCCACTGGGACATGGGAGTTGGAACCTAGCTACACTCCTTTTGAAGAAGGATGTTGGAAATCGCTGTATTCAACTCAGATACACGGGAGTTCAGGCCCAATGCTTACACATGCTTTCCCACAACCCATCCCAGCCACTAACATAAGGAGGTTAGCAGGTACGTCTACAGTCAGGCAGGATGCGGGAGGGTTCTGCCCTGTCCTCAGCTCTCACAGGGAAGCATGCCTAGAAGCCAGCTCTCAACTAGCTGCATTCTTATGACAGTGTGAAGGTAGCAGTATTCTGAGTAAGGAGGTTCCCAGATTACCACTCTACTGCACCTGGAGAGACCGTCCAGGTGTGCATTGTTAACTTGCGTCTCAAAAGATTCTGGCAGAAGTCTCTGGTGAAGACGTGGGAAACTCACTCTGCAGGCAGTGTGGAACTGTGAGGGACTGAGGGTGAGCTCAACTCTCAGCAGTAAGATGCTTTTGGACAAGGCGTTCAGCTACCTTCTCACATATGGAACTTAGTATGTAGCACCAGTCTTCCCCAGGAATTACTGGGAAATCGCTGGATTGAGCTTGGAGGCACTAGTCTTGTGTGCCGGGAGATTCCAGGTACCTCTCCCAACACTTCGGTGAAGCAGCGAGCCTAGGCCTTTTGGAAGCGAAAGGTAGCTGCAGGCAGGTATTCTGAGTCAGGAGGTTCCAAGATTACCACTGTACTGCACCTGGAGATACCGTCCAGGTCTGCATTGTTAAGTTGCGTCTCACAAGACTTTGACAAACGCCTCTGGTGAAGCCGTGCGAAACTCACTCTGCAGGCAGTGTGGAACTCTGAGGGCCTGAGGGTGAGCTCAACTCTCAGAAGTAAGATGCTTTTGGACAAGGCGTTAGCTACATTCTCATATATATGGAACTTAGTATGTAGCACCAGTCTACCACAGGAATTCTAGGAAATCGCTGGATTGAGCTTGGAGGCACTAGTCTTGTGTGCCTGGAGACTCCAATTACCTCTCCCAACACTGCCGTCACGCAGCGGGTCTAGGCCTTTTAGAAGCCAAGGGTACCTGCAGGCAGGATATGGAGGTACAAGCCATAAGCTCAACTCTCAGAAGTAAGCATGGGAGGCAGATGTCTGCTACCCACTAGTACATGGGAGTAGGAACCTAGCTACAAACTGATTGAGATGGCCGTTTGAAAACGCTGTATTCAACTCAGCTACACGTGAGTTCAGGCTCAATTCTTATACATGCTATTCCCCCAACCTCGCCCAGCAACTAACATAAGGATGTTAGCAGCTACGTCTACAGTCAGGCAGGATGTGGGAGGGTTCTGCCCTGACCTCAGCTCTCACATGGAAGCATGCCTAGAAGCCAGCTC
Source organism: Canis aureus (assembly GCF_053574225.1). Classification (NCBI taxonomy): domain Eukaryota; kingdom Metazoa; phylum Chordata; class Mammalia; order Carnivora; family Canidae; genus Canis; species Canis aureus. The sequence goes on from NW_027554422.1 coordinate 3,561,040, forward strand.
TCAACTAGCTGCATTCTTATGACAGTGTGAAGGTAGCAGTATTCTGAGTAAGGAGGTTCCCAGATTACCACTCTACTGCACCTGGAGAGACCGTCCAGGTGTGCATTGTTAACTTGCGTCTCAGAAGCCTCTGGCAAAGTCTCTGGTGAAGACGTGGGAAACTCACTCTGCAGGCAGTGTGGAACTGTGAGGGACTGAGGGTGAGCTCAACTCTCAGCAGTAAGATGATTTTGGACAAGGCGTTCAGCTACCTTCTCACATATAGAACTTAGTATGTAGCACCAGTCTACCCCAGGAATTACTGGGAAATCGCTTGATTGAGCTTGGAGGCACTCGTCTTGTGTGCCGGGAGATTCCAGTTACCTCTCCCAACACTTCGGTGAAGCAGCGAGCCTAGGCCTTTTGGAAGCGAAAGGTAGCTGCAGGCAGGAGGTAGGGTTACAGGCCATAAGCTCAACTCTCAGAAGTGGGTATGCATGGGAGGCAGATGTCTGCTACCTACACGGACATGCGAGTGGGAACCTAGCTGTACACTCTGATGAAGAAGGACTTTGGAAATCGCTGTATTCAACTCAGATACACGTGGGTTCAGGCACAAGGATTCCACATGCTTTTCTCACAACCTTTCCCTGCCACTAACATGAGGACGTTAGCAGCTCCTTCTACAGTCAAGCAGGATGCGGGAGGGTTGTGCCCTGTCCTTAGCTCTCACAGGAAGCATGCCTTGAAGCCAGCTGTCAACAAGCTGCATTCTTATGGCAGGGTGAAGGTAGCAGTATTCTGAGACAGGAGGTTCCCAGATTACCACTCTACTGCACCTGGAGATACCCTCCAGGTCTGCATTGTTAACTTGCGTCTCAGAAGCCTCTGGCAAACGTCTCTGTTGAAGACGTGAGAAACTCACTCTGCAGGCAGTGTGGAACTGTGAGGGACTGAGGGTGAGCTCAACTCTCAGAAGTAAGATGTTTTTGGACAAGGCGTTCAACTACCTACTCACGTATGGAACTTAGTATGTAGCACCAGTCTACCCCAGGAATTACTAGGAAATCGCTTGATTGAGCTTGGAGGAACTCGTCTTGTGTGCCGGGAGATTCCAGTTCCCTCTCCCAACACTTGCGTCAAGCAGCGAGCCTAGGCCTTTTGGAAGCGAAAGGTAGCGGCAGACAGGATGTAGGGTTACAGGCCGTAAGCTCAACTCTCAGAAGTGTGTATGCATGGGAGGCAGATGTCTGCTACCCACTGGGACATGGGAGTTGGAACCTATCTACACTCCTATTGAAGAAGGATGTTGGAAATCGCTGTATTCAACTCAGATACACGGGAGTTCAGGCCCAATGCTTACACATGCTTTTCCCACAACCCATCCCAGCCACTAACATAAGGAGGTTAGCAGGTACGTCTACAGTCAGGCAGGATGCGGGAGGGTTCTGCCCTGTCCTCAGCTCTCACAGGGAAGCATGCCTAGAAGCCAGCTCTCAACTAGCTGCATTCTTATGACAGTGTGAAGGTAGCAGTATTCTGAGTAAGGAGGTTCCCAGATTACCACTCTACTGCACCTGGAGAGACCGTCCATGTGTGCATTGTTAACTTGCGTCTCAGAAGATTCTGGCAAAAGTCTCTGGTGAAGACGTGGGAAACTCACTCTGCAGGCAGTGTGGAACTGTGAGGGACTGAGGGTGAGCTCAACTCTCAGCAGTAAGATGATTTTGGACAAGGCGTTCAGCTACGTTCTCACATATGGAACTTAGTATGTAGCACCAGTCTACCCCAGGAATTACTGGGAAATCGCTGGATTGAGCTTGGAGGCACTAGTCTTGTGTGCCGGGAGATTCCAGTTACCTCTCCCAACACTTCGGTGAAGCAGCGAGCCTAGGCCTTTTGGAAGCGAAAGGTAGCTGCAGGCAGGTATTCTGAGTCAGGAGGTTCCAAGATTACCACTGTACTGCACCTGGAGATACCGTCCAGGTCTGCATTGTTAAGTTGCGTCTCACAAGACTTTGACAAACGTCTCCGGTGAAGACGTGCGAAACTCACTCTGCAGGCAGTGTGGAACTGTGAGGGACTGAGGGTGAGCTCAACTCTCAGAAGTAAGATGCTTTTGGACAAGGCGTTAGCTACATTCTCATATATATGGAACTTAGTATGTAGCACCAGTCTACCACAGGAATTCTAGGAAATCGCTGGATTGAGCTTGGAGGCACTAGTCTTGTGTGCCTGGAGACTCCAATTACCTCTCCCAACACTGCCGTCACGCAGCGGGTCTAGGCCTTTTAGAAGCCAAGGGTACCTGCAGGCAGGATATGGAGGTAAGGCCATAAGCTCAACTCTCAGAAGTAAGCATGGGAGGCAGATGTCTGCTACCCACTAGTACATGGGAGTAGAAACCTAGCTACAAACTGATTGAAGATGGCCGTTTGAAAACGCTGTATTCAACTCAGCTACACGTGAGTTCAGGCTCAATTCTTATACATGCTATTCCCCCAACCTCGCCCAGCAACTAACATAAGGATGTTAGCAGCTACGTCTACAGTCAGGCAGGATGTGGGAGGGTTCTGCCCTGACCTCAGCTCTCACATGGAAGCATGATAGGAAGCCAGCTCTCAACTAGCTGCATTCTTATGACAGTGTGAAGGTAGCAGTATTCTGAGTAAGGAGGTTCCCAGATTACCACTCTACTGCACCTGGAGAGACCGTCCAGGTGTGCATTGTTAACTTGCGTCTCAGAAGCCTCTGGCAAAGTCTCTGGTGAAGACGTGGGAAACTCACTCTGCAGGCAGTGTGGAACTGTGAGGGACTGAGGGTGAGCTCAACTCTCAGCAGTAAGATGATTTTGGACAAGGCGTTCAGCTACCTTCTCACATATGGAACTTAGTATGTAGCACCAGTCTACCCCAGGAATTACTGGGAAATCGCTGGATTGAGCTTGGAGGCACTCGTCTTGTGTGCCGGGAGATTCCAGTTACCTCTCCCAACACTTCGGTGAAGCAGCGAGCCTAGGCCTTTTGGAAGCGAAAGGTAGCTGCAGGCAGGAGGTAGGGTTACAGGCCATAAGCTCAACTCTCAGAAGTGGGTATGCATGGGAGGCAGATGTCTGCTACCTACACGGACATGCGAGTGGGAACCTAGCTGTACACTCTGATGAAGAGGGACTTTGGAAATCGCTGTATTCAACTCAGATACACGTGGGTTCAGGCACAACGATTCCACATGCTTTTCTCACAACCTTTCCCTGCCACTAACATGAGGACGTTAGCAGCTCCTTCTACAGTCAAGCAGGATGCGGGAGGGTTGTGCCCTGTCCTTAGCTCTCACAGGAAGCATGCCTTGAAGCCAGCTGTCAACTAGCTGCATTCTTATGGCAGGGTGAAGGTAGCAGTATTCTGAGACAGGAGGTTCCCAGATTACCACTCTACTGCACCTGGAGATACCCTCCAGGTCTGCATTGTTAACTTGCGTCTCAGAAGCCTCTGGCAAACGTCTCTGTTGAAGACGTGCGAAACTCACTCTGCAGGCAGTGTGGAACTGTGAGGGACTGAGGGTGAGCTCAACTCTCAGAAGTAAGATGTTTTTGGACAAGGCGTTCAACTACCTACTCACGTATGGAACTTAGTATGTAGCACCAGTCTACCCCAGGAATTACTAGGAAATCGCTTGATTGAGCTTGGAGGCACTCGTCTTGTGTGCCGGGAGATTCCAGTTACCTCTCCCAACACTTGCGTCAAGCAGCGAGCCTAGGCCTTTTGGAAGCGAAAGGTAGCGGCAGGCAGGATGTAGGGTTACAGGCCATAAGCTCAACTCTCAGAAGTGTGTATGCATGGGAGGCAGATGTCTGCTACCCACTGGGTCATGGGAGTTGGAACCTAGCTACACTCCTATTGAAGAAGGATGTTGGAAATCGCTGTATTCAACTCAGATACACGGGAGTTCAGGCCCAATGCTTACACATGCTTTTCCCACAACCCATCCCAGCCACTAACATAAGGAGGTTAGCAGGTACGTCTACAGTCAGGCAGGATGCGGGAGGGTTCTGCCCTGTCCTCAGCTCTCACAGGGAAGCATGCCTAGAAGCCAGCTCTCAACTAGCTGCATTCTTATGACAGTGTGAAGGTAGCACTATTCTGAGTAAGGAGGTTCCCAGATTACCACTCTACTGCACCTGGAGAGACCGTCTAGGTGTGCATTGTTAACTTGCGTCTCAGCAGCCTCTGGCAAAAGTCTCTGGTGAAGACGTGGGAAACTCACTCTGCAGGCAGTGTGGAACTGTGAGGGACTGAGGGTGAGCTCAACTCTCAGCAGTAAGATGATTTTGGACAAGGCGTTCAGCTACCTTCTCACATATGGAACTTAGTATGTAGCACCAGTCTACCCCAGGAATTACTGGGAAATCGCTGGATTGAGCTTGGAGGCACTAGTCTTGTGTGCCGGGAGATTCCAGTTACCTCTCCCAACACTTCGGTGAAGCAGCGAGCCTAGGCCTTTTGGAAGCGAAAGGTAGCTGCAGGCAGGTATTCTGAGTCAGGAGGTTCCAAGATTACCACTGTACTGCACCTGGAGATACCGTCCAGGTCTGCATTGTTAAGTTGCGTCTCACAAGACTTTGACAAACGTCTCTGGTGAAGACGTGCGAAAATCACTCTGCAGGCAGTGTGGAACTCTGAAGGCCTGAGGTTGAGCTCAACTCTCAGAAGTAAGATGCTTTTGGACAAGGCGTTAGCTACATTCTCATATATATGGAACTTAGTATGTAGCACCAGTCTACCACAGGAATTCTAGGAAATCGCTGGATTGAGCTTGGAGGCACTAGTCTTGTGTGCCTGGAGACTCCAATTACCTCTCCCAACACTGCCGTCACGCAGCGGGTCTAGGCCTTTTAGAAGCCAAGGGTACCTGCAGGCAGGATATGGAGGTACAGGCCATAAGCTCAACTCTCAGAAGTAAGCATGGGAGGCAGATGTCTGCTACCCACTAGTACATGGGAGTAGGAACCTAGCTACAAACTGATTGAATATGGCCGTTTGAAAACGCTGTATTCAACTCAGCTACACGTGAGTTCAGGCTCAATTCTTATACATGCTATTCCCCCAACCTCGCCCAGCAACTAACATAAGGATGTTAGCAGCTACGTCTACAGTCAGGCAGGATGTGGGAGGGTTCTGCCCTGACCTCAGCTCTCACATGGAAGCATGCCTAGAAGCCAGCTCTCAACTAGCTGCATTCTTATGACAGTGTGAAGGTAGCAGTATTCTGAGTAAGGAGGTTCCCAGATTACCACTCTACTGCACCTGGAGAGACCGTCCAGGTGTGCAATGTTAACTTGCGTCTCAGAAGCCTCTGGCAAAGTCTCTGGTGAAGACGTGGGAAACTCACTCTGCAGGCAGTGTGGAACTGTGAGGGACTGAGGGTGAGCTCAACTCTCAGCAGTAAGATGATTTTGGACAAGGCGTTCAGCTACCTTCTCACATATGGAACTCAGTATGTAGCACCAGTCTACCCCAGGAATTACTGGGAAATCGCTGGATTGAGCTTGGAGGCACTCGTCTTGTGTGCCGGGAGATTCCAGTTACCTCTCCCAACACTTCGGTGAAGCAGCAAGCCTAGGGCTTTTGGAAGCGAAAGGTAGCTGCAGGCAGGAGGTAGGGTTACAGGCCATAAGCTCAACTCTCAGAAGTGGGTATGCATGGGAGGCAGATGTCTGCTACCTACACGGACATGCGAGTGGGGACCTAGCTGTACACTCTGATGAAGAAGGACTTTGGAAATCGCTGTATTCAACTCAGATACACGTGGGTTCAGGCACAACGATTCCACATACTTTCCTCACAACCTTTCCCTGCCACTAACATGAGGACGTTAGCAGCTCCTTCTACAGTCAAGCAGGACGCGGGAGGGTTGTGCCCTGTCCTTAGCTCTCACAGGAAGCATGCCTTGAAGCCAGCTGTCAACTAGCTGCATTCTTATGGCAGGGTGAAGGTAGCAGTATTCTGAGACAGGAGGTTCCCAGATTACCACTCTACTGCACCTGGAGATACCCTCCAGGTCTGCATTGTTAACTTGCGTCTCAGAAGCCTCTGGCAAACGTCTCTGTTGAAGACGTGAGAAACTCACTCTGCAGGCAGTGTGGAACTGTGAGGGACTGAGGGTGAGCTCAACTCTCAGAAGTAAGATGTTTTTGGACAAGGCGTTCAACTACCTACTCACGTATGGAACTTAGTATGTAGCACCAGTCTACCCCAGGAATTACTAGGAAATCGCTTGATTGAGCTTGGAGGCACTCGTCTTGTGTGCCGGGAGATTCCAGTTACCTCTCCCAACACTTGCGTCAAGCAGCGAGCCTAGGCCTTTTGGAAGCGAAAGGTAGCGGCAGGCAGGATGTAGGGTTACAGGCCGTAAGCTCAACTCTCAGAACTGTGTATGCATGGGAGGCAGATGTCTGCTACCCACTGGGACATGGGAGTTGGAACCTAGCTACACTCCTATTGAAGAAGGATGTTGGAAATCGCTGTATTCAACTCAGATACACGGGAGTTCAGGCCCAATGCTTACACATGCTTTCCCACAACCCATCCCAGCCACTAACATAAGGAGGTTAGCAGGTACGTCTACAGTCAGGCAGGATGCGGGAGGGTTCTGCCCTGTCCTCAGCTCTCACAGGGAAGCATGCCTAGAAGCCAGCTCTCAACTAGCTGCATTCTTATGACAGTGTGAAGGTAGCAGTATTCTGAGTAAGGAGGTTCCCAGATTACCACTCTACTGCACCTGGAGATACCGTCTAGGTGTGCATTGTTAACTTGCGTCTCAGAAGCCTCTGGCAAAAGTCTCTGGTGAAGACGTGGGAAACTCACTCTGCAGGCAGTGTGGAACTGTGAGGGACTGAGGGTGAGCTCAACTCTCAGCAGTAAGATGATTTTGGACAAGGCGTTCAGCTACCTTCTCACATATGGAACTTAGTATGTAGCACCAGTCTACCCCAGGAATTACTGGGAAATCGCTGGATTGAGCTTGGAGGCACTAGTCTTGTGTGCCGGGAGATTCCAGTTACCTCTCCCAACACTTCGGTGAAGCAGCGAGCCTAGGCCTTTTGGAAGCGAAAGGTAGCTGCAGGCAGGTATTCTGAGTCAGGAGGTTCCAAGATTACCACTGTACTGCACCTGGAGATACCGTCCAGGTCTGCATTGTTAAGTTGCGTCTCACCAGACTTTGATAAACGTCTCTGGTCAAGCCGTGCGAAACTCACTCTGCAGGCAGTGTGGAACTCTGAGGGCCTGAGGGTGAGCTCAACTCTCAGAAGTAAGATGCTTTTGGACAAGGCGTTAGCTACATTCTCATATATATGGAACTTAGTATGTAGCACCAGTCTACCACAGGAATTCTAGGAAATCGCTGGATTGAGCTTGGAGGCACTAGTCTTGTGTGCCTGGAGACTCCAATTACCTCTCCCAACACTGCCGTCACGCAGCGGGTCTAGGCCTTTTAGAAGCCAAGGGTACCTGCCGGCAGGATATGGAGGTACAGGCCATAAGCTCAACTCTCAGAAGTAAGCATGGGAGGCAGATGTCTGCTACCCACTAGTACATGGGAGTAGGCACCTAGCTACAAACTGATTGAAGATGGCCGTTTGAAAACGCTGTATTCAACTCAGCTACACGTGAGTTCAGGCTCAATTCTTATACATGCTATTCCCCCAACCTCGCCCAGCAACTAACATAAGGATGTTAGCAGCTACGTCTACAGTCAGGCAGGATGTGGGAGGGTTCTGCCCTGACCTCAGCTCTCACATGGAAGCATGCCTAGAAGCCAGCTCTCAACTAGCTGCATTCTTATGACAGTGTGAAGGTAGCAGTATTCTGAGTAAGGAGGTTCCCAGATTACCACTCTACTGCACCTGGAGAGACCGTCCAGGTGTGCATTGTTAACTTGCGTCTCAGAAGCCTCTGGCAAAGTCTCTGGTGAAGACGTTGGAAACTCACTCTGCAGGCAGTGTGGAACTGTGAGGGACTGAGGGTGAGCTCAACTCTCAGCAGTAAGATGATTTTGGACAAGGCGTTCAGCTACCTTCTCACATATGGAACTTAGTATGTAGCACCAGTCTACCCCAGGAATTACTGGGAAATCGCAGGATTGAGCTTGGAGGCACTCGTCTTGTGTGCCGGGAGATTCCAGTTACCTCTCCCAACACTTCGGTGAAGCAGCGAGCCTAGGCCTTTTGGAAGCGAAAGGTAGCTGCAGGCAGGAGGTAGGGTTACAGGCCATAAGCTCAACTCTCAGAAGTGGGTATGCATGGGAGGCAGATGTCTGCTACCTACACGGACATGCGAGTGGGAACCTAGCTGTACACTCTGATGAAGAAGGACTTTGGAAATCGCTGTATTCAACTCAGATACACGTGGGTTCAGGCACAACGATTCCACATGCTTTTCTCACAACCTTTCCCTGCCACTAACATGAGGACGTTAGCAGCTCCTTCTACAGTCAAGCAGGATGCGGGAGGGTTGTGCCCTGTCCTTAGCTCTCACAGGAAGCATGCCTTGAAGCCAGCTGTCAACTAGCTGCATTCTTATGGCAGGGTGAAGGTAGCAGTATTCTGAGACAGGAGGTTCCCAGATTACCACTCTACTGCACCTGGAGATACCCTCCAGGTCTGCATTGTTAACTTGCGTCTCAGAAGCCTCTGGCAAACGTCTCTGTTGAAGACGTGAGAAACTCACTCTGCAGGCAGTGTGGAACTGTGAGGGACTGAGGGTGAGCTCAACTCTCAGAAGTAAGATGTTTTTGGACAAGGCGTTCAACTACCTACTCACGTATGGAACTTAGTATGTAGCACCAGTCTACCCCAGGAATTACTAGGAAATCGCTTGATTGAGCTTGGAGGCACTCGTCTTGTGTGCCGGGAGATTCCAGTTACCTCTCCCAACACTTGCGTCAAGCAGCGAGCCTAGGCCTTTTGGAAGCGAAAGGTAGCGGCAGGCAGGATGTAGGGTTACAGGCCATAAGCTCAACTCTCAGAAGTGTGTATGCATGGGAGGCAGATGTCTGCTACCCACTGGGACATGGGAGTTGGAACCTAGCTACACTCCTATTGAAGAAGGATGTTGGAAATCGCTGTATTCAACTCAGATACACGGGAGTTCAGGCCCAATGCTTACACATGCTTTTCCCACAACCCATCCCAGCCACTAACATAAGGAGGTTAGCAGGTACGTCTACAGTCAGGCAGGATGCGGGAGGGTTCTGCCCTGTCCTCAGCTCTCACAGGGAAGCATGCCTAGAAGCCAGCTCTCAACTAGCTGCATTCTTATGACAGTGTGAAGGTAGCACTATTCTGAGTAAGGAGGTTCCCAGATTACCACTCTACTGCACCTGGAGATTCCGTCCAGGTGTGCATTGTTAACTTGCGTCTCAGAAGCCTCTGGCAAAAGTCTCTGGTGAAGACGTGGGAAACTCACTCTGCAGGCAGTGTGGAACTGTGAGGGACTGAGGGTGAGCTCAACTCTCAGCAGTAAGATGATTTTGGACAAGGCGTTCAGCTACCTTCTCACATATGGAACTTAGTATGTAGCAACAGTCTACCCCAGGAATTACTGGGAAATCGCTGGATTGAGCTTGGAGGCACTCGTCTTGTGTGCCGGGAGATTCCAGTTACCTCTCCCAACACTTCGGTGAAGCAGCGAGCCTAGGCCTTTGGAAGCGAAAGGTAGCTGCAGGCAGGTATTCTGAGTCAGGAGGTTCCAAGATTACCACTGTAGTGCACCTGGAGATACCGTCCAGGTCTGCATTGTTAAGTTGCGTCTCACAAGACTTTGACAAACGTCTCTGGTGAAGCCGTGCGAAACTCACTCTGCAGGCAGTGTGGAACTCTGAGGGCCTGAGGGTGAGCTCAACTCTCAGAAGTAAGATGCTTTTGGACAAGGCGTTAGCTACATTCTCATATATATGGAACTTAGTATGTAGCACCAGTCTACCACAGGAATTCTAGGAAATCGCTGGATTGAGCTTGGAGGCACTAGTCTTGTGTGCCTGGAGACTCCAATTACCTCTCCCAACACTGCCGTCACGCAGCAGGTCTAGGCCTTTTAGAAGCCAAGGGTACCTGCAGGCAGGATATGGAGGTACAGGCCATAAGCTCAACTCTCAGAAGTAAGCATGGGAGGCAGATGTCTGCTACCCACTAGTACATGGGAGTAGGAACCTAGCTACAAATTGATTGAAGATGGCCGTTTGAAAACGCTGTATTCAACTCAGCTACACGTGAGTTCAGGCTCAATTCTTATACATGCTATTCCCCCAACCTCGCCCAGCAACTAACATAAGGATGTTAGCAGCTACGTCTACAGTCAGGCAGGATGTGGGAGGGTTCTGCCCTGACCTCAGCTCTCACATGGAAGCATGCCTAGAAGCCAGCTCTCAACTAGCATCATTCTTATGACAGTGTGAAGGTAGCAGTATTCTGAGTAAGGAGGTTCCCAGATTACCACTCTACTGCACCTGGAGAGACCGTCCAGGTGTGCATTGTTAACTTGCGTCTCAGAAGCCTCTGGCAAAGTCTCTGGTGAAGACGTGGGAAACTCACTCTGCAGGCAGTGTGGAACTGTGAGGGACTGAGGGTGAGCTCAACTCTCAGCAGTAAGATGATTTTGGACAAGGCGTTCAGCTACCTTCTCACATATGGAACTTAGTATGTAGCACCAGTCTACCCCAGGAATTACTGGGAAATCGCTGGATTGAGCTTGGAGGCACTCGTCTTGTGTGCCGGGAGATTCCAGTTACCTCTCCCAACACTTCGGTGAAGCAGCGAGCCTAGGCCTTTTGGAAGCGAAAGGTAGCTGCAGGCAGGAGGTAGGGTTACAGGCCATAAGCTCAACTCTCAGAAGTGGGTATGCATGGGAGGCAGATGTCTGCTACCTACACGGACATGCGAGTGGGAACCTAGCTGTACACTCTGATGAAGAAGGACTTTGGAAATCGCTGTATTCAACTCAGATACACGTGGGTTCAGGCACAACGATTCCACATGCTTTTCTCACAACCTTTCCCTGCCACTAACATGAGGACGTTAGCAGCTCCTTCTACAGTCAAGCAGGATGCGGGAGGGTTGTGCCCTGTCCTTAGCTCTCACAGGAAGCATGCCTTGAAGCCAGCTGTCAACTAGCTGCATTCTTATGGCAGGGTGAAGGTAGCAGTATTCTGAGACAGGAGGTTCCCAGATTACCACTCTACTGCACCTGGAGATACCCTCCAGGTCTGCATTGTTAACTTGCGTCTCAGAAGCCTCTGGCAAACGTCTCTGTTGAAGACGTGAGAAACTCACTCTGCAGGCAGTGTGGAACTGTGAGGGACTGAGGGTGAGCTCAACTCTCAGAAGTAAGATGTTTTTGGACAAGGCGTTCAACTACCTACTCACGTATGGAACTTAGTATGTAGCACCAGTCTACCCCAGGAATTACTAGGAAATCGCTTGATTGAGCTTGGAGGCACTCGTCTTGTGTGCCGGGAGATTCCAGTTACCTCTCCCAACACTTGCGTCAAGCAGCGAGCCTAGGCCTTTTGGAAGCGAAAGGTAGCGGCAGGCAGGATGTAGGGTTACAGGCCATAAGCTCAACTCTCAGAAGTGTGTATGCATGGGAGGCAGATGTCTGCAACCCACTGGGACATGGGAGTTGGAACCTAGCTACACTCCTATTGAAGAAGGATGTTGGAAATCGCTGTATTCAACTCAGATACACGGGAGTTCAGGCCCAATGCTTACACATGCTTTTCCCACAACCCATCCCAGCCACTAACATAAGGAGGTTAGCAGGTACGTCTACAGTCAGGCAGGATGCGGGAGGGTTCTGCCCTGTCCTCAGCTCTCACAGGGAAGCATGCCTAGAAGCCAGCTCTCAACTAGCTGCATTCTTATGACAGTGTGAAGGTAGCAGTATTCTGAGTAAGGAGGTTCCCAGATTACCACTCTACTGCACCTGGAGAGACCGTCCAGGTGTGCATTGTTAACTTGCGTCTCAGAAGCCTCTGGCAAAGTCTCTGGTGAAGACGTGGGAAACTCACTCTGCAGGCAGTGTGGAACTGTGAGGGACTGAGGGTGAGCTCAACTCTCAGCAGTAAGATGATTTTGGACAAGGCGTTCAGCTACCTTCTCACATATGGAACTTAGTATGTAGCACCAGTCTACCCCAGGAATTACTGGGAAATCGCTGGATTGAGCTTGGAGGCACTCGTCTTGTGTGCCGGGAGATTCCAGTTACCTCTCCCAACACTTCGGTGAAGCAGCGAGCCTAGGCCTTTTGGAAGTGAAAGGTAGCTGCAGGCAGGAGGTAGGGTTACAGGCCATAAGCTCAACTCTCAGAAGTGGGTATGCATGGGAGGCAGATGTCTGCTACCTACACGGACATGCGAGTGGGAACCTAGCTGTACACTCTGATGAAGAAGGACTTTGGAAATCGCTGTATTCAACTCAGATACACGTGGGTTCAGGCACAACGATTCCACATGCTTTTCTCACAACGTTTCCCTGCCACTAACATGAGGACGTTAGCAGCTCCTTCTACAGTCAAGCAGGATGCGGGAGGGTTGTGCCCTGTCCTTAGCTCTCACAGGAAGCATGCCTTGAAGCCAGCTGTCAACTAGCTGCATTCTTATGGCAGGGTGAAGGTAGCAGTATTCTGAGACAGGAGGTTCCCAGATTACCACTCTACTGCACCTGGAGATACCCTCCAGGTCTGCATTGTTAACTTGCGTCTCAGAAGCCTCTGGCAAACGTCTCTGTTGAAGACGTGAGAAACTCACTCTGCAGGCAGTGTGGAACTGTGAGGGACTGAGGGTGAGCTCAACTCTCAGAAGTAAGATGTTTTTGGACAAGGCGTTCAACTACCTACTCACGTATGGAACTTAGTATGTAGCACCAGTCTACCCCAGGAATTACTAGGAAATCGCTTGATTGAGCTTGGAGGCACTCGTCTTGTGTGCCGGGAGATTCCAGTTACCTCTCCCAACACTTGCGTCAAGCAGCGAGCCTAGGCCTTTTGGAAGCGAAAGGTAGCGGCAGGCAGGATGTAGGGTTACAGGCCATAAGCTCAACTCTCAGAAGTGTGTATGCATGGGAGGCAGATGTCTGCTACCCACTGGGACATGGGAGTTGGAACCTAGCTACACTCCTATTGAAGAAGGATGTTGGAAATCGCTGTATTCAACTCAGATACACGGGAGTTCAGGCCCAATGCTTACACATGCTTTTCCCACAACCCATCCCAGCCACTAACATAAGGAGGTTAGCAGGTACGTCTACAGTCAGGCAGGATGCGGGAGGGTTCTGCCCTGTCCTCAGCTCTCACAGGGAAGCATGCCTAGAAGCCAGCTCTCAACTAGCTGCATTCTTATGACAGTGTGAAGGTAGCACTATTCTGAGTAAGGAGGTTCCCAGATTACCACTCTACTGCACCTGGAGATTCCGTCCAGGTGTGCATTGTTAACTTGCGTCTCAGAAGCCTCTGGCAAAAGTCTCTGGTGAAGACGTGTGAAACTCACTCTGCAGGCAGTGTGGAACTGTGAGGGACTGAGGGTGAGCTCAACTCTCAGCAGTAAGATGATTTTGGACAAGGCGTTCAGCTACCTTCTCACATATGGAACTTAGTATGTAGCACCAGTCTACCCCAGGAATTACTGGGAAATCGCTGGATTGAGCTTGGAGGCAGTAGTCTTGTGTGCCGGGAGATTCCAGTTACCTCTCCCAACACTTCGGTGAAGCAGCGAGCCTAGGCCTTTTGGAAGCGAAAGGTAGCTGCAGGCAGGTATTCTGAGTCAGGAGGTTCCAAGATTACCACTGTACTGCACCTGGAGATACCGTCCAGGTCTGCATTGTTAAGTTGCGTCTCACAAGACTTTGACAAACGCCTCTGGTGAAGCCGTGCGAAACTCACTCTGCAGGCAGTGTGGAACTCTGAGGGCCTGAGGGTGAGCTCAACTCTCAGAAGTAAGATGCTTTTGGACAAGGCGTTAGCTACATTCTCATATATATGGAACTTAGTATGTAGCACCAGTCTACCACAGGAATTCTAGGAAATCGCTGGATTGAGCTTGGAGGCACTAGTCTTGTGTGCCTGGAGACTCCAATTACCTCTCCCAACACTGCCGTCACGCAGCGGGTCTAGGCCTTTTAGAAGCCAAGGGTACCTGCAGGCAGGATATGGAGGTACAGGCCATAAGCTCAACTCTCAGAAGTAAGCATGGGAGGCAGATGTCTGCTACCCACTAGTACATGGGAGTAGGAACCTAGCTACAAACTGATTGAAGATGGCCGTTTGAAAACGCTGTATTCAACTCAGCTACACGTGAGTTCAGGCTCAATTCTTATACATGCTATTCCCCCAACCTCGCCCAGCAACTAACATAAGGATGTTAGTAGCTACGTCTACAGTCAGGCAGGATGTGGGAGGGTTCTGCCCTGACCTCAGCTCTCACATGGAAGCATGCCTAGAAGCCAGCTCTCAATTAGCTGCATTCTTATGACAGTGTGAAGGTAGCAGTATTCTGAGTAAGGAGGTTCCCAGATTACCACTCTACTGCACCTGGAGAGACCGTCCAGGTGTGCATTGTTAACTTGCGTCTCAGAAGCCTCTGGCAAAGTCTCTGGTGAAGACGTGGGAAACTCACTCTGCAGGCAGTGTGGAACTGTGAGGGACTGAGGGTGAGCTCAACTCTCAGCAGTAAGATGATTTTGGACAAGGCGTTCAGCTACCTTCTCACATATGGAACTTAGTATGTAGCACCAGTCTACCCCAGGAATTACTGGGAAATCGCAGGATTGAGCTTGGAGGCACTCGTCTTGTGTGCCGGGAGATTCCAGTTACCTCTCCCAACACTTCGGTGAAGCAGCGAGCCTAGGCCTTTTGGAAGCGAAAGGTAGCTGCAGGCAGGAGGTAGGGTTACAGGCCATAAGCTCAACTCTCAGAAGTGGGTATGCATGGGAGGCAGATGTCTGCTACCTACACGGACATGCGAGTGGGAACCTAGCTGTACACTCTGATGAAGAAGGACTTTGGAAATCGCTGTATTCAACTCAGCTACACGTGGGTTCAGGCACAACGATTCCACATGCTTTTCTCACAACCTTACCCTGCCACTAACATGAGGACGTTAGCAGCTCCTTCTACAGTCAAGCAGGATGCGGGAGGGTTGTGCCCTGTCCTTAGCTCTCACAGGAAGCATGCCTTGAAGCCAGCTGTCAACAAGCTGCATTCTTATGGCAGGGTGAAGGTAGCAGTATTCTGAGACAGGAGGTTCCCAGATTACCACTCTACTGCACCTGGAGATACCCTCCAGGTCTGCATTGTTAACTTGCGTCTCAGAAGCCTCTGGCAAACGTCTCTGTTGAAGACGTGAGAAACTCACTCTGCAGGCAGTGTGGAACTGTGAGGGACTGAGGGTGAGCTCAACTCTCAGAAGTAAGATGTTTTTGGACAAGGCGTTCAACTACCTACTCACGTATGGATCTTAGTATGTAGCACCAGTCTACCCCAGGAATTACTAGGAAATCGCTTGATTGAGCTTGGAGGCACTCGTCTTGTGTGCCGGGAGATTCCAGTTACCTCTCCCAACACTTGCGTCAAGCAGCGAGTCTAGGCCTTTTGGAAGCGAAAGGTAGCGGCAGGCAGGATGTAGGGTTACAGGCCATAAGCTCAACTCTCAGAAGTGTGTATGCATGGGAGGCAGATGTCTGCTACCCACTGGGACATGGGAGTTGGAACCTAGCTACACTCCTTTTGAAGAAGGATGTTGGAAATCGCTGTATTCAACTCAGATACACGGGAGTTCAGGCCCAATGCTTACACATGCTTTCCCACAACCCATCCCAGCCACTAACATAAGGAGGTTAGCAGGTACGTCTACAGTCAGGCAGGATGCGGGAGGGTTCTGCCCTGTACTCAGCTCTCACAGGGAAGCATGCCTAGAAGCCAGCTCTCAACTAGCTGCATTCTTATGACAGTGTGAAGGTAGCAGTATTCTGAGTAAGGAGGTTCCCAGATTACCACTCTACTGCACCTGGAGAGACCGTCCAGGTGTGCATTGTTAACTTGCGTCTCAAAAGATTCTGGCAAAAGTCTCCGGTGAAGACGTGGGAAACTCACTCTGCAGGCAGTGTGGAACTGTGAGGGACTGAGGGTGAGCTCAACTCTCAGCAGTAAGATGATTTTGGACAAGGCGTTCAGCTACCTTCTCACATATGGAACTTAGTATGTAGCACCAGTCTACCCCAGGAATTACTGGGAAATCGCTGGATTGAGCTTGGAGGCACTCGTCTTGTGTGCCGGGAGATTCCAGTTACCTCTCCCAACACTTCGGTGAAGCAGCGAGCCTAGGCCTTTTGGAAGCGAAAGGTAGCTGCAGGCAGGTATTCTGAGTCAGGAGGTTCCAAGATTACCACTGTACTGCACCTGGAGATACCGTCCAGGTCTGCATTGTTAAGTTGCGTCTCACTAGACTTTGACAAACGTCTCTGGTGAAGACGTGCGAAACTCACTCTGCAGGCAGTGTGGAACTCTGAGGGCCTGAGGGTGAGCTCAACTCTCAGAAGTAAGATGCTTTTGGACAAGGCGTTAGCTACATTCTCATATATATGGAACTTAGTATGTAGCACCAGTCTACCACAGGAATTCTAGGAAATCGCTGGATTGAGCTTGGAGGCACTAGTCTTGTGTGCCTGGAGACTCCAATTACCTCTCCCAACACTGCCGTCACGCAGCGGGTCTAGGCCTTTTAGAAGCCAAGGGTACCTGCAGGCAGGATATGGAGGTACAGGCCATAAGCTCAACTCTCAGAAGTAAGCATGGGAGGCAGATGTCTGCTACCCACTAGTACATGGGAGTAGGAACCTAGCTACAAACTGATTGAAGATGGCCGTTTGAAAACGCTGTATTCAACTCAGCTACACGTGAGTTCAGGCTCAATTCTTATACATACTATTCCCCCAACCTCGCCCAGCAACTAACATAAGGATGTTAGCAGCTACGTCTACAGTCAGGCAGGATGTGGGAGGGTTCTGCCCTGACCTCAGCTCTCACATGGAAGCATGCCTAGAAGCCAGCTCTCAACTAGCTGCATTCTTATGACAGTGTGAAGGTAGCAGTATTCTGAGTAAGGAGGTTCCCAGATTACCACTCTACTGCACCTGGAGAGACCGTCCAGGTGTGCATTGTTAACTTGCGTCTCAGAAGCCTCTGGCAAAGTCTCTGGTGAAGACGTGGGAAACTCACTCTGCAGGCAGTGTGGAACTGTGAGGGACTGAGGGTGAGCTCAACTCTCAGCAGTAAGATGATTTTGGACAAGGCGTTCAGCTACCTTCTCACATATGGAACTTAGTATGTAGCACCAGTCTACCCCAGGAATTACTGGGAAATCGCTGGATTGAGCTTGGAGGCACTCGTCTTGTGTGCCGGGAGATTCCAGTTACCTCTCCCAACACTTCGGTGAAGCAGCGAGCCTAGGCCTTTTGGAAGCGAAAGGTAGCTGCAGGCAGGAGGTAGGGTTACAGGCCATAAGCTCAACTCTCAGAAGTGGGTATGCATGGGAGGCAGATGTCTGCTACCTACACGGACATGCGAGTGGGAACCTAGCTCTACACTCTGATGAAGAAGGACTTTGGAAATCGCTGTATTCAACTCAGATACACGTGGGTTAAGGCACAACGATTCCACATGCTTTTCTCACAACCTTTCCCTGCCACTAACATGAGGACGTTAGCAGCTCCTTCTACAGTCAAGCAGGATGCGGGAGGGTTGTGCCCTGTCCTTAGCTCTCACAGGAAGCATGCCTTGAAGCCAGCTGTCAACTAGCTGCATTCTTATGGCAGGGTGAAGGTAGCAGTATTCTGAGACAGGAGGTTCCCAGATTACCACACTACTGCACCTGGAGATACCCTCCAGGTCTGCATTGTTAACTTGCGTCTCAGAAGCCTCTGGCAAACGTCTCTGTTGAAGACGTGAGAAACTCACTCTGCAGGCAGTGTGGAACTGTGAGGGACTGAAGGTTAGCTCAACCCTCAGAAGTAAGATGTTTTTGGACAAGGCGTTCAACTACCTACTCACGTATGGAACTTAGTATGTAGCACCAGTCTACCCCAGGAATTACTGGGAAATCGCTTGATTGAGCTTGGAGGCACTCGTCTTGTGTGCCGGGAGATTCCACTTACCGCTCCCAACACTTGCGTCAAGCAGCGAGCCTAGGCCTTTTGGAAGCGAAAGGTAGCGGCAGGCAGGATGTAGGGTTACAGGCCATAAGCTCAACTCTCAGAAGTGTGTATGCATGGGAGGCAGATGTCTGCTACCCACTGGGACATGGGAGTTGGAACCTAGCTACACTCCTATTGAAGAAGGATGTTGGAAATCGCTGTATTCAACTCAGATACACGGGAGTTCAGGCCCAATGCTTACACATGCTTTTCCCACAACCCATCCCAGCCACTAACATAAGGAGGTTAGCAGGTACGTCTACAGTCAGGCAGGATGCGGGAGGGTTCTGCCCTGTCCTCAGCTCTCACAGGGAATCATGCCTAGAAGCCAGCTCTCAACTAGCTGCATTCTTATGACAGTGTGAAGGTAGCACTATTCTGAGTAAGGAGGTTCCCAGATTACCACTCTACTGCACCTGGAGATACCGTCCAGGTGTGCATTGTTAACTTGCGTCTCAGAAGCCTCTGGCAAAAGTCTCTGGTGAAGACCTGGAAACTCACTCTGCAGGCAGTGTGGAACTGTGAAGGACTGAGGGTGAGCTCAACTCTCAGCAGTAAGATGATTTTGGACAAGGCGTTCAGCTACCTTCTCACATATGGAACTTAGTATGTAGCACCAGTCTACCCCAGGAATTACTGGGAAATCGCTGGATTGAGCTTGGAGGCACTAGTCTTGTGTGCCGGGAGATTCCAGTTACCTCTCCCAACACTTCGGTGAAGCAGCGAGCCTAGGCCTATTGGAAGCGAAAGGTAGCTGCAGGCAGGTATTCTGAGTCAGGAGGTTCCAAGATTACCACAGTACTGCACCTGGAGATACCGTCCAGGTCTGCATTGTTAAGTTGCGTCTCACAAGACTTTGACAAACGTCTCTGGTGAAGCCGTGCGAAACTCACTCTGCAGGCAGTGTGGAACTCTGAGGGCCTGAGGGTGAGCTCAACTCTCAGAAGTAAGATGCTTTTGGACAAGGCGTTAGCTACATTCTCATATATATGGAACTTAGTATGTAGCACCAGTCTACCACAGGAATTCTAGGAAATCGCTGGATTGAGCTTGGAGGCACTAGTCTTTTGTGCCTGGAGACTCCAATTACCTCTCCCAACACTGCCGTCACGCAGCGGGTCTAGGCCTTTTAGAAGCCAAGGGTACCTGCAGGCAGGATATGGAGGTACAGGCCATAAGCTCAACTCTCAGAAGTAAGCATGGGAGGCAGATGTCTGCTACCCACTAGTACATGGGAGTAGGAACCTAGCTACAAACTGATTGAAGATGGCCGTTTGAAAACGCTGTATTCAACTCAGCTACACGTGAGTTCAGGCTCAATTCTTATACATGCTATTCCCCCAACCTCGCCCAGCAACTAACATAAGGATGTTAGCAGCTACGTCTACAGTCAGGCAGGATGTGGGAGGGTTCTGCCCTGACCTCAGCTCTCACATGGAAGCATGCCTAGAAGCCAGCTCTCAACTAGCTGCATTCTTATGACAGTGTGAAGGTAGCAGTATTCTGAGTAAGGAGGTTCCCAGATTACCACTCTACTGCACCTGGAGAGACCGTCCAGGTGTGCATTGTTAACTTGCGTCTCAGAAGCCTCTGGCAAAGTCTCTGGTGAAGACGTGGGAAACTCACTCTGCAGGCAGTGTGGAACTGTGAGGGACTGAGGGTGAGCTCAACTCTCAGCAGTAAGATGATTTTGGACAAGGCGTTCAGCTACCTTCTCACATATGGAACTTAGTATGTAGCACCAGTCTACCCCAGGAATTACTGGGAAATCGCTGGATTGAGCTTGGAGGCACTCGTCTTGTGTGCCGGGAGATTCCAGTTACCTCTCCCAACACTTCGGTGAAGCAGCGAGCCTAGGCCTTTTGGAAGCGAAAGGTAGCTGCAGGCAGGAGGTAGGGTTACAGGCCATAAGCTCAACTCTCAGAAGTGGGTATGCATGGGAGGCAGATGTCTGCTACCTACACGGACATGCGAGTGGGAACCTAGCTGTACACTCTGATGAAGAAGGACTTTGGAAATCGCTGTATTCAACTCAGATACACGTGGGTTCAGGCACAACGATTCCACATGCTTTTCTCACAACCTTTCCCTGCCACTAACATGAGGACGTTAGCAGCTCCTTCTACAGTCAAGCAGGATGCGGGAGGGTTGTGCCCTGTCCTTAGCTCTCACAGGAAGCATGCCTTGAAGCCAGCTGTCAACTAGCTGCATTCTTATGGCAGGGTGAAGGTAGCAGTATTCTGAGACAGGAGGTTCCCAGATTACCACTCTACTGCACCTGGAGATACCCTCCAGGTCTGCATTGTTAACTTGCGTCTCAGAAGCCTCTGGCAAACGTCTCTGTTGAAGACGTGAGAAACTCACTCTGCAGGCAGTGTGGAACTGTGAGGGACTGAAGGTGAGCTCAACTCTCAGAAGTAAGATGTTTTTGGACAAGGCGTTCAACTACCTACTCACGTATGGAACTTAGTATGTAGCACCAGTCTACCCCAGGAATTACTAGGAAATCGCTTGATTGAGCTTGGAGGCACTCGTCTTGTGTGCCGGGAGATTCCAGTTACCTCTCCCAACACTTGCGTCAAGCAGCGAGCCTAGGCCTTTTGGAAGCGAAAGGTAGCGGCAGGCAGGATGTAGGGTTACAGGCCATAAGCTCAACTCTCAGAAGTGTGTATGCATGGGAGGCAGATGTCTGCTACCCACTGGGACATGGGAGTTGGAACCTAGCTACACTCCTATTGAAGAAGGATGTTGGAAATCGCTGTATTCAACTCAGATACACGGGAGTTCAGGCCCAATGCTTACACATGCTTTTCCCACAACCCATCCCAGCCACTAACATAAGGAGGTTAGCAGGTACGTCTACAGTCAGGCAGGATGCGGGAGGGTTCTGCCCTGTCCTCAGCTCTCACAGGGAAGCATGCCTAGAAGCCAGCTCTCAACTCGCTGCATTCTTATGACAGTGTGAAGGTATCACTATTCTGAGTAAGGAGGTTCCCAGATTACCACTCTACTGCACCTGGAGATACCGTCCAGGTGTGCATTGTTAACTTGCGTCTCAGAAGCCTCTGGCAAAAGTCTCTGGTGAAGACGTGGAAACTCACTCTGCAGGCAGTGTGGAACTGTGAAGGACTGAGGGTGAGCTCAACTCTCAGCAGTAAGATGATTTTGGACAAGGCGTTCAGCTACCTTCTCACATATGGAACTTAGTATGTAGCACCAGTCTACCCCAGGAATTACTGGGAAATCGCTGGATTGAGCTTGGAGGCACTAGTCTTGTGTGCCGGGAGATTCCAGTTACCTCTCCCAACACTTCGGTGAAGCAGCGAGCCTAGGCCTTTTGGAAGCGAAAGGTAGCTGCAGGCAGGTATTCTGAGTCAGGAGGTTCCAAGATTACCACTGTACTGCACCTGGAGATACCGTCCAGGTCTGCATTGTTAAGTTGCGTCTCACAAGACTTTGACAAACGTCTCTGGTGAAGCCGTGCGAAACTCACTCTGCAGGCAGTGTGGAACTCTGAGGGCCTGAGGGTGAGCTCAACTCTCAGAAGTAAGATGCTTTTGGACAAGGCGTTAGCTACATTCTCATATATATGGAACTTAGTATGTAGCACCAGTCTACCACAGGAATTCTAGGAAATCGCTGGATTGAGCTTGGAGGCACTAGTCTTGTGTGCCTGGAGACTCCAATTACCTCTCCCAACACTGCCGTCACGCAGCGGGTCTAGGCCTTTTAGAAGCCAAGGGTACCTGCAGGCAGGATATGGAGGTACAGGCCATAAGCTCAACTCTCAGAAGTAAGCATGGGAGGCAGATGTCTGCTACCCACTAGTACATGGGAGTAGGAACCTAGCTACAAACTGATTGAAGATGGCCGTTTGAAAACGCTGTATTCAACTCAGCTACACGTGAGTTCAGGCTCAATTCTTATACATGCTATTCCCCCAACCTCGCCCAGCAACTAACATAAGGATGTTAGCAGCTACGTCTACAGTCAGGCAGGATGTGGGAGGGTTCTGCCCTGACCTCAGCTCTCACATGGAAGCATGCCTAGAAGCCAGCTCTCAACTAGCTGCATTCTTATGACAGTGTGAAGGTAGCAGTATTCTGAGTAAGGAGGTTCCCAGATTACCACTCTACTGCACCTGGAGAGACCGTCCAGGTGTGCATTGTTAACTTGCGTCTCAGAAGCCTCTGGCAAAAGTCTCTGGTGAAGACCTGGAAACTCACTCTGCAGGCAGTGTGGAACTGTGAAGGACTGAGGGTGAGCTCAACTCTCATCAGTAAGATGATTTTGGACAAGGCGTTCAGCTACCTTCTCACATATGGAACTTAGTATGTAGCACCAGTCTACCCCAGGAATTACTGGGAAATCGCTGGATTGAGCTTGGAGGCACTAGTCTTGTGTGCCGGGAGATTCCAGTTACCTCTCCCAACACTTCGGTGAAGCAGCGAGCCTAGGCCTTTTGGAAGCGAAAGGTAGCTGCAGGCAGGTATTCTGAGTCAGGAGGTTCCAAGATTACCACTGTACTGCACCTGGAGATACCGTCCAGGTCTGCATTGTTAAGTTGCGTCTCACAAGACTTTGACAAACGTCTCTGGTGAAGACGTGCGAAACTCACTCTGCAGGCAGTGTGGAACTCTGAGGGCCTGAGGGTGAGCTCAACTCCAGAAGTAAGATGCTTTTGGACAAGGCGTTAGCTACATTCTCATATATATGGAACTTAGTATGTAGCACCAGTCCACCAGAGGAATTCTAGGAAATCGCTGGATTGAGCTTGGAGGCACTAGTCTTGTGTGCCTGGAGACTCCAATTACCTCTCCCAACACTGCCGTCACGCAGCGGGTCTAGGCCTTTTAGAAGCCAAGGGTACCGGCAGGGAGGATATGGAGGTACAGGCCATAAGCTCAACTCTCAGAAGTAAGCTGGGAGGCAGATGTCTGCTACCCACTAGTACATGGGAGTAGGAACCTAGCTACAAACTGATTGAAGATGGCCGTTTGAAAACGCTGTATTCAACTCAGCTACACGTGAGTTCAGGCTCAATTCTTATACATGCTATTCCCCCAACCTCGCCCAGCAACTAACATAAGGATGTTAGCAGCTACGTCTACAGTCAGGCAGGATGTGGGAGGGTTCTGCCCTGACCTCAGCTCTCACATGGAAGCATGCCTAGAAGCCAGCTCTCAACTAGCTGCATTCTTATGACAGTGTGAAGGTAGCAGTATTCTGAGTAAGGAGGTTCCCAGATTACCACTCTACTGCACCTGGAGAGACCGTCCAGGTGTGCATTGTTAACTTGCGTCTCAGAAGCCTCTGGCAAACGTCTCTGTTGAAGACGTGAGAAACTCACTCTGCAGGCAGTGTGGAACTGTGAGGGACTGAGGGTGAGCTCAACTCTCAGAAGTAAGATGCTTTTGGACAAGGCGTTCAACTACCTTCTCACGTATGGAACTTAGTATGTAGCACCAGTCTACCCCAGGAATTACTAGGAAATCGCTTGATTGAGCTTGGAGGCACTCGTCTTGTGTGCCGGGAGATTCCAGTTACCTCTCCCAACACTTGCGTCAGTCAAGCAGCGAGCCAAGGCCTTTTGGAAGCGAAAGGTAGCGGCAGGCAGGATGTAGGGTTACAGGCCATAAGCTCAACTCTCAGAACTGTGTATGCATGGGAGGCAGATGTCTGCTACCCACTGGGACATGGGAGTTGGAACCTAGCTACACTCCTATTGAAGAAGGATGTTGGAAATCGCTGTATTCAACTCAGATACACGGGAGTTCAGGCCCAATGCTTACACATGCTTTTCCCACAACCCATCCCAGCCACTAACATAAGGAGGTTAGCAGGTACGTCTACAGTCAGGCAGGATGCGGGAGGGTTCTGCCCTGTACTCAGCTCTCACAGGGAAGCATGCCTAGAAGCCAGCTCTCAACTAGCTGCATTCTTATGACAGTGTGAAGGTAGCAGTATTCTGAGTAAGGAGGTTCCCAGATTACCACTCTACTGCACCTGGAGAGACCGTCCAGGTGTGCATTGTTAACTTGCGTCTCAGAAGATTCTGGCAAAAGTCTCTGGTGAAGACGTGGGAAACTCATTCTGCAGGCAGTGTGGAAGTGTGAGGGACTGAGGGTGAGCTCAACTCTCAGCAGTAAGATGATTTTGGACAAGGCGTTCAGCTACCTTCTCACATATGGAACTTAGTATGTAGCACCAGTCTACCCCAGGAATTACTGGGAAATCGCAGGATTGAGCTTGGAGGCACTCGTCTTGTGTGCCGGGAGATTCCAGTTACCTCTCCCAACACTTCGGTGAAGCAGCGAGCCTAGGCCTTTTGGAAGCGAAAGGTAGCTGCAGGCAGGAGGTAGGGTTACAGGCCATAAGCTCAACTCTCAGAAGTGGGTATGCATGGGAGGCAGATGTCTGCTACCTACACGGACATGCGAGTGGGAACCTAGCTGTACACTCTGATGAAGAAGGACTTTGGAAATCGCTGTATTCAACTCAGATACACGTGGGTTCAGGCACAACGATTCCACATGCTTTTCTCACAACCTTTCCCTGCCACTAACATGAGGACGTTAGCAGCTCCTTCTACAGTCAAGCAGGATGCGGGAGGGTTGTGCCCTGTCCTTAGCTCTCACAGGAAGCATGCCTTGAAGCCAGCTGTCAACTAGCTGCATTCTTATGGCAGGGTGAAGGTAGCAGTATTCTGAGACAGGAGGTTCCCAGATTACCACTCTACTGCACCTGGAGATACCCTCCAGGTCTGCATTGTTAACTTGCGTCTCAGAAGCCTCTGGCAAACGTCTCTGTTGAAGACGTGAGAAACTCACTCTGCAGGCCGTGTGGAACTGTGAGGGACTGAGGGTGAGCTCAACTCTCAGAAGTAAGATGTTTTTGGACAAGGCGTTCAACTACTTACTCACGTATGGAACTTAGTATGTAGCACCGGTCTACCCCAGGAATTACTAGGAAATCGCTTGATTGAGCTTGGAGGCACTCGTCTTGTGTGCCGGGAGATTCCAGTTACCTCTCCCAACACTTGCGTCAAGCAGCGAGCCTAGGCCTTTTGGAAGCGAAAGGTAGCGGCAGGCAGGATGTAGGGTTACAGGCCACAAGCTCAACTCTCAGAAGTGTGTATGCATGGGAGGCAGATGTCTGCTACCCACTGGGACATGGGAGTTGGAACCTAGCTACACTCCTATTGAAGAAGGATGTTGGAAATCGCTGTATTCAACTCAGATACACGGGAGTTCAGGCCCAATGCTTACACATGCTTTTCCCACAACCCATCCCAGCCACTAACATAAGGAGGTTAGCAGGTACGTCTACAGTCAGGCAGGATGCGGGAGGGTTCTGCCCTGTCCTCAGCTCTCACAGGGAAGCATGCCTAGAAGCCAGCTCTCAACTAGCTGCATTCTTATGACAGTGTGAAGGTAGCACTATTCTGAGTAAGGAGGTTCCCAGATTACCACTCTACTGCACCTGGAGAGACCGACCAGGTGTGCATTGTTAACTTGCGTCTCAAAAGATTCTGGCAAAAGTCTCTGGTGAAGACGTGGGAAACTCACTCTGCAGGCAGTGTGGAACTGTGAGGGACTGAGGGTGAGCTCAACTCTCAGCAGTAAGATGATTTTGGACAAGGCGTTCAGCTACCTTCTCACATATGGAACTTAGTATGTAGCACCAGTCTACCCCAGGAATTACTGGGAAATCGCTGGATTGAGCTTGGAGGCACTAGTCTTGTGTGCCGGGAGATTCCAGTTACCTCTCCCAACACTTCGGTGAAGCAGCGAGCCTAGGCCTTTTGGAAGCGAAAGGTAGCTGCAGGCAGGTATTCTGAGTCAGGAGGTTCCAAGATTACCACTGTACTGCACCTGGAGATACCGTCCAGGTCTGCATTGTTAAGTTGCGTCTCACAAGACTTTGACAAACGTCTCTGGTGAAGCCGTGCGAAACTCACTCTGCAGGCAGTGTGGAACTCTGAGGGCCTGAGGGTGAGCTCAACTCTCAGAAGTAAGATGCTTTTGGACAAGGCGTTAGCTACATTCTCATATATATGGAACTTAGTATGTAGCACCAGTCTACCACAGGAATTCTAGGAAATCGCTGGATTGAGCTTGGAGGCACTAGTCTTGTGTGCCTGGAGACTCCAATTACCTCTCCCAACACTGCCGTCACGCAGCGGGTCTAGGCCTTTTAGAAGCCAAGGGTACCTGCAGGCAGGATATGGAGGTACAGGCCATAAGCTCAACTCTCAGAAGTAAGCATGGGAGGCAGATGTCTGCTACCCACTAGTACATGGGAGTAGGAACCTAGCTACAAACTGATTGAAGATGGCCGTTTGAAAACGCTGTATTCAACTCAGCTACACGTGAGTTCAGGCTCAATTCTTATACATGCTATTCCCCCAACCTCGCCCAGCAACTAACATAAGGATGTTAGCAGCTACGTCTACAGTCAGGCAGGATGTGGGAGGGTTCTGCCCTGACCTCAGCTCTCACATGGAAGCATGCCTAGAAGCCAGCTCTCAACTAGCTGCATTCTTATGACAGTGTGAAGGTAGCAGTATTCTGAGTAAGGAGGTTCCCAGATTACCACTCTACTGCACCTGGAGAGACCGTCCAGGTGTGCATTGTTAACTTGCGTCTCAGAAGCCTCTGGCAAAGTCTCTGGTGAAGACGTGGGAAACTCACTCTGCAGGCAGTGTGGAACTGTGAGGGACTGAGGGTGAGCTCAACTCTCAGCAGTAAGATGATTTTGGACAAGGCGTTCAGCTACCTTCTCACATATGGAACTTAGTATGTAGCACCAGTCTACCCCAGGAATTACTGGGAAATCGCTGGATTGAGCTTGGAGGCACTCGTCTTGTGTGCCGGGAGATTCCATTTACCTCTCCCAACACTTCGGTGAAGCAGCGAGCCTAGGCCTTTTGGAAGCGAAAGGTAGCTGCAGGCAGGAGGTAGGGTTACAGGCCATAAGCTCAACTCTCAGAAGTGGGTATGCATGGGAGGCAGATGTCTGCTACCTACACGGACATGCGAGTGGGAACCTAGCTGTACACTCTGATGAAGAAGGACTTTGGAAATCGCTGTATTCAACTCAGATACACGTGGGTTCAGGCACAACGATTCCACATGCTTTTCTCACAACCTTTCCCTGCCACTAACATGAGGACGTTAGCAGCTCCTTCTACAGTCAAGCAGGATGCGGGAGGGTTGTGCCCTGTCCTTAGCTCTCACAGGAAGCATGCCTTGAAGCCAGCTGTCAACTAGCTGCATTCTTATGGCAGGGTGAAGGTAGCAGTATTCTGAGACAGGAGGTTCCCAGATTACCACTCTACTGCACCTGGAGATACCCTCCAGGTCTGCATTGTTAACTTGCATCTCAGAAGCCTCTGGCAAACGTCTCTGTTGAAGACGTGCGAAACTCACTCTGCAGGCAGTGTGGAACTGTGAGGGACTGAAGGTGAGCTCAACTCTCAGAAGTAAGATGTTTTTGGACAAGGCGTTCAACTACCTACTCACGTATGGAACTTAGTATGTAGCACCAGTCTACCCCAGGAATTACTAGGAAATCGCTTGATTGAGCTTGGAGGCACTCGTCTTGTGTGCCGGGAGATTCCAGTTACCTCTCCCAACACTTGCGTCAAGCAGCGAGCCTAGGCCTTTTGGAAGCGAAAGGTAGCGGCAGGCAGGATGTAGGGTTACAGGCCATAAGCTCAACTCTCAGAAGTGTGTATGCATGGGAGGCAGATGTCTGCTACCCACTGGGACATGGGAGTTGGAACCTAGCTACACTCCTATTGAAGAAGGATGTTGGAAATCGCTGTATTCAACTCAGATACACGGGAGTTCAGGCCCAATGCTTACACATGCTTTTCCCACAACCCATCCCAGCCACTAACATAAGGAGGTTAGCAGGTACGTCTACAGTCAGGCAGGATGCGGGAGGGTTCTGCCCTGTCCTCAGCTCTCACAGGGAAGCATGCCTAGAAGCCAGCTCTCAACTAGCTGCATTCTTATGACAGTGTGAAGGTAGCACTATTCTGAGTAAGGAGGTTCCCAGATTACCACTCTACTGCACCTGGAGATACCGTCCAGGTGTGCATTGTTAACTTGCGTCTCAGAAGCCTCTGGAAAAAGTCTCTGGTGAAGACGTGGAAACTCACTCTGCAGGCAGTGTGGAACTGTGAGGGACTGAGGGTGAGCTCAACTCTCAGCAGTAAGATGATTTTGGACAAGGCGTTCAGCTACCTTCTCACATATGGAACTTAGTATGTAGCACCAGTCTACCCAAGGAATTACTGGGAAATCGCTGGATTGAGCTTGGAGGCACTAGTCTTGTGTGCCGGGAGATTCCAGTTACCTCTCCCAACACTTCGGTGAAGCAGCGAGCCTAGGCCTTTTGGAAGCGAAAGGTAGCTGCAGGCAGGTATTCTGAGTCAGGAGGTTCCAAGATTACCACTGTACTGCACCTGGAGATACCGTCCAGGTCTGCATTGTTAAGTTGCGTCTCACAAGACTTTGACAAAGGTCTCTGGTGAAGACGTGCGAAAATCACTCTGCAAGCAGTGTGGAACTCTGAGGGCCTGAGGGTGAGCTCAACTCTCAGAAGTAAGATGCTTTTGGACAAGGCGTTAGCTACATTCTCATATATATGGAACTTAGTATGTAGCACCAGTCTACCACAGGAATTCTAGGAAATCGCTGGATTGAGCTTGGAGGCACTAGTCTTGTGTGCCTGGAGACTCCAATTACCTCTCCCAACACTGCCGTCACGCAGCGGGTCTAGGCCTTTTAGAAGCCAAGGGTACCTGCAGGCAGGATATGGAGGTACAGGCCATAAGCTCAACTCTCAGAAGTAAGCATGGGAGGCAGATGTCTGCTACCCACTAGTACATGGGAGTAGGAACCTAGCTACAAACTGATTGAAGATGGCCGTTTGAAAACGCTGTATTCAACTCAGCTACACGTGAGTTCAGGCTCAATTCTTATACATGCTATTCCCCCAACCTCGCCCAGCAACTAACATAAGGATGTTAGCAGCTACGTCTACAGTCAGGCAGGATGTGGGAGGGTTCTGCCCTGACCTCAGCTCTCACATGGAAGCATGCCTAGAAGCCAGCTCTCAACTAGCTGCATTCTTATGACAGTGTGAAGGTAGCAGTATTCTGAGTAAGGAGGTTCCCAGATTACCACTCTACTGCACCTGGAGAGACCGTCCAGGTGTGCATTGTTAACTTGCGTCTCAGAAGCCTCTGGCAAAGTCTCTGGTGAAGACGTGGGAAACTCACTCTGCAGGCAGTGTGGAACTGTGAGGGACTGAGGGTGAGCTCAACTCTCAGCAGTAAGATGATTTTGGACAAGGCGTTCAGCTACCTTCTCACATATGGAACTTAGTATGTAGCAACAGTCTACCCCAGGAATTACTGGGAAATCGCTGGATTGAGCTTGGAGGCACTCGTCTTGTGTGCCGGGAGATTCCATTTACCTCTCCCAACACTTCGGTGAAGCAGCGAGCCTAGGCCTTTTGGAAGCGAAAGGTAGCTGCAGGCAGGAGGTAGGGTTACAGGCCATAAGCTCAACTCTCAGAAGTGGGTATGCATGGGAGGCAGATGTCTGCTACCTACACGGACATGCGAGTGGGAACCTAGCTGTACACTCTGATGAAGAAGGACTTTGGAAATCGCTGTATTCAACTCAGATACACGTGGGTTCAGGCACAACGATTCCACATGCTTTTCTCACAACCTTTCCCTGCCACTAACATGAGGACGTTAGCAGCTCCATCTACAGTCAAGCAGGATGCGGGAGGGTTGTGCCCTGTCCTTAGCTCTCACAGGAAGCATGCCTTGAAGCCAGCTGTCAACTAGCTGCATTCTTATGGCAGGGTGAAGGTAGCAGTATTCTGAGACAGGAGGTTCCCAGATTACCACTCTACTGCACCTGGAGATACCCTCCAGGTCTGCATTGTTAACTTGCATCTCAGAAGCCTCTGGCAAACGTCTCTGTTGAAGACGTGCGAAACTCACTCTGCAGGCAGTGTGGAACTGTGAGGGACTGAAGGTGAGCTCAACTCTCAGAAGTAAGATGTTTTTGGACAAGGCGTTCAACTACCTACTCACGTATGGAACTTAGTATGTAGCACCAATCTACCCCAGGAATTACTAGGAAATCGCTTGATTGAGCTTGGAGGCACTCGTCTTGTGTGCCGGGAGATTCCAGTTACCTCTCCCAACACTTGCGTCAAGCAGCGAGCCTAGGCCTTTTGGAAGCGAAAGGTAGCGGCAGGCAGGATGTAGGGTTACAGGCCATAAGCTCAACTCTCAGAAGTGTGTATGCATGGGAGGCAGATGTCTGCTACCCACTGGGACATGGGAGTTGGAACCTAGCTACACTCCTATTGAAGAAGGATGTTGGAAATCGCTGTATTCAACTCAGATACACGGGAGTTCAGGCCCAATGCTTACACATGCTTTTCCCACAACCCATCCCAGCCACTAACATAAGGAGGTTAGCAGGTACGTCTACAGTCAGGCAGGATGCGGGAGGGTTCTGCCCTGTCCTCAGCTCTCACAGGGAAGCATGCCTAGAAGCCAGCTCTCAACTAGCTGCATTCTTATGACAGTGTGAAGGTAGCACTATTCTGAGTAAGGAGGTTCCCAGATTACCACTCTACTGCACCTGGAGATACCGTCCAGGTGTGCATTGTTAACTTGCGTCTCAGAAGCCTCTGGCAAAAGTCTCTGGTGAAGACGTGGAAACTCACTCTGCAGGCAGTGTGGAACTGTGAGAGACTGAGGGTGAGCTCAACTCTCAGCAGTAAGATGATTTTGGACAAGGCGTTCAGCTACCTTCTCACATATGGAACTTAGTATGTAGCACCAGTCTACCCCAGGAATTACTGGGAAATCGCTGGATTGAGCTTGGAGGCACTCGTCTTGTGTGCCGGGAGATTCCAGTTACCTCTCCCAACACTTCGGTGAAGCAGCGAGCCTAGGCCTTTTGGAAGCGAAAGGTAGCTGCAGGCAGGTATTCTGAGTCAGGAGGTTCCAAGATTACCACTGTACTGCACCTGGAGATACCGTCCAGGTCTGCATTGTTAAGTTGCGTCTCACAAGACTTTGACAAACGTCTCTGGTGAAGACGTGCGAAAATCACTCTGCAAGCAGTGTGGAACTCTGAGGGCCTGAGGGTGAGCTCAACTCTCAGAAGTAAGATGCTTTTGGACAAGGCGTTAGCTACATTCTCATATATATGGAACTTAGTATGTAGCACCAGTCTACCACAGGAATTCTAGGAAATCGCTGGATTGAGCTTGGAGGCACTAGTCTTGTGTGCCTGGAGACTCCAATTACCTCTCCCAACACTGCCGTCACGCAGCGGGTCTAGGCCTTTTAGAAGCCAAGGGTACCTGCAGGCAGGATATGGAGGTACAGGCCATAAGCTCAACTCTCAGAAGTAAGCATGGGAGGCAGATGTCTGCTACCCACTAGTACATGGGAGTAGGAACCTAGCTACAAACTGATTGAAGATGGCCGTTTGAAAACGCTGTATTCAACTCAGCTACACGTGAGTTCAGGCTCAATTCTTATACATGCTATTCCCCCAACCTCGCCCAGCAACTAACATAAGGATGTTAGCAGCTACGTCTACAGTCAGGCAGGATGTGGGAGGGTTCTGCCCTGACCTCAGCTCTCACATGGAAGCATGCCTAGAAGCCAGCTCTCAACTAGCTGCATTCTTATGACAGTGTGAAGGTAGCAGTATTCTGAGTAAGGAGGTTCCCAGATTACCACTCTACTGCACCTGGAGAGACCGTCCAGGTGTGCATTGTTAACTTGCGTCTCAGAAGCCTCTGGCAAAGTCTCTGGTGAAGACGTGGGAAACTCACTCTGCAGGCAGTGTGGAACTGTGAGGGACTGAGGGTGAGCTCAACTCTCAGCAGTAAGATGATTTTGGACAAGGCGTTCAGCTACCTTCTCACATATGGAACTTAGTATGTAGCACCAGTCTACCCCAGGAATTACTGGGAAATCGCTGGATTGAGCTTGGAGGCACTCGTCTTGTGTGCCGGGAGATTCCAGTTACCTCTCCCAACACTTCGGTGAAGCAGCGAGCCTAGGCCTTTTGGAAGCGAAAGGTAGCTGCAGGCAGGAGGTAGGGTTACAGGCCATAAGCTCAACTCTCAGAAGTGGGTATGCATGGGAGGCAGATGTCTGCTACCTACACGGACATGCGAGTGGGAACCTAGCTGTACACTCTGATGAAGAAGGACTTTGGAAATCGCTGTATTCAACTCAGATACACGTGGGTTCAGGCACAACGATTCCACATGCTTTTCTCACAACCTTTCCCTGCCACTAACATGAGGACGTTAGCAGCTCCTTCTACAGTCAAGCAGGATGCGGGAGGGTTGTGCCCTGTCCTTAGCTCTCACAGGAAGCATGCCTTGAAGCCAGCTGTCAACTAGCTGCATTCTTATGGCAGGGTGAAGGTAGCAGTATTCTGAGACAGGAGGTTCCCAGATTACCACTCTACTGCACCTGGAGATACCCTCCAGGTCTGCATTGTTAACTTGCGTCTCAGAAGCCTCTGGCAAACGTCTCTGTTGAAGACGTGAGAAACTCACTCTGCAGGCAGTGTGGAACTGTGAGGGACTGAGGGTGCGCTCAACTCTCAGAAGTAAGATGTTTTTGGACAAGGCGTTCAACTACCTACTCACGTATGGAACTTAGTATGTAGCACCAGTCTACCCCAGGAATTACTGGGAAATCGCTGGATTGAGCTTGGAGGCACTAGTCTTGTGTGCCGGGAGATTCCAGTTACCTCTCCCAACACTTCGGTGAAGCAGCGAGCCTAGGCCTTTTGGAAGCGAAAGGTAGCTGCAGGCAGGTATTCTGAGTCAGGAGGTTCCAAGATTACCACTGTACTGCACCTGGAGATACCGTCCAGGTCTGCATTGTTAAGTTGCGTCTCACAAGACTTTGACAAACGTCTCTGGTGAAGACGTGCGAAAATCACTCTGCAAGCAGTGTGGAACTCTGAGGGCCTGAGGGTGAGCTCAACTCTCAGAAGTAAGATGCTTTTGGACAAGGCGTTAGCTACATTCTCATATATATGGAACTTAGTATGTAGCACCAGTCTACCACAGGAATTCTAGGAAATCGCTGGATTGAGCTTGGAGGCACTAGTCTTGTGTGCCTGGAGACTCCAATTACCTCTCCCAACACTGCCGTCACGCAGCGGGTCTAGGCCTTTTAGAAGCCAAGGGTACCTGCAGGCAGGATATGGAGGTACAGGCCATAAACTCAACTCTCAGAAGTAAGCATGGGAGGCAGATGTCTGCTACCCACTAGTACATGGGAGTAGGAACCTAACTACAAACTGATTGAAGATGGCCGTTTGAAAACGCTGTATTCAACTCAGCTACACGTGAGTTCAGGCTCAATTCTTATACATGCTATTCCCCCAACCTCGCCCAGCAACTAACATAAGGATGTTAGCAGCTACGTCTACAGTCAGGCAGGATGTGGGAGGGTTCTGCCCTGACCTCAGCTCTCACATGGAAGCATGCCTAGAAGCCAGCTCTCAACTAGCTGCATTCTTATGACAGTGTGAAGGTAGCAGTATTCTGAGTAAGGAGGTTCCCAGATTACCACTCTACTGCACCTGGAGAGACCGTCCAGGTGTGCATTGTTAACTTGCGTCTCAGAAGCCTCTGGCAAAGTCTCTGGTGAAGACGTGGGAAACTCACTCTGCAGGCAGTGTGGAACTGTGAGGGACTGAGGGTGAGCTCAACTCTCAGCAGTAAGATGATTTTGGACAAGGCGTTCAGCTACCTTCTCACATATGGAACTTAGTATGTAGCACCAGTCTACCCCAGGAATTACTGGGAAATCGCTGGATTGAGCTTGGAGGCACTCGTCTTGTGTGCCGGGAGATTCCAGTTACCTCTCCCAACACTTCGGTGAAGCAGCGAGCCTAGGCCTTTTGGAAGCGAAAGGTAGCTGCAGGCAGGAGGTAGGGTTACAGGCCATAAGCTCAACTCTCAGAAGTGGGTATGCATGGGAGGCAGATGTCTGCTACCTACACGGACATGCGAGTGGGAACCTAGCTGTACACTCTGATGAAGAAGGACTTTGGAAATCGCTGTATTCAACTCAGATACACGTGGGTTCAGGCACAACGATTCCACATGCTTTTCTCACAACCTTTCCCTGCCACTAACATGAGGACGTTAGCAGCTCCTTCTACAGTCAAGCAGGATGCGGGAGGGTTGTGCCCTGTCCTTAGCTCTCACAGGAAGCATGCCTTGAAGCCAGCTGTCAACTAGCTGCATTCTTATGGCAGGGTGAAGGTAGCAGTATTCTGAGACAGGAGGTTCCCAGATTACCACTCTACTGCACCTGGAGATACCCTCCAGGTCTGCATTGTTAACTTGCGTCTCAGAAGCCTCTGGCAAACGTCTCTGTTGAAGACGTGAGAAACTCACTCTGCAGGCAGTGTGGAACTGTGAGGGACTGAGGGTGAGCTCAACTCTCAGAAGTAAGATGTTTTTGGACAAGGCGTTCAACTACCTACTCACGTATGGAACTTAGTATGTAGCACCAGTCTACCCCAGGAATTACTAGGAAATCGCTTGATTGAGCTTGGAGGCACTCGTCTTGTGTGCCGGGAGATTCCAGTTACCTCTCCCAACACTTGCGTCAAGCAGCGAGTCTAGGCCTTTTGGAAGCGAAAGGTAGCGGCAGGCAGGATGTAGGGTTACAGGCCATAAGCTCAACTCTCAGAAGTGTGTATGCATGGGAGGCAGATGTCTGCTACCCACTGGGACATGGGAGTTGGAACCTAGCTACACTCCTATTGAAGAAGGATGTTGGAAATCGCTGTATTCAACTCAGATACACGGGAGTTCAGGCCCAATGCTTACACATGCTTTTCCCACAACCCATCCCAGCCACTAACATAAGGAGGTTAGCAGGTACGTCTACAGTCAGGCAGGATGCGGGAGGGTTCTGCCCTGTCCTCAGCTCTCACAGGGAAGCATGCCTAGAAGCCAGCTCTCAACTAGCTGCATTCTTATGACAGTGTGAAGGTAGCAGTATTCTGAGTAAGGAGGTTCCCAGATTACCACTCTACTGCACCTGAAGAGACCGTCCAGGTGTGCATTGTTAACTTGCGTCTCAGAAGATTCTGGCAAAAGTCTCTGGTGAAGACGTGGGAAACTCACTCTGCAGGCAGTGTGGAACTGTGAGGGACTGAGGGTGAGCTCAACTCTCAGCAGTAAGATAATTTTGGACAAGGCGTTCAGCTACCTTCTCACATATGGAACTTAGTATGTAGCACCAGTCTACCCCAGGAATTACTGGGAAATCGCTGGATTGAGCTTGGAGGCACTAGTCTTGTGTGCCGGGAGATTCCAGTTACCTCTCCCAACACTTCGGTGAAGCAGCGAGCCTAGGCCTTTTGGAAGCGAAAGGTAGCTGCAGGCAGGTATTCTGAGTCAGGAGGTTCCAAGATTACCACTGTACTGCACCTGGAGATACGGTCCAGGTCTGCATTGTTAAGTTGCGTCTCACAAGACTTTGACAAACGTCTCTGGTGAAGACGTGCGAAACTCACTCTGCAGGCAGTGTGGAACTCTGAGGGCCTGAGGGTGAGCTCAACTCTCAGAAGTAAGATGCTTTTGGACAAGGCGTTAGCTACATTCTCATATATATGGAACTTAGTATGTAGCACCAGTCTACCACAGGAATTCTAGGAAATCGCTGGATTGAGCTTGGAGGCACTAGTCTTGTGTGCCTGAGACTCCAATTACCTCTCCCAACACTGCCGTCACGCAGCGGGTCTAGGCCTTTTAGAAGCCAAGGGTACCTGCAGGCAGGATATGGAGGTACAGGCCATAAGCTCAACTCTCAGAAGTAAGCATGGGAGGCAGATGTCTGCTACCCACTAGTACATGGGAGTAGGAACCTAGCTACAAACTGATTGAAGATGGCCGTTTGAAAACGCTGTATTCAACTCAGCTACACGTGAGTTCAGGCTCAATTCTTATACATGCTATTCCCCCAACCTCGCCCAGCAACTAACATAAGGATGTTAGCAGCTACGTCTACAGTCAGGCAGGATGTGGGAGGGTTCTGCCCTGACCTCAGCTCTCACATGGAAGCATGCCTAGAAGCCAGCTCTCAACTAGCTGCATTCTTATGACAGTGTGAAGGTAGCAGTATTCTGAGTAAGGAGGTTCCCAGATTACCACTCTACTGCACCTGGAGAGACCGTCCAGGTGTGCATTGTTAACTTGCGTCTCAGAAGCCTCTGGCAAAGTCTCTGGTGAAGACGTGGGAAACTCACTCTGCAGGCAGTGTGGAACTGTGAGGGACTGAGGGTGAGCTCAACTCTCAGCAGTAAGATGATTTTGGACAAGGCGTTCAGCTACCTTCTCACATATGGAACTTAGTATGTAGCACCAGTCTACCCCAGGAATTACTGGGAAATCGCTGGATTGAGCTTGGAGGCACTCGTCTTGTGTGCCGGGAGATTCAAGTTACCTCTCCCAACACTTCGGTGAAGCAGCGAGCCTAGGCCTTTTGGAAGCGAAAGGTAGCTGCAGGCAGGAGGTAGGGTTACAGGCCATAAGCTCAACTCTCAGAAGTGGGTATGCATGGGAGGCAGATGTCTGCTACCTACACGGACATGCGAGTGGGAACCTAGCTGTACACTCTGATGAAGAAGGACTTTGGAAATCGCTGTATTCAACTCAGATACACGTGGGTTCAGGCACAACGATTCCACATGCTTTTCTCACAACCTTTCCCTGCCACTAACATGAGGACGTTAGCAGCTCCTTCTACAGTCAAGCAGGATGCGGGAGGGTTGTGCCCTGTCCTTAGCTCTCACAGGAAGCATGCCTTGAAGCCAGCTGTCAACTAGCTGCATTCTTATGGCAGGGTGAAGGTAGCAGTATTCTGAGACAGGAGGTTCCCAGATTACCACTCTACTGCACCTGGAGATACCCTCCAGGTCTGCATTGTTAACTTGCGTCTCAGAAGCCTCTGGCAAACGTCTCTGTTGAAGACGTGAGAAACTCACTCTGCAGGCAGTGTGGAACTGTGAGGGACTGAAGGTGAGCTCAACTCTCAGAAGTAAGATGTTTTTGGACAAGGCGTTCAACTACCTACTCACGTATGGAACTTAGTATGTAGCACCAGTCTACCCCAGGAATTACTAGGAAATCGCTTGATTGAGCTTGGAGGCACTCGTCTTGTGTGCCGGGAGATTCCAGTTACCTCTCCCAACACTTGCGTCAGTCAAGCAGCGAGCCTAGGCCTTTTGGAAGCGAAAGGTAGCGGCAGGCAGGATGTAGGGTTACAGGCCATAAGCTCAACTCTCAGAAGTGTGTATGCATGGGAGGCGATGTCTGCTACCCACTGGGACATGGGAGTTGGAACCTAGCTACACTCCTATTGAAGAAGGATGTTGGAAATCGCTGTATTCAACTCAGATACACGGGAGTTCAGGCCCAATGCTTACACATGCTTTTCCCACAACCCATCCCAGCCACTAACATAAGGAGGTTAGCAGGTACGTCTACAGTCAGGCAGGATGCGGGAGGGTTCTGCCCTGTCCTCAGCTCTCACAGGGAAGCATGCCTAGAAGCCAGCTCTCAACTCGCTGCATTCTTATGACAGTGTGAAGGTAGCACTATTCTGAGTAAGGAGGTTCCCAGATTACCACTCTACTGCACCTGGAGATACCGTCCAGGTGTGCATTGTTAACTTGCGTCTCAGAAGCCTCTGGCAAAAGTCTCTGGTGAAGACGTGGAAACTCACTCTGCAGGCAGTGTGGAACTGTGAGGGACTGAGGGTGAGCTCAACTCTCAGCAGTAAGATGATTTTGGACAAGGCGTTCAGCTACCTTCTCACATATGGAACTTAGTATGTAGCACCAGTCTACCCCAGGAATTACTGGGAAATCGCTGGATTGAGCTTTGAGGCACTAGTCTTGTGTGCCGGGAGATTCCAGTTACCTCTCCCAACACATCGGTGAAGCAGCGAGCCTAGGCCTTTTGGAAGCGAAAGGTAGCTGCAGGCAGGTATTCTGAGTCAGGAGGTTCCAAGATTACCACTGTACTGCACCTGGAGATACCGTCCAGGTCTGCATTGTTAAGTTGCGTCTCACAAGACTTTGACAAACGTCTCTGGTGAAGCCGTGCGAAACTCACTCTGCAGGCAGTGTGGAACTCTGAGGGCCTGAGGGTGAGCTCAACTCTCAGAAGTAAGATGCTTTTGGACAAGGCGTTAGCTACATTCTCATATATATGGAACTTAGTATGTAGCACCAGTCTACCACAGGAATTCTAGGAAATCGCTGGATTGAGCTTGGAGGCACTAGTCTTGTGTGCCTGGAGACTCCAATTACCTCTCCCAACACTGCCGTCACGCAGCGGGTCTAGGCCTTTTAGAAGCCAAGGGTACCTGCAGGCAGGATATGGAGGTACAGGCCATAAGCTCAACTCTCAGAAGTAAGCATGGGAGGCAGATGTCTGCTACCCACTAGTACATGGGAGTAGGAACCTAGCTACAAACTGATTGAAGATGGCCGTTTGAAAACGCTGTATTCAACTCAGCTACACGTGAGTTCAGGCTCAATTCTTATACATGCTATTCCCCCAACCTCGCCCAGCAACTAACATAAGGATGTTAGCAGCTACGTCTACAGTCAGGCAGGATGTGGGAGGGTTCTGCCCTGACCTCAGCTCTCACATGGAAGCATGCCTAGAAGCCAGCTCTCAACTAGCTGCATTCTTATGACAGTGTGAAGGTAGCAGTATTCTGAGTAAGGAGGTTCCCAGATTACCACTCTACTGCACCTGGAGAGACCGTCCAGGTGTGCATTGTTAACTTGCGTCTCAGAAGCCTCTGGCAAAAGTCTCTGGTGAAGACCTGGAAACTCACTCTGCAGGCAGTGTGGAACTGTGAAGGACTGAGGGTGAGCTCAACTCTCATCAGTAAGATGATTTTGGACAAGGCGTTCAGCTACCTTCTCACATATGGAACTTAGTATGTAGCACCAGTCTACCCCAGGAATTACTGGGAAATCGCTGGATTGAGCTTGGAGGCACTCGTCTTGTGTGCCGGGAGATTCCAGTTACCTCTCCCAACACTTCGGTGAAGCAGCGAGCCTAGGCCTTTTGGAAGCGAAAGGTAGCTGCAGGCAGGTATTCTGAGTCAGGAGGTTCCAAGATTACCACTGTACTGCACCTGGAGATACCGTCCAGGTCTGCATTGTTAAGTTGCGTCTCACAAGACTTTGACAAACGTCTCTGGTGAAGACGTGCGAAACTCACTCTGCAGGCAGTGTGGAACTCTGAGGGCCTGAGGGTGAGCTCAACTCCAGAAGTAAGATGCTTTTGGACAAGGCGTTAGCTACATTCTCATATATATGGAACTTAGTATGTAGCACCAGTCTACCACAGGAATTCTAGGAAATCGCTGGATTGAGCTTGGAGGCACTAGTCTTGTGTGCCTGGAGACTCCAATTACCTCTCCCAACACTGCCGTCACGCAGCGGGTCTAGGCCTTTTAGAAGCCAAGGGTACCTGCAGGGAGGATATGGAGGTACAGGCCATAAGCTCAACTCTCAGAAGTAAGCTGGGAGGCAGATGTCTGCTACCCACTAGTACATGGGAGTAGGAACCTAGCTACAAACTGATTGAAGATGGCCGTTTGAAAACGCTGTATTCAACTCAGCTACACGTGAGTTCAGGCTCAATTCTTATACATGCTATTCCCCCAACCTCGCCCAGCAACTAACATAAGGATGTTAGCAGCTACGTCTACAGTCAGGCAGGATGTGGGAGGGTTCTGCCCTGACCTCAGCTCTCACATGGAAGCATGCCTAGAAGCCAGCTCTCAACTAGCTGCATTCTTATGACAGTGTGAAGGTAGCAGTATTCTGAGTAAGGAGGTTCCCAGATTACCACTCTACTGCACCTGGAGAGACCGTCCAGGTGTGCATTGTTAACTTGCGTCTCAGAAGCCTCTGGCAAACGTCTCTGGTGAAGACGTGCGAAACTCACTCTGCAGGCAGTGTGGAACTGTGAGGGACTGAGGGTGAGCTCAACTCTCAGCAGTAAGATGATTTTGGACAAGGCGTTCAGCTACCTTCTCACATATGGAACTTAGTATGTAGCACCAGTCTACCCCAGGAATTACTGGGAAATCGCTGGATTGAGCTTGGAGGCACTCGTCTTGTGTGCCGGGAGATTCCAGTTACCTCTCCCAACACTTCGGTGAAGCAGCGAGCCTAGGCCTTTTGGAAGCGAAAGGTAGCTGCAGGCAGGAGGTAGGGTTACAGGCCATAAGCTCAACTCTCAGAAGTGGGTATGCATGGGAGGCAGATGTCTGCTACCTACACGGACATGCGAGTGGGAACCTAGCTGTACACTCTGATGAAGAAGGACTTTGGAAATCGCTGTATTCAACTCAGATACACGTGGGTTCAGGCACAACGATTCCACATGCTTTTCTCACAACCTTTCCCTGCCACTAACATGAGGACGTTAGCAGCTCCTTCTACAGTCAAGCAGGATGCGGGAGGGTTGTGCCCTGTCCTTAGCTCTCACAGGAAGCATGCCTTGAAGCCAGCTGTCAACTAGCTGCATTCTTATGGCAGGGTGAAGGTAGCAGTATTCTGAGACAGGAGGTTCCCAGATTACCACTCTACTGCACCTGGAGATACCCTCCAGGTCTGCATTGTTAACTTGCGTCTCAGAAGCCTCTGGCAAACGTCTCTGTTGAAGACGTGAGAAACTCACTCTGCAGGCAGTGTGGAACTGTGAGGGACTGAGGGTGAGCTCAACTCTCAGAAGTAAGATGTTTTTGGACAAGGCGTTCAACTACCTACTCACGTATGGAACTTAGTATGTAGCACCAGTCTACCCCAGGAATTACTAGGAAATCGCTTGATTGAGCTTGGAGGCACTCGTCTTGTGTGCCGGGAGATTCCAGTTACCTCTCCCAACACTTGCGTCAAGCAGCGAGCCTAGGCCTTTTGGAAGCGAAAGGTAGCGGCAGGCAGGATGTAGGGTTACAGGCCATAAGCTCAACTCTCAGAAGTGTGTATGCATGGGAGGCAGATGTCTGCTACCCACTGGGACATGGGAGTTGGAACCTAGCTACACTCCTATTGAAGAAGGATGTTGGAAATCGCTGTATTCAACTCAGATACACGGGAGTTCAGGCCCAATGCTTACACATGCTTTTCCCACAACCCATCCCAGCCACTAACATAAGGAGGTTAGCAGGTACGTCTACAGTCAGGCAGGATGCGGGAGGGTTCTGCCCTGTCCTCAGCTCTCACAGGGAAGCATGCCTAGAAGCCAGCTCTCAACTAGCTGCATTCTTATGACAGTGTGAAGGTAGCACTATTCTGAGTAAGGAGGTTCCCAGATTACCACTCTACTGCACCTGGAGATTCCGTCCAGGTGTGCATTGTTAACTTGCGTCTCAGAAGCCTCTGGCAAAAGTCTCTGGTGAAGACGTGGAAACTCACTCTGCAGGCAGTGTGGAACTGTGAGGGACTGAGGGTGAGCTCAACTCTCAGCAGTAAGATGATTTTGGACAAGGCGTTCAGCTACCTTCTCACATATGGAACTTAGTATGTAGCACCAGTCTACCCCAGGAATTACTGGGAAATCGCTGGATTGAGCTTGGAGGCACTCGTCTTGTGTGCCGGGAGATTCCAGTTACCTCTCCCAACACTTCGGTGAAGCAGCTAGCCTAGGCCTTTTGGAAGCGAAAGGTAGCTGCAGGCAGGAGGTAGGGTTACAGGCCATAAGCTCAACTCTCAGAAGTGGGTATGCATGGGAGGCAGATGTCTGCTACCTACACGGACATGCGAGTGGGAACCTAGCTGTACACTCTGATGAAGAAGGACTTTGGAAATCGCTGTATTCAACTCAGATACACGTGGGTTCAGGCACAACGATTCCACATGCTTTTCTCACAACCTTTCCCTGCCACTAACATGAGGACGTTAGCAGCTCCTTCTACAGTCAAGCAGGATGCGGGAGGGTTGTGCCCTGTCCTTAGCTCTCACAGGAAGCATGCCTTGAAGCCAGCTGTCAACTAGCTGCATTCTTATGGCAGGGTGAAGGTAGCAGTATTCTGAGACAGGAGGTTCCCAGATTACCACTCTACTGCACCTGGAGATACCCTCCAGGTCTGCATTGTTAACTTGCGTCTCAGAAGCCTCTGGCAAACGTCTATGTTGAAGACGTGAGAAACTCACTCTGCAGGCAGTGTGGAACTGTGAGGGACTGAGGGTGAGCTCAACTCTCAGAAGTAAGATGTTTTTGGACAAGGCGTTCAACTACCTACTCACGTATGGAACTTAGTATGTAGCACCAGTCTACCCCAGGAATTACTAGGAAATCGCTTGATTGAGCTTGGAGGCACTCGTCTTGTGTGCCGGGAGATTCCAGTTACCTCTCCCAACACTTGCGTCAGTCAAGCAGCGAGCCAAGGCCTTTTGGAAGCGAAAGGTAGCGGCAGGCAGGATGTAGGGTTACAGGCCATAAGCTCAACTCTCAGAACTGTGTATGCATGGGAGGCATATGTCTGCCACCCACTGGGACATGGGAGTTGGAACCTAGCTACACTCCTATTGAAGAAGGATGTTGGAAATCGCTGTATTCAACTCAGATACACGGGAGTTCAGGCCCAATGCTTACACATGCTTTTCCCACAACCCATCCCAGCCACTAACATAAGGAGGTTAGCAGGTACGTCTACAGTCAGGCAGGATGCGGGAGGGTTCTGCCCTGTACTCAGCTCTCACAGGGAAGCATGCCTAGAAGCCAGCTCTCAACTAGCTGCATTCTTATGACAGTGTGAAGGTAGCAGTATTCTGAGTAAGGAGGTTCCCAGATTACCACTCTACTGCACCTGGAGAGACCGTCCAGATGTGCATTGTTAACTTGCGTCTCAGAAGATTCTGGCAAAAGTCTCTGGTGAAGACGTGGGAAACTCACTCTGCAGGCAGTGTGGAAGTGTGAGGGACTGAGGGTGAGCTCAACTCTCAGCAGTAAGATGATTTTGGACAAGGCGTTCAGCTACCTTCTCACATATGGAACTTAGTATGTAGCACCAGTCTACCCCAGGAATTACTGGGAAATCGCTGGATTGAGCTTGGAGGCACTCGTCTTGTGTGCCGGGAGATTCCAGTTACCTCTCCCAACACTTCGGTGAAGCAGCGAGCCTAGGCCTTTTGGAAGCGAAAGGTAGCTGCAGGCAGGAGGTAGGGTTACAGGCCATAAGCTCAACTCTCAGAAGTGGGTATGCATGGGAGGCAGATGTCTGCTACCTACACGGACATGCGAGTGGGAACCTAGCTGTACACTCTGATGAAGAAGGACTTTGGAAATCGCTGTATTCAACTCAGATACACGTGGGTTCAGGCACAACGATTCCACATGCTTTTCTCACAACCTTTCCCTGCCACTAACATGAGGACGTTAGCAGCTCCTTCTACAGTCAAGCAGGATGCGGGAGGGTTGTGCGCTGTCCTTAGCTCTCACAGGAAGCATGCCTTGAAGCCAGCTGTCAACTAGCTGCATTCTTATGGCAGGGTGAAGGTAGCAGTATTCTGAGACAGGAGGTTCCCAGATTACCACTCTACTGCACCTGGAGAGACCGTCCAGGTCTGCATTGTTAACTTGCGTCTCAGAAGATTCTGGCAAAAGTCTCTGGTGAAGACGTGGGAAACTCACTCTGCAGGCAGTGTGGAACTGTGAGGGACTGAGGGTGAGCTCAACTCTCAGCAGTAAGATGATTTTGGACAAGGCGTTCAGCTACCTTCTCACATATGGAACTTAGTATGTAGCACCAGTCTACCCCAGGAATTACTGGGAAATCGCTGGATTTAGCTTGGAGGCACTAGTCTTGTGTGCCGGGAGATTCCAGTTACCTCTCCCAACACTTCGGTGAAGCAGCGAGCCTAGGCCTTTTGGAAGCGAAAGGTAGCTGCAGGCAGGTATTCTGAGTCAGGAGGTTCCAAGATTACCACTGTACTGCACCTGGAGATACCGTCCAGGTCTGCATTGTTAAGTTGCGTCTCACAAGACTTTGACAAACGTC
Source organism: Canis aureus (assembly GCF_053574225.1). Lineage (NCBI taxonomy): Eukaryota > Metazoa > Chordata > Mammalia > Carnivora > Canidae > Canis > Canis aureus. Next base: position 3,605,400 of record NW_027554422.1, read on the forward strand.
TCTGGTGAAGACGTGCGAAACTCACTCTGCAGGCAGTGTGGAACTCTGAGGGCCTGAGGGTGAGCTCAACTCTCAGAAGTAAGATGCTTTTGGACAAGGCGTTAGCTACATTCTCATATATATGGAACTTAGTATGTAGCACCAGTCTACCACAGGAATTCTAGGAAATCGCTGGATTGAGCTTGGAGGCACTAGTCTTGTGTGCCTGGAGACTCCAATTACCTCTCCCAACACTGCCGTCACGCAGCGGGTCTAGGCCTTTTAGAAGCCAAGGGTACCTGCAGGCAGGATATGGAGGTACAGGCCATAAGCTCAACTCTCAGAAGTAAGCATGGGAGGCAGATGTCTGCTACCCACTAGTACATGGGAGTAGGAACCTAGCTACAAACTGATTGAAGATGGCCGTTTGAAAACGCTGTATTCAACTCAGCTACACGTGAGTTCAGGCTCAATTCTTATACATGCTATTCCCCCAACCTCGCCCAGCAACTAACATAAGGATGTTAGCAGCTACGTCTACAGTCAGGCAGGATGTGGGAGGGTTCTGCCCTGACCTCAGCTCTCACATGGAAGCATGCCTAGAAGCCAGCTCTCAACTAGCTGCATTCTTATGACAGTGTGAAGGTAGCAGTATTCTGAGTAAGGAGGTTCCCAGATTACCATTCTACTGCACCTGGAGAGACCGTCCAGGTGTGCATTGTTAACTTGCGTCTCAGAAGCCTCTGGCAAAGTCTCTGGTGAAGACGTGGGAAACTCACTCTGCAGGCAGTGTGGAACTGTGAGGGACTGAGGGTGAGCTCAACTCTCAGCAGTAAGATGATTTTGGACAAGGCGTTCAGCTACCTTCTCACATATGGAACTTAGTATGTAGCACCAGTCTACCCCAGGAATTACTGGGAAATCGCTGGATTGAGCTTGGAGGCACTCGTCTTGTGTGCCGGGAGATTCCAGTTACCTCTCCCAACACTTCGGTGAAGCAGCGAGCCTAGGCCTTTTGGAAGCGAAAGGTAGCTGCAGGCAGGAGGTAGGGTTACAGGCCATAAGCTCAACTCTCAGAAGTGGGTATGCATGGGAGGCAGATGTCTGCTACCTACACGGACATGCGAGTGGGAACCTAGCTGTACACTCTGATGAAGAAGGACTTTGGAAATCGCTGTATTCAACTCAGATACACGTGGGTTCAGGCACAACGATTCCACATGCTTTTCTCACAACCTTTCCCTGCCACTAACATGAGGACGTTAGCAGCTCCTTCTACAGTCAAGCAGGATGCGGGAGGGTTGTGCCCTGTCCTTAGCTCTCACAGGAAGCATGCCTTGAAGCCAGCTGTCAACTAGCTGCATTCTTATGGCAGGGTGAAGGTAGCAGTATTCTGAGACAGGAGGTTCCCAGATTACCACTCTACTGCACCTGGAGATACCCTCCAGGTCTGCATTGTTAACTTGCGTCTCAGAAGCCTCTGGCAAACGTCTCTGTTGAAGACGTGAGAAACTCACTCTGCAGGCAGTGTGGAACTGTGAGGGACTGAGGGTGAGCTCAACTCTCAGAAGTAAGATGTTTTTGGACAAGGCGTTCAACTACCTACTCACGTATGGAACTTAGTATGTAGCACCAGTCTACCCCAGGAATTACTAGGAAATCGCTTGATTGAGCTTGGAGGCACTCGTCTTGTGTGCCGGGAGATTCCAGTTACCTCTCCCAACACTTGCGTCAAGCAGCGAGCCTAGGCCTTTTGGAAGCGAAAGGTAGCGGCAGGCAGGATGTAGGGTTACAGGCCATAAGCTCAACTCTCAGAAGTGTGTATGCATGGGAGGCAGATGTCTGCTACCCACTGGGACATGGGAGTTGGAACCTAGCTACACTCCTATTGAAGAAGGATGTTGGAAATCGCTGTATTCAACTCAGATACACGGGAGTTCAGGCCCAATGCTTACACATGCTTTTCCCACAACCCATCCCAGCCACTAACATAAGGAGGTTAGCAGGTACGTCTACAGTCAGGCAGGATGCGGGAGGGTTCTGCCCTGTCCTCAGCTCTCACAGGGAAGCATGCCTAGAAGCCAGCTCTCAACTAGCTGCATTCTTATGACAGTGTGAAGGTAGCACTATTCTGAGTAAGGAGGTTCCCAGATTACCACTCTACTGCACCTGGAGATACCGTCCAGGTGTGCATTGTTAACTTGCGTCTCAGAAGCCTCTGGCAAAAGTCTCTGGTGAAGACGTGGAAACTCACTCTGCAGGCAGTGTGGAACTGTGAGGGACTGAGGGTGAGCTCAACTCTCAGCAGTAAGATGATTTTGGACAAGGCGTTCAGCTACCTTCTCACATATGGAACTTAGTATGTAGCACCAGTCTACCCCAGGAATTACTGGGAAATCGCTGGATTGAGCTTGGAGGCACTAGTCTTGTGTGCCGGGAGATTCCAGTTACCTCTCCCAACACTTCGGTGAAGCAGCGAGCCTAGGCCTTTTGGAAGCGAAAGGTAGCTGCAGGCAGGTATTCTGAGTCAGGAGGTTCCAAGATTACCACTGTACTGCACCTGGAGATACCGTCCAGGTCTGCATTGTTAAGTTGCGTCTCACAAGACTTTGACAAACGTCTCTGGTGAAGACGTGCGAAACTCACCCTGCAGGCAGTGTGGAACTCTGAGGGCCTGAGGGTGAGCTCAACTCTCAGAAGTAAGATGCTTTTGGACAAGGCGTTAGCTACATTCTCATATATATGGAACTTAGTATGTAGCACCAGTCTACCACAGGAATTCTAGGGAATCGCTGGATTGAGCTTGGAGGCACTAGTCTTGTGTGCCTGGAGACTCCAATTACCTCTCCCAACACTGCCGTCACACAGCGGGTCTAGGCCTTTTAGAAGCCAAGGGTACCTGCAGGCAGGATATGGAGGTACAGGCCATAAGCTCAACTCTCAGAAGTAAGCATGGGAGGCAGATGTCTGCTACCCACTAGTACATGGGAGTAGGAACCTAGCTACAAACTGATTGAAGATGGCCGTTTGAAAACGCTGTATTCAACTCAGCTACACGTGAGTTCAGGCTCAATTCTTATATATGCTATTCCCCCAACCTCGCCCAGCAACTAACATAAGGATGTTAGCAGCTACGTCTACAGTCAGGCAGGATGTGGGAGGGTTCTGCCCTGACCTCAGCTCTCACATGGAAGCATGCCTAGAAGCCAGCTCTCAACTAGCTGCATTCTTATGACAGTGTGAAGGTAGCAGTATTCTGAGTAAGGAGGTTCCCAGATTACCACTCTACTGCACCTGGAGAGACCGTCCAGGTGTGCATTGTTAACTTGCGTCTCAGAAGCCTCTGGCAAAGTCTCTGGTGAAGACGTGGGAAACTCACTCTGCAGGCAGTGTGGAACTGTGAGGGACTGAGGGTGAGCTCAACTCTCAGCAGTAAGATGATTTTGGACAAGGCGTTCAGCTACCTTCTCACATATGGAACTTAGTATGTAGCACCAGTCTACCCCAGGAATTACTGGGAAATCGCTGGATTGAGCTTGGAGGCACTCGTCTTGTGTGCCGGGAGATTCCAGTTACCTCTCCCAACACTTCGGTGAAGCAGCGAGCCTAGGCCTTTTGGAAGCGAAAGGTAGCTGCAGGCAGGAGGTAGGGTTACAGGCCATAAGCTCAACTCTCAGAAGTGGGTATGCATGGGAGGCAGATGTCTGCTACCTACACGGACATGCGAGTGGGAACCTAGCTGTACACTCTGATGAAGAAGGACTTTGGAAATCGCTGTATTCAACTCAGATACACGTGGGTTCAGGCACAACGATTCCACATGCTTTTCTCACAACCTTTCCCTGCCACTAACATGAGGACGTTAGCAGCTCCTTCTACAGTCAAGCAGGATGCGGGAGGGTTGTGCCCTGTCCTTAGCTCTCACAGGAAGCATGCCTTGAAGCCAGCTGTCAACTAGCTGCATTCTTATGGCAGGGTGAAGGTAGCAGTATTCTGAGACAGGAGGTTCCCAGATTACCACTCTACTGCACCTGGAGATACCCTCCAGGTCTGCATTGTTAACTTGCGTCTCAGAAGCCTCTGGCAAACGTCTCTGTTGAAGACGTGAGAAACTCACTCTGCAGGCAGTGTGGAACTGTGAGGGACTGAGGGTGAGCTCAACTCTCAGAAGTAAGATGTTTTTGGACAAGGCGTTCAACTACCTACTCACGTATGGAACTTAGTATGTAGCACCAGTCTACCCCAGGAATTACTAGGAAATCGCTTGATTGAGCTTGGAGGCACTCGTCTTGTGTGCCGGGAGATTCCAGTTACCTCTCCCAACACTTGCGTCAAGCAGCGAGCCTAGGCCTTTTGGAAGCGAAAGGTAGCGGCAGGCAGGATGTAGGGTTACAGGCCATAAGCTCAACTCTCAGAAGTGTGTATGCATGGGAGGCAGATGTCTGCTACCCACTGGGACATGGGAGTTGGAACCTAGCTACACTCCTATTGAAGAAGGATGTTGCAAATCGCTGTATTCAACTCAGATACACGGGAGTTCAGGCCCAATGCTTACACATGCTTTTCCCACAACCCATCCCAGCCACTAACATAAGGAGGTTAGCAGGTACGTCTACAGTCAGGCAGGATGCGGGAGGGTTCTGCCCTGTCCTCAGCTCTCACAGGGAAGCATGCCTAGAAGCCAGCTCTCAACTAGCTGCATTCTTATGACAGTGTGAAGGTAGCACTATTCTGAGTAAGGAGGTTCCCAGATTACCACTCTACTGCACCTGGAGATACCGTCCAGGTGTGCATTGTTAACTTGCGTCTCAGAAGCCTCTGGCAAAAGTCTCTGGTGAAGACGTGGAAACTCACTCTGCAGGCAGTGTGGAACTGTGAGGGACTGAGGGTGAGCTCAACTCTCAGCAGTAAGATGATTTTGGACAAGGCGTTCAGCTACCTTCTCACATATGGAACTTAGTATGTAGCACCAGTCTACCCCAGGAATTACTGGGAAATCGCTGGATTGAGCTTGGAGGCACTAGTCTTGTGTGCCGGGAGATTCCAGTTACCTCTCCCAACACTTCGGTGAAGCAGCGAGCCTAGGCCTTTTGGAAGCGAAAGGTAGCTGCAGGCAGGTATTCTGAGTCAGGAGGTTCCAAGATTACCACTGTACTGCACCTGGAGATACCGTCCAGGTCTGCATTGTTAAGTTGCGTCTCACAAGACTTTGACAAACGTCTCTGGTGAAGACGTGGAAACTCACTCTGCAGGCAGTGTGGAACTCTGAGGGCCTGAGGGTGAGCTCAACTCTCAGAAGTAAGATGCTTTTGGACAAGGCGTTAGCTACATTCTCATATATATGGAGCTTAGTGTGTAGCACCAGTCTACCACAGGAATTCTAGGAAATCGCTGGATTGAGCTTGGAGGCACTAGTCTTGTGTGCCTGGAGACTCCAATTACCTCTCCCAACACTGCCGTCACGCAGCGGGTCTAGGCCTTTTAGAAGCCAAGGGTACCTGCAGGCAGGATATGGAGGTACAGGCCATAAGCTCAACTCTCAGAAGTAAGCATGGGAGGCAGATGTCTGCTACCCACTAGTACATGGGAGTAGGAACCTAGCTACAAACTGATTGAAGATGGCCGTTTGAAAACGCTGTATTCAACTCAGCTACACGTGAGTTCAGGCTCAATTCTTATACATGCTATTCCCCCAACCTCGCCCAGCAACTAACATAAGGATGTTAGCAGCTACGTCTACAGTCAGGCAGGATGTGGGAGGGTTCTGCCCTGACCTCAGCTCTCACATGGAAGCATGCCTAGAAGCCAGCTCTCAACTAGCTGCATTCTTATGACAGTGTGAAGGTAGCAGTATTCTGAGTAAGGAGGTTCCCAGATTACCACTCTACTGCACCTGGAGAGACCGTCCAGGTGTGCATTGTTAACTTGCGTCTCAGAAGCCTCTGGCAAAGTCTCTGGTGAAGACGTGGGAAACTCACTCTGCAGGCAGTGTGGAACTGTGAGGGACTGAGGGTGAGCTCAACTCTCAGCAGTAAGATGATTTTGGACAAGGCGTTCAGCTACCTTCTCACATATGGAACTTAGTATGTAGCACCAGTCTACCCCAGGAATTACTGGGAAATCGCTGGATTGAGCTTGGAGGCACTCGTCTTGTGTGCCGGGAGATTCCAGTTACCTCTCCCAACACTTCGGTGAAGCAGCGAGCCTAGGCCTTTTGGAAGCGAAAGGTAGCTGCAGGCAGGAGGTAGGGTTACAGGCCATAAGCTCAACTCTCAGAAGTGGGTATGCATGGGAGGCAGATGTCTGCTACCTACACGGACATGCGAGTGGGAACCTAGCTGTACACTCTGATGAAGAAGGACTTTGGAAATCGCTGTATTCAACTCAGATACACGTGGGTTCAGGCACAACGATTCCACATGCTTTTCTCACAACCTTTCCCTGCCACTAACATGAGGACGTTAGCAGCTCCTTCTACAGTCAAGCAGGATGCGGGAGGGTTGTGCCCTGTCCTTAGCTCTCACAGGAAGCATGCCTTGAAGCCAGCTGTCAACTAGCTGCATTCTTATGGCAGGGTGAAGGTAGCAGTATTCTGAGACAGGAGGTTCCCAGATTACCACTCTACTGCACCTGGAGATACCCTCCAGGTCTGCATTGTTAACTTGCGTCTCAGAAGCCTCTGGCAAACGTCTCTGTTGAAGACGTGAGAAACTCACTCTGCAGGCAGTGTGGAACTGTGAGGGACTGAGGGTGAGCTCAACTCTCAGAAGTAAGATGTTTTTGGACAAGGCGTTCAACTACCTACTCACGTATGGAACTTAGTATGTAGCACCAGTCTACCCCAGGAATTACTAGGAAATCGCTTGATTGAGCTTGGAGGCACTCGTCTTGTGTGCCGGGAGACTCCAGTTACCTCTCCCAACACTTGCGTCAGTCAAGCAGCGAGCCTAGGCCTTTTGGAAGCGAAAGGTAGCGGCAGGCAGGATGTAGGGTTACAGGCCATAAGCTCAACTCTCAGAAGTGTGTATGCATGGGAGGCAGGTGTCTGCTACCCACTGGGACATGGGAGTTGGAACCTAGCTACACTCCTATTGAAGAAGGATGTTGGAAATCGCTGTATTCAACTCAGATACACGGGAGTTCAGGCCCAATGCTTACACATGCTTTTCCCACAACCCATCCCAGCCACTAACATAAGGAGTTTAGCAGGTACGTCTACAGTCAGGCAGGATGCGGGAGGGTTCTGCCCTGTCCTCAGCTCTCACAGGGAAGCATGCCTAGAAGCCAGCTCTCAACTAGCTGCATTCTTTTGACAGTGTGAAGGTAGCACTATTCTGAGTAAGGAGGTTCCCAGATTACCACTCTACTGCACCTGGAGATACCGTCCAGGTGTGCATTGTTAACTTGCGTCTCAGAAGCCTCTGGCAAAAGTCTCTGGTGAAGACGTGGAAACTCACTCTGCAGGCAGTGTGGAACTGTGAGGGACTGAGGGTGAGCTCAACTCTCAGCAGTAAGATGATTTTGGACAAGGCGTTCAGCTACCTTCTCACATATGGAACTTAGTATGTAGCACCAGTCTACCCCAGGAATTACTGGGAAATCGCTGGATTGAGCTTGGAGGCACTAGTCTTGTGTGCCGGGAGATTCCAGTTACCTCTCCCAACACTTCGGTGAAGCAGCGAGCCTAGGCCTTTTGGAAGCGAAAGGTAGCTGCAGGCAGGTATTCTGAGTCAGGAGGTTCCAAGATTACCACTGTACTGCACCTGGAGATACCGTCCAGGTCTGCATTGTTAAGTTGCGTCTCACAAGACTTTGACAAACGTCTCTGGTGAAGACGTGGAAACTCACTCTGCAGGCAGTGTGGAACTCTGAGGGCCTGAGGGTGAGCTCAACTCTCAGAAGTAAGATGCTTTTGGACAAGGCGTTAGCTACATTCTCATATATATGGAGCTTAGTGTGTAGCACCAGTCTACCACAGGAATTCTAGGAAATCGCTGGATTGAGCTTGGAGGCACTAGTCTTGTGTGCCTGGAGACTCCAATTACCTCTCCCAACACTGCCGTCACGCAGCGGGTCTAGGCCTTTTAGAAGCCAAGGGTACCTGCAGGCAGGATATGGAGGTACAGGCCATAAGCTCAACTCTCAGAAGTAAGCATGGGAGGCAGATGTCTGCTACCCACTAGTACATGGGAGTAGGAACCTAGCTACAAACTGATTGAAGATGGCCGTTTGAAAACGCTGTATTCAACTCAGCTACACGTGAGTTCAGGCTCAATTCTTATACATGCTATTCCCCCAACCTCGCCCAGCAACTAACATAAGGATGTTAGCAGCTACGTCTACAGTCAGGCAGGATGTGGGAGGGTTCTGCCCTGACCTCAGCTCTCACATGGAAGCATGCCTACAAGCCAGCTCTCAACTAGCTGCATTCTTATGACAGTGTGAAGGTAGCAGTATTCTGAGTAAGGAGGTTCCCAGATTACCACTCTACTGCACCTGGAGAGACCGTCCAGGTGTGCATTGTTAACTTGCGTCTCAGAAGCCTCTGGCAAAGTCTCTGGTGAAGACGTGGGAAACTCACTCTGCAGGCAGTGTGGAACTGTGAGGGACTGAGGGTGAGCTCAACTCTCAGCAGTAAGATGATTTTGGACAAGGCGTTCAGCTACCTTCTCACATATGGAACTTAGTATGTAGCACCAGTCTACCCCAGGAATTACTGGGAAATCGCTGGATTGAGCTTGGAGGCACTCGTCTTGTGTGCCGGGAGATTCCAGTTACTTCTCCCAACACTTCGGTGAAGCAGCGAGCCTAGGCCTTTTGGAAGCGAAAGGTAGCTGCAGGCAGGAGGTAGGGTTACAGGCCATAAGCTCAACTCTCAGAAGTGGGTATGCATGGGAGGCAGATGTCTGCTACCTACACGGACATGCGAGTGGGAACCTAGCTGTACACTCTGATGAAGAAGGACTTTGGAAATCGCTGTATTCAACTCAGATACACGTGGGTTCAGGCACAACGATTCCACATGCTTTTCTCACAACCTTTCCCTGCCACTAACATGAGGACGTTAGCAGCTCCTTCTACAGTCAAGCAGGATGCGGGAGGGTTGTGCCCTGTCCTTAGCTCTCACAGGAAGCATGCCTTGAAGCCAGCTGTCAACTAGCTGCATTCTTATGGCAGGGTGAAGGTAGCAGTATTCTGAGACAGGAGGTTCCCAGATTACCACTCTACTGCACCTGGAGATACCCTCCAGGTCTGCATTGTTAACTTGCGTCTCAGAAGCCTCTGGCAAACGTCTCTGTTGAAGACGTGAGAAACTCACTCTGCAGGCAGTGTGGAACTGTGAGGGACTGAGGGTGAGCTCAACTCTCAGAAGTAAGATGTTTTTGGACAAGGCGTTCAACTACCTACTCACGTATGGAACTTAGTATGTAGCACCAGTCTACCCCAGGAATTACTAGGAAATCGCTTGATTGAGCTTGGAGGCACTCGTCTTGTGTGCCGGGAGACTCCAGTTACCTCTCCCAACACTTGCGTCAGTCAAGCAGCGAGCCTAGGCCTTTTGGAAGCGAAAGGTAGCGGCAGGCAGGATGTAGGGTTACAGGCCATAAGCTCAACTCTCAGAAGTGTGTATGCATGGGAGGCAGGTGTCTGCTACCCACTGGGACATGGGAGTTGGAACCTAGCTACACTCCTATTGAAGAAGGATGTTGGAAATCGCTGTATTCAACTCAGATACACGGGAGTTCAGGCCCAATGCTTACACATGCTTTTCCCACAACCCATCCCAGCCACTAACATAAGGAGTTTAGCAGGTACGTCTACAGTCAGGCAGGATGCGGGAGGGTTCTGCCCTGTCCTCAGCTCTCACAGGGAAGCATGCCTAGAAGCCAGCTCTCAACTAGCTGCATTCTTATGACAGTGTGAAGGTAGCACTATTCTGAGTAAGGAGGTTCCCAGATTACCACTCTACTGCACCTGGAGATACCGTCCAGGTGTGCATTGTTAACTTGCGTCTCAGAAGCCTCTGGCAAAAGTCTCTGGTGAAGACGTGGAAACTCACTCTGCAGGCAGTGTGGAACTGTGAGGGACTGAGGGTGAGCTCAACTCTCAGCAGTAAGATGATTTTGGACAAGGCGTTCAGCTACCTTCTCACATATGGAACTTAGTATGTAGCACCAGTCTACCCAAGGAATTACTGGGAAATCGCTGGATTGAGCTTGGAGGCACTAGTCTTGTGTGCCGGGAGATTCCAGTTACCTCTCCCAACACTTCGGTGAAGCAGCGAGCCTAGGCCTTTTGGAAGCGAAAGGTAGCTGCAGGCAGGTATTCTGAGTCAGGAGGTTCCAAGATTACCACTGTACTGCACCTGGAGATACCGTCCAGGTCTGCATTGTTAAGTTGCGTCTCACAAGACTTTGACAAACGTCTCTGGTGAAGACGTGCGAAAATCACTCTGCAAGCAGTGTGGAACTCTGAGGGCCTGAGGGTGAGCTCAACTCTCAGAAGTAAGATGCTTTTGGACAAGGCGTTAGCTACATTCTCATATATATGGAACTTAGTATGTAGCACCAGTCTACCACAGGAATTCTAGGAAATCGCTGGATTGAGCTTGGAGGCACTAGTCTTGTGTGCCTGGAGACTCCAATTACCTCTCCCAACACTGCCGTCACGCAGCGGGTCTAGGCCTTTTAGAAGCCAAGGGTACCTGCAGGCAGGATATGGAGGTACAGGCCATAAGCTCAACTCTCAGAAGTAAGCATGGGAGGCAGATGTCTGCTACCCACTAGTACATGGGAGTAGGAACCTAGCTACAAACTGATTGAAGATGGCCGTTTGAAAACGCTGTATTCAACTCAGCTACACGTGAGTTCAGGCTCAATTCTTATACATGCTATTCCCCCAACCTCGCCCAGCAACTAACATAAGGATGTTAGCAGCTACGTCTACAGTCAGGCAGGATGTGGGAGGGTTCTGCCTTGACCTCAGCTCTCACATGGAAGCATGCCTAGAAGCCAGCTCTCAACTAGCTGCATTCTTATGACAGTGTGAAGGTAGCAGTATTCTGAGTAAGGAGGTTCCCAGATTACCACTCTACTGCACCTGGAGAGACCGTCCAGGTGTGCATTGTTAACTTGCGTCTCAGAAGCCTCTGGCAAAGTCTCTGGTGAAGACGTGGGAAACTCACTCTGCAGGCAGTGTGGAACTGTGAGGGACTGAGGGTGAGCTCAACTCTCAGCAGTAAGATGATTTTGGACAAGGCGTTCAGCTACCTTCTCACATATGGAACTTAGTATGTAGCACCAGTCTACCCCAGGAATTACTGGGAAATCGCTGGATTGAGCTTGGAGGCACTCGTCTTGTGTGCCGGGAGATTCCAGTTACCTCTCCCAACACTTCGGTGAAGCAGCTAGCCTAGGCCTTTTGGAAGCGAAAGGTAGCTGCAGGCAGGAGGTAGGGTTACAGGCCATAAGCTCAACTCTCAGAAGTGGGTATGCATGGGAGGCAGATGTCTGCTACCTACACGGACATGCGAGTGGGAACCTAGCTGTACACTCTGATGAAGAAGGACTTTGGAAATCGTTGTATTCAACTCAGATACACGTGGGTTCAGGCACAACGATTCCACATGCTTTTCTCACAACCTTTCCCTGCCACTAACATGAGGACGTTAGCAGCTCCTTCTACAGTCAAGCAGGATGCGGGAGGGTTGTGCCCTGTCCTTAGCTCTCACAGGAAGCATGCCTTGAAGCCAGCTGTCAACTAGCTGCATTCTTATGGCAGGGTGAAGGTAGCAGTATTCTGAGACAGGAGGTTCCCAGATTACCACTCTACTGCACCTGGAGATACCCTCCAGGTCTGCATTGTTAACTTGCGTCTCAGAAGCCTCTGGCAAACGTCTCTGTTGAAGACGTGAGAAACTCACTCTGCAGGCAGTGTGGAACTGTGAGGGACTGAGGGTGAGCTCAACTCTCAGAAGTAAGATGTTTTTGGACAAGGCGTTCAACTACCTACTCACGTATGGAACTTAGTATGTAGCACCAGTCTACCCCAGGAATTACTAGGAAATCGCTTGATTGAGCTTGGAGGCACTCGTCTTGTGTGCCGGGAGATTCCAGTTACCTCTCCCAACACTTGCGTCAAGCAGCGAGCCTAGGCCTTTTGGAAGCGAAAGGTAGCGGCAGGCAGGATGTAGGGTTACAGGCCATAAGCTCAACTCTCAGAAGTGTGTATGCATGGGAGGCAGATGTCTGCTACCCACTGGGACATGGGAGTTGGAACCTAGCTACACTCCTATTGAAGAAGGATGTTGGAAATCACTGTATTCAACTCAGATACACGGGAGTTCAGGCCCAATGCTTACACATGCTTTTCCCACAACCCATCCCAGCCACTAACATAAGGAGGTTAGCAGGTACGTCTACAGTCAGGCAGGATGCGGGAGGGTTCTGCCCTGTCCTCAGCTCTCACAGGGAAGCATGCCTAGAAGCCAGCTCTCAACTAGCTGCATTCTTATGACAGTGTGAAGGTAGCAGTATTCTGAGTAAGGAGGTTCCCAGATTACCACTCTACTGCACCTGGAGATACCGTCCAGGTGTGCATTGTTAACTTGCGTCTCAGAAGCCTCTGGCAAAAGTCTCTGGTGAAGACGTGGAAACTCACTCTGCAGGCAGTGTGGAACTGTGAGGGACTGAGGGTGAGCTCAACTCTCAGCAGTAAGATGATTTTGGACAAGGCGTTTAGCTACCTTCTCACATATGGAACTTAGTATGTAGCACCAGTCTACCCAAGGAATTACTGGGAAATCGCTGGATTGAGCTTGGAGGCACTAGTCTTGTGTGCCGGGAGATTCCAGTTACCTCTCCCAACACTTCGGTGAAGCAGCGAGCCTAGGCCTTTTGGAAGCGAAAGGTAGCTGCAGGCAGGTATTCTGAGTCAGGAGGTTCCAAGATTACCACTGTACTGCACCTGGAGATACCGTCCAGGTCTGCATTGTTAAGTTGCGTCTCACAAGACTTTGACAAACGTCTCTGGTGAAGACGTGCGAAAATCACTCTGCAAGCAGTGTGGAACTCTGAGGGCCTGAGGGTGAGCTCAACTCTCAGAAGTAAGATGCTTTTGGACAAGGCGTTAGCTACATTCTCATATATATGGAACTTAGTATGTAGCACCAGTCTACCACAGGAATTCTAGGAAATCGCTGGATTGAGCTTGGAGGCACTAGTCTTGTGTGCCTGGAGACTCCAATTACCTCTCCCAACACTGCCGTCACGCAGCGGGTCTAGGCCTTTTAGAAGCCAAGGTTACCTGCAGGCAGGATATGGAGGTACAGGCCATAAGCTCAACTCTCAGAAGTAAGCATGGGAGGCAGATGTCTGCTACCCACTAGTACATGGGAGTAGGAACCTAGCTACAAACTGATTGAAGATGGCCGTTTGAAAACGCTGTATTCAACACAGCTACACGTGAGTTCAGGCTCAATTCTTATACATGCTATTCCCCCAACCTCGCCCAGCAACTAACATAAGGATGTTAGCAGCTACGTCTACAGTCAGGCAGGATGTGGGAGGGTTCTGCCCTGACCTCAGCTCTCACATGGAAGCATGCCTAGAAGCCAGCTCTCAACTAGCTGCATTCTTATGACAGTGTGAAGGTAGCAGTATTCTGAGTAAGGAGGTTCCCAGATTACCACTCTACTGCACCTGGAGAGACCGTCCAGGTGTGCATTGTTAACTTGCCTCTCAGAAGCCTCTGGCAAAGTCTCTGGTGAAGACGTGGGAAACTCACTCTGCAGGCAGTGTGGAACTGTGAGGGACTGAGGGTGAGCTCAACTCTCAGCAGTAAGATGATTTTGGACAAGGCGTTCAGCTACCTTCTCACATATGGAACTTAGTATGTAGCACCAGTCTACCCCAGGAATTACTGGGAAATCGCTGGATTGAGCTTGGAGGCACTCGTCTTGTGTGCCGGGAGATTCCAGTTACCTCTCCCAACACTTCGGTGAAGCAGCGAGCCTAGGCCTTTTGGAAGCGAAAGGTAGCTGCATGCAGGAGGTAGGGTTACAGGCCATAAGCTCAACTCTCAGAAGTGGGTATGCATGGGAGGCAGATGTCTGCTACCTACACGGACATGCGAGTGGGAACCTAGCTGTACACTCTGATGAAGAAGGACTTTGGAAATCGCTGTATTCAACTCAGATACACGTGGGTTCAGGCACAACGATTCCACATGCTTTTCTCACAACCTTTCCCTGCCACTAACATGAGGACGTTAGCAGCTCCTTCTACAGTCAAGCAGGATGCGGGAGGGTTGTGCCCTGTCCTTAGCTCTCACAGGAAGCATGCCTTGAAGCCAGCTGTCAACTAGCTGCATTCTTATGGCAGGGTGAAGGTAGCAGTATTCTGAGACAGGAGGTTCCCAGATTACCACTCTACTGCACCTGGAGATACCCTCCAGGTCTGCATTGTTAACTTGCGTCTCAGAAGCCTCTGGCAAACGTCTCTGTTGAAGACGTGAGAAACTCACTCTGCAGGCAGTGTGGAACTGTGAGGGACTGAGGGTGAGCTCAACTCTCAGAAGTAAGATGTTTTTGGACAAGGCGTTCAACTACCTACTCACGTATGGAACTTAGTATGTAGCACCAGTCTACCCCAGGAATTACTAGGAAATCGCTTGATTGAGCTTGGAGGCACTCGTCTTGTGTGCCAGGAGATTCCAGTTACCTCTCCCAACACTTGCGTCAAGCAGCGAGCCTAGGCCTTTTGGAAGCGAAAGGTAGCGGCAGGCAGGATGTAGGGTTACAGGCCATAAGCTCAACTCTCAGAACTGTGTATGCATGGGAGGCAGATGTCTGCTACCCACTGGGACATGGGAGTTGGAACCTAGCTGCACTCCTATTGAAGAAGGATGTTGGAAATCGCTGTATTCAACTCAGATACACGGAAGTTCAGGCCCAATGCTTACACATGCTTTTCCCACAACCCATCCCAGCCACTAACATAAGGAGGTTAGCAGGTACGTCTACAGTCAGGCAGGATGCGGGAGGGTTCTGCCCTGTCCTCAGCTCTCACAGGGAAGCATGCCTAGAAGCCAGCTCTCAACTAGCTGCATTCTTATGACAGTGTGAAGGTAGCAGTATTCTGAGTAAGGAGGTTCCCAGATTACCACTCTACTGCACCTGGAGAGACCGTCCAGGTGTGCATTGTTAACTTGCGTCTCAGAAGATTCTGGCAAAAGTCTCTGGTGAAGACGTGGGAAACTCACTCTGCAGGCAGTGTGGAACTGTGAGGGACTGAGGGTGAGCTCAACTCTCAGCAGTAAGATGATTTTGGACAAGGCGTTCAGCTACCTTCTCACATATGGAACTTAGTATGTAGCACCAGTCTACCCCAGGAATTACTGGGAAATCGCTGGATTGAGCTTGGAGGCACTCGTCTTGTGTGCCGGGAGATTCCAGTTACCTCTCCCAACACTTCGGTGAAGCAGCGAGCCTAGGCCTTTTGGAAGCGAAAGGTAGCTGCAGGCAGGTATTCTGAGTCAGGAGGTTCCAAGATTACCACTGTACTGCACCTGGAGATACCGTCCAGGTCTGCATTGTTAAGTTGCGTCTCACAAGACTTTGACACGTCTCTGGTGAAGACGTGCGGAAATCACTCTGCAGGCAGTGTGGAACTCTGAGGGCCTGAGGGTGAGCTCAACTCTCAGAAGTAAGATGCTTTTGGACAAGGCGTTAGCTACATTCTCATATATATGGAACTTAGTATGTAGCACCAGTCTACCACAGGAATTCTAGGAAATCGCTGGATTGAGCTTGGGGGCACTAGACTTGTGTGCCTGGAGACTCCAATTACCTCTCCCAACACTGCCGTCACGCAGCGGGTCTAGGCCTTTTAGAAGCCAAGGGTACCTGCAGGCAGGATATGGAGGTACAGGCCATAAGCTCAACTCTCAGAAGTAAGCATGGGAGGCAGATGTCTGCTACCCACTAGTACATGGGAGTAGGAACCTAGCTACAAACTGATTGAAGATGGCCGTTTGAAAACGCTGTATTCAACTCAGCTACACGTGAGTTCAGGCTCAATTCTTATACATGCTATTCCCCCAACCTCGCCCAGCAACTAACATAAGGATGTTAGCAGCTACGTCTACAGTCAGGCAGGATGTGGGAGGGTTCTGCCCTGACCTCAGCTCTCACATGGAAGCATGCCTAGAAGCCAGCTCTCAACTAGCTGCATTCTTATGACAGTGTGAAGGTAGCAGTATTCTGAGTAAGGAGGTTCCCAGATTACCACTCTACTGCACCTGGAGAGACCGTCCAGGTGTGCATTGTTAACTTGCCTCTCAGAAGCCTCTGGCAAAGTCTCTGGTGAAGACGTGGGAAACTCACTCTGCAGGCAGTGTGGAACTGTGAGGGACTGAGGGTGAGCTCAACTCTCAGCAGTAAGATGATTTTGGACAAGGCGTTCAGCTACCTTCTCACATATGGAACTTAGTATGTAGCACCAGTCTACCCCAGGAATTACTGGGAAATCGCTGGATTGAGCTTGGAGGCACTCGTCTTGTGTGCCGGGAGATTCCAGTTACCTCTCCCAACACTTCGGTGAAGCAGCGAGCCTAGGCCTTTTGGAAGCGAAAGGTAGCTGCAGGCAGGAGGTAGGGTTACAGGCCATAAGCTCAACTCTCAGAAGTGGGTATGCATGGGAGGCAGATGTCTGCTACCTACACGGACATGCGAGTGGGAACCTAGCTGTACACTCTGATGAAGAAGGACTTTGGAAATCGCTGTATTCAACTCAGATACACGTGGGTTCAGGCACAACGATTCCACATGCTTTTCTCACAACCTTTCCCTGCCACTAACATGAGGACGTTAGCAGCTCCTTCTACAGTCAAGCAGGATGCGGGAGGGTTGTGCCCTGTCCTTAGCTCTCACAGGAAGCATGCCTTGAAGCCAGCTGTCAACTAGCTGCATTCTTATGGCAGGGTGAAGGTAGCAGTATTCTGAGACAGGAGGTTCCCAGATTACCACTCTACTGCACCTGGAGATACCCTCCAGGTCTGCATTGTTAACTTGCGTCTCAGAAGCCTCTGGCAAACGTCTCTGTTGAAGACGTGAGAAACTCACTCTGCAGGCAGTGTGGAACTGTGAGGGACTGAGGGTGAGCTCAACTCTCAGAAGTAAGATGTTTTTGGACAAGGCGTTCAACTACCTACTCACGTATGGAACTTAGTATGTAGCACCAGTCTACCCCAGGAATTACTAGGAAATCGCTTGATTGAGCTTGGAGGCACTCGTCTTGTGTGCCAGGAGATTCCAGTTACCTCTCCCAACACTTGCGTCAAGCAGCGAGCCTAGGCCTTTTGGAAGCGAAAGGTAGCGGCAGGCAGGATGTAGGGTTACAGGCCATAAGCTCAACTCTCAGAAGTGTGTATGCATGGGAGGCAGATGTCTGCTACCCACTGGGACATGGGAGTTGGAACCTAGCTGCACTCCTATTGAAGAAGGATGTTGGAAATCGCTGTATTCAACTCAGATACACGGAAGTTCAGGCCCAATGCTTACACATGCTTTTCCCACAACCCATCCCAGCCACTAACATAAGGAGGTTAGCAGGTACGTCTACAGTCAGGCAGGATGCGGGAGGGTTCTGCCCTGTCCTCAGCTCTCACAGGGAAGCATGCCTAGAAGCCAGCTCTCAACTAGCTGCATTCTTATGACAGTGTGAAGGTAGCAGTATTCTGAGTAAGGAGGTTCCCAGATTACCACTCTACTGCACCTGGAGAGACCGTCCAGGTGTGCATTGTTAACTTGCGTCTCAGAAGATTCTGGCAAAAGTCTCTGGTGAAGACGTGGGAAACTCACTCTGCAGGCAGTGTGGAACTGTGAGGGACTGAGGGTGAGCTCAACTCTCAGCAGTAAGATGATTTTGGACAAGGCGTTCAGCTACCTTCTCACATATGGAACTTAGTATGTAGCACCAGTCTAACCCAGGAATTACTGGGAAATTGCTGGATTGAGCTTGGAGGCACTAGTCTTGTGTGCCGGGAGATTCCAGTTACCTCTCCCAACACTTCGGTGAAGCAGCGAGCCTAGGCCTTTTGGAAGCGAAAGGTAGCTGCAGGCAGGTATTCTGAGTCAGGAGGTTCCAAGATTACCACTGTACTGCACCTGGAGATACCGTCCAGGTCTGCATTGTTAAGTTGCGTCTCACAAGACTTTGACACGTCTCTGGTGAAGACGTGCGGAAATCACTCTGCAGGCAGTGTGGAACTCTGAGGGCCTGAGGGTGAGCTCAACTCTCAGAAGTAAGATGCTTTTGGACAAGGCGTTAGCTACATTCTCATATATATGGAACTTAGTATGTAGCACCAGTCTACCACAGGAATTCTAGGAAATCGCTGGATTGAGCTTGGGGGCACTAGACTTGTGTGCCTGGAGACTCCAATTACCTCTCCCAACACTGCCGTCACGCAGCGGGTCTAGGCCTTTTAGAAGCCAAGGGTACCTGCAGGCAGGATATGGAGGTACAGGCCATAAGCTCAACTCTCAGAAGTAAGCATGGGAGGCAGATGTCTGCTACCCACTAGTACATGGGAGTAGGAACCTAGCTACAAACTGATTGAAGATGGCCGTTTGAAAACGCTGTATTCAACTCAGCTACACGTGAGTTCAGGCTCAATTCTTATACATGCTATTCCCCCAACCTCGCCCAGCAACTAACATAAGGATGTTAGCAGCTACGTCTACAGTCAGGCAGGATGTGGGAGGGTTCTGCCCTGACCTCAGCTCTCACATGGAAGCATGCCTAGAAGCCAGCTCTCAACTAGCTGCATTCTTATGACAGTGTGAAGGTAGCAGTATTCTGAGTAAGGAGGTTCCCAGATTACCACTCTACTGCACCTGGAGAGACCGTCCAGGTGTGCATTGTTAACTTGCCTCTCAGA
Organism: Canis aureus; assembly: GCF_053574225.1. Lineage (NCBI taxonomy): Eukaryota > Metazoa > Chordata > Mammalia > Carnivora > Canidae > Canis > Canis aureus. The sequence continues at coordinate 3,624,321 of NW_027554422.1, forward strand.
AGCCTCTGGCAAAGTCTCTGGTGAAGACGTGGGAAACTCACTCTGCAGGCAGTGTGGAACTGTGAGGGACTGAGGGTGAGCTCAACTCTCAGCAGTAAGATGATTTTGGACAAGGCGTTCAGCTACCTTCTCACATATGGAACTTAGTATGTAGCACCAGTCTACCCCAGGAATTACTGGGAAATCGCTGGATTGAGCTTGGAGGCACTCGTCTTGTGTGCCGGGAGATTCCAGTTACCTCTCCCAACACTTCGGTGAAGCAGCGAGCCTAGGCCTTTTGGAAGCGAAAGGTAGCTGCAGGCAGGAGGTAGGGTTACAGGCCATAAGCTCAACTCTCAGAAGTGGGTATGCATGGGAGGCAGATGTCTGCTACCTACACGGACATGCGAGTGGGAACCTAGCTGTACACTCTGATGAAGAAGGACTTTGGAAATCGCTGTATTCAACTCAGATACACGTGGGTTCAGGCACAACGATTCCACATGCTTTTCTCACAACCTTTCCCTGCCACTAACATGAGGACGTTAGCAGCTCCTTCTACAGTCAAGCAGGATGCGGGAGGGTTGTGCCCTGTCCTTAGCTCTCACAGGAAGCATGCCTTGAAGCCAGCTGTCAACTAGCTGCATTCTTATGGCAGGGTGAAGGTAGCAGTATTCTGAGACAGGAGGTTCCCAGATTACCACTCTACTGCACCTGGAGATACCCTCCAGGTCTGCATTGTTAACTTGCGTCTCAGAAGCCTCTGGCAAACGTCTCTGTTGAAGACGTGAGAAACTCACTCTGCAGGCAGTGTGGAACTGTGAGGGACTGAGGGTGAGCTCAACTCTCAGAAGTAAGATGTTTTTGGACAAGGCGTTCAACTACCTACTCACGTATGGAACTTAGTATGTAGCACCAGTCTACCCCAGGAATTACTAGGAAATCGCTTGATTGAGCTTGGAGGCACTCGTCTTGTGTGCCAGGAGATTCCAGTTACCTCTCCCAACACTTGCGTCAAGCAGCGAGCCTAGGCCTTTTGGAAGCGAAAGGTAGCGGCAGGCAGGATGTAGGGTTACAGGCCATAAGCTCAACTCTCAGAAGTGTGTATGCATGGGAGGCAGATGTCTGCTACCCACTGGGACATGGGAGTTGGAACCTAGCTGCACTCCTATTGAAGAAGGATGTTGGAAATCGCTGTATTCAACTCAGATACACGGAAGTTCAGGCCCAATGCTTACACATGCTTTTCCCACAACCCATCCCAGCCACTAACATAAGGAGGTTAGCAGGTACGTCTACAGTCAGGCAGGATGCGGGAGGGTTCTGCCCTGTCCTCAGCTCTCACAGGGAAGCATGCCTAGAAGCCAGCTCTCAACTAGCTGCATTCTTATGACAGTGTGAAGGTAGCAGTATTCTGAGTAAGGAGGTTCCCAGATTACCACTCTACTGCACCTGGAGAGACCGTCCAGGTGTGCATTGTTAACTTGCGTCTCAGAAGATTCTGGCAAAAGTCTCTGGTGAAGACGTGGGAAACTCACTCTGCAGGCAGTGTGGAACTGTGAGGGACTGAGGGTGAGCTCAACTCTCAGCAGTAAGATGATTTTGGACAAGGCGTTCAGCTACCTTCTCACATATGGAACTTAGTATGTAGCACCAGTCTAACCCAGGAATTACTGGGAAATTGCTGGATTGAGCTTGGAGGCACTAGTCTTGTGTGCCGGGAGATTCCAGTTACCTCTCCCAACACTTCGGTGAAGCAGCGAGCCTAGGCCTTTTGGAAGCGAAAGGTAGCTGCAGGCAGGTATTCTGAGTCAGGAGGTTCCAAGATTACCACTGTACTGCACCTGGAGATACCGTCCAGGTCTGCATTGTTAAGTTGCGTCTCACAAGACTTTGACACGTCTCTGGTGAAGACGTGCGGAAATCACTCTGCAGGCAGTGTGGAACTCTGAGGGCCTGAGGGTGAGCTCAACTCTCAGAAGTAAGATGCTTTTGGACAAGGCGTTAGCTACATTCTCATATATATGGAACTTAGTATGTAGCACCAGTCTACCACAGGAATTCTAGGAAATCGCTGGATTGAGCTTGGGGGCACTAGACTTGTGTGCCTGGAGACTCCAATTACCTCTCCCAACACTGCCGTCACGCAGCGGGTCTAGGCCTTTTAGAAGCCAAGGGTACCTGCAGGCAGGATATGGAGGTACAGGCCATAAGCTCAACTCTCAGAAGTAAGCATGGGAGGCAGATGTCTGCTACCCACTAGTACATGGGAGTAGGAACCTAGCTACAAACTGATTGAAGATGGCCGTTTGAAAACGCTGTATTCAACTCAGCTACACGTGAGTTCAGGCTCAATTCTTATACATGCTATTCCCCCAACCTCGCCCAGCAACTAACATAAGGATGTTAGCAGCTACGTCTACAGTCAGGCAGGATGTGGGAGGGTTCTGCCCTGACCTCAGCTCTCACATGGAAGCATGCCTAGAAACCAGCTCTCAACTAGCTGCATTCTTATGACAGTGTGAAGGTAGCAGTATTCTGAGTAAGGAGGTTCCCAGATTACCACTCTACTGCACCTGGAGAGACCGTCCAGGTGTGCATTGTTAACTTGCTTCTCAGAAGCCTCTGGCAAAGTCTCTGGTGAAGACATGGGAAACTCACTCTGCAGGCAGTGTGGAACTGTGAGGGACTGAGGGTGAGCTCAACTCTCAGCAGTAAGATGATTTTGGACAAGGCGTTCAGCTACCTTCTCACATATGAAACTTAGTATGTAGCACCAGTCTACCCCAGGAATTACTGGGAAATCGCTGGATTGAGCTTGGAGGCACTCGTCTTGTGTGCCGGGAGATTCCAGTTACCTCTCCCACACTTCGGTGAAGCAGCGAGCCTAGGCCTTTTGGAAGCGAAAGGTAGCTGCAGGCAGGAGGTAGGGTTACAGGCCATAAGCTCAACTCTCAGAAGTGGGTATGCATGGAAGGCAGATGTCTGCTACCTACACGGACATGCGAGTGGGAACCTAGCTGTACACTCTGATGAAGAAGGACTTTGGAAATCGCTGTATTCAACTCAGATACACGTGGGTTCAGGCACAACGATTCCACATGCTTTTCTCACAACCTTTCCCTGCCACTAACATGAGGACGTAGCAGCTCCTTCTACAGTCAAGCAGGATGCGGGAGGGTTGTGCCCTGTCCTTAGCTCTCACAGGAAGCATGCCTTGAAGCCAGCTGTCAACTAGCTGCATTCTTATGGCAGGGTGAAGGTAGCAGTATTCTGAGACAGGAGGTTCCCAGATTACCACTCTACTGCACCTGGAGATACCCTCCAGGTCTGCATTGTTAACTTGCGTCTCAGAAGCCTCTGGCAAACGTCTCTGTTGAAGACGTGAGAAACTCACTCTGCAGGCAGTGTGGAACTGTGAGGGACTGAGGGTGAGCTCAACTCTCAGAAGTAAGATGTTTTTGGACAAGGCGTTCAACTACCTACTCACGTATGGAACTTAGTATGTAGCACCAGTCTACCCCAGGAATTACTAGGAAATCGCTTGATTGAGCTTGGAGGCACTCGTCTTGTGTGCCGGGAGATTCCAGTTACCTCTCCCAACACTTGCGTCAAGCAGCGAGCCTAGGCCTTTTGGAAGCGAAAGGTAGCGGCAGGCAGGATGTAGGGTTACAGGCCATAAGCTCAACTCTCAGAACTGTGTATGCATGGGAGGCAGATGTATGCTACCCACTGGGACATGGGAGTTGGAACCTAGCTACACTCCTATTGAAGAAGGATGTTGGAAATCGCTGTATTCAACTCAGATACACGGGAGTTCAGGCCCAATGCTTACACATGCTTTTCCCACAACCCATCCCAGCCACTAACATAAGGAGGTTAGCAGGTACGTCTACAGTCAGGCAGGATGCGGGAGGGTTCTGCCCTGTCCTCAGCTCTCACAGGGAAGCATGCCTAGAAGCCAGCTCTCAACTAGCTGCATTCTTATGACAGTGTGAAGGTAGCACTATTCTGAGTAAGGAGGTTCCCAGATTACCACTCTACGGCACCTGGAGAGACCGTCCAGGTGTGCATTGTTAACTTGCGTCTCAGAAGATTCTGGCAAAAGTCTCTGGTGAAGACGTGGGAAACTCACTCTGCAGGCAGTGTGGAACTGTGAGGGACTGAGGGTGAGCTCAACTCTCAGCAGTAAGATGATTTTGGACAAGGCTTTCAGCTACCTTCTCACATATGGAACTTAGTATGTAGCACCAGTCTACCCCAGGAATTACTGGGAAATCGCTGGATTGAGCTTGGAGGCACTAGTCTTGTGTGCCGGGAGATTCCAGTTACCTCTCCCAACACTTCGGTGAAGCAGCGAGCCTAGGCCTTTTGGAAGCGAAAGGTAGCTGCAGGCAGGTATTCTGAGTCAGGAGGTTCCAAGATTACCACTGTACTGCACCTGGAGATACCGTCCAGGTCTGCATTGTTAAGTTGCGTCCCACAAGACTTTGACACGTCTCTGGTGAAGCCGTGCGAAACTCACTCTGCAGGCAGTGTGGAACTCTGAGGGCCTGAGGGTGAGCTCAACTCTCAGATGTAAGATGCTTTTGGACAAGGCGTTAGCTACATTCTCATATATATGGAACTTAGTATGTAGCACCAGTCTACCACAGGAATTCTAGGAAATCGCTGGATTGAGCTTGGGGGCACTAGACTTGTGTGCCTGGAGACTCCAATTACCTCTCCCAACACTGCCGTCACGCAGCGGGTCTAGGCCTTTTAGAAGCCAAGGGTACCTGCAGGCAGGATATGGAGGTACAGGCCATAAGCTCAACTCTCAGAAGTAAGCATGGGAGGCAGATGTCTGCTACCCACTAGTACATGGGAGTAGGAACCTAGCTACAAACTGATTGAAGATGGCCGTTTGAAAACGCTGTATTCAACTCAGCTACACGTGAGTTCAGGCTCAATTCTTATACATGCTATTCCCCCAACCTCGCCCAGCAACTAACATAAGGATGTTAGCAGCTACGTCTACAGTCAGGCAGGATGTGGGAGGGTTCTGCCCTGACCTCAGCTCTCACATGGAAGCATGATAGGAAGCCAGCTCTCAACTAGCTGCATTCTTATGACAGTGTGAAGGTAGCAGTATTCTGAGTAAGGAGGTTCCCAGATTACCACTCTACTGCACCTGGAGAGACCGTCCAGGTGTGCATTGTTAACTTGCGTCTCAGAAGCCTCTGGCAAAGTCTCTGGTGAAGACGTGGGAAACTCACTCTGCAGGCAGTGTGGAACTGTGAGGGACTGAGGGTGAGCTCAACTCTCAGCAGTAAGATGATTTTGGACAAGGCGTTCAGCTACCTTCTCACATATGGAACTTAGTATGTAGCACCAGTCTACCCCAGGAATTACTGGGAAATCGCTGGATTGAGCTTGGAGGCACTCGTCTTGTGTGCCGGGAGATTCCAGTTACCTCTCCCAACACTTCGGTGAAGCAGCTAGCCTAGGCCTTTTGGAAGCGAAAGGTAGCTGCAGGCAGGAGGTAGGGTTACAGGCCATAAGCTCAACTCTCAGAAGTGGGTATGCATGGGAGGCAGATGTCTGCTACCTACACGGACATGCGAGTGGGAACCTAGCTGTACACTCTGATGAAGAAGGACTTTGGAAATCGTTGTATTCAACTCAGATACACGTGGGTTCAGGCACAACGATTCCACATGCTTTTCTCACAACCTTTCCCTGCCACTAACATGAGGACGTTAGCAGCTCCTTCTACAGTCAAGCAGGATGCGGGAGGGTTGTGCCCTGTCCTTAGCTCTCACAGGAAGCATGCCTTGAAGCCAGCTGTCAACTAGCTGCATTCTTATGGCAGGGTGAAGGTAGCAGTATTCTGAGACAGGAGGTTCCCAGATTACCACTCTACTGCACCTGGAGATACCCTCCAGGTCTGCATTGTTAACTTGCGTCTCAGAAGCCTCTGGCAAACGTCTCTGTTGAAGACGTGAGAAACTCACTCTGCAGGCAGTGTGGAACTGTGAGGGACTGAGGGTGAGCTCAACTCTCAGAAGTAAGATGTTTTTGGACAAGGCGTTCAACTACCTACTCACGTATGGAACTTAGTATGTAGCACCAGTCTACCCCAGGAATTACTAGGAAATCGCTTGATTGAGCTTGGAGGCACTCGTCTTGTGTGCCGGGAGATTCCAGTTACCTCTCCCAACACTTGCGTCAAGCAGCGAGCCTAGGCCTTTTGGAAGCGAAAGGTAGCGGCAGGCAGGATGTAGGGTTACAGGCCATAAGCTCAACTCTCAGAACTGTGTATGCATGGGAGGCAGATGTATGCTACCCACTGGGACATGGGAGTTGGAACCTAGCTACACTCCTATTGAAGAAGGATGTTGGAAATCGCTGTATTCAACTCAGATACACGGGAGTTCAGGCCCAATGCTTACACATGCTTTTCCCACAACCCATCCCAGCCACTAACATAAGGAGGTTAGCAGGTACGTCTACAGTCAGGCAGGATGCGGGAGGGTTCTGCCCTGTCCTCAGCTCACACAGGGAAGCATGCCTAGAAGCCAGCTCTCAACTAGCTGCATTCTTATGACAGTGTGAAGGTAGCAGTATTCTGAGTAAGGAGGTTCCCAGATTACCACTCTACTGCACCTGGAGAGACCGTCCAGGTGTGCATTGTTAACTTGCGTCTCAGAAGATTCTGGCAAAAGTCTCTGGTGAAGACGTGGGAAACTCACTCTGCAGGCAGTGTGGAACTGTGAGGGACTGAGGGTGAGCTCAACTCTCAGCAGTAAGATGATTTTGGACAAGGCGTTCAGCTACCTTCTCACATATGGAACTTAGTATGTAGCACCAGTCTACCCCAGGAATTACTGGGAAATCGCTGGATTGAGCTTGGAGGCACTAGTCTTGTGTGCCGGGAGATTCCAGTTACCTCTCCCAACACTTCGGTGAAGCAGCGAGCCTAGGCCTTTTGGAAGCGAAAGGTAGCTGCAGGCAGGTATTCTGAGTCAGGAGGTTCCAAGATTACCACTGTACTGCACCTGGAGATACCGTCCAGGTCTGCATTGTTAAGTTGCGTCTCACAAGACTTTGACACGTCTCTGGTGAAGACGTGCGAAAATCACTCTGCAGGCAGTGTGGAACTCTGAGGGCCTGAGGGTGAGCTCAACTCTCAGAAGTAAGATGCTTTTGGACAAGGCGTTAGCTACATTCTCATATATATGGAACTTAGTATGTAGCACCAGTCTACCACAGGAATTCTAGGAAATCGCTGGATTGAGCTTGGGGGCACTAGACTTGTGTGCCTGGAGACTCCAATTACCTCTCCCAACACTGCCGTCACGCAGCGGGTCTAGGCCTTTTAGAAGCCAAGGGTACCTGCAGGCAGGATATGGAGGTACAGGCCATAAGCTCAACTCTCAGAAGTAAGCATGGGAGGCAGATGTCTGCTACCCACTAGTACATGGGAGTAGGAACCTAGCTACAAACTGATTGAAGATGGCCGTTTGAAAACACTGTATTCAACTCAGCTACACGTGAGTTCAGGCTCAATTCTTATACATGCTATTCCCCCAACCTCGCCCAGCAACTAACATAAGGAGGTTAGCAGCTACGTCTACAGTCAGGCAGGATGTGGGAGGGTTCTGCCCTGACCTCAGCTCTCACATGGAAGCATGCCTAGAAACCAGCTCTCAACTAGCTGCATTATTATGACAGTGTGAAGGTAGCAGTATTCTGAGTAAGGAGGTTCCCAGATTACCACTCTACTGCACCTGGAGAGACCGTCCAGGTGTGCATTGTTAACTTGCTTCTCAGAAGCCTCTGGCAAAGTCTCTGGTGAAGACGTGGGAAACTCACTCTGCAGGCAGTGTGGAACTGTGAGGGACTGAGGGTGAGCTCAACTCTCAGCAGTAAGATGATTTTGGACAAGGCGTTCAGCTACCTTCTCACATATGGAACTTAGTATGTAGCACCAGTCTACCCCAGGAATTACTGGGAAATCGCTGGATTGAGCTTGGAGGCACTCGTCTTGTGTGCCGGGAGATTCCAGTTACCTCTCCCACACTTCGGTGAAGCAGCGAGCCTAGGCCTTTTGGAAGCGAAAGGTAGCTGCAGGCAGGAGGTAGGGTTACAGGCCATAAGCTCAACTCTCAGAAGTGGGTATGCATGGGAGGCAGATGTCTGCTACCTACACGGACATGCGAGTGGGAACCTAGCTGTACACTCTGATGAAGAAGGACTTTGGAAATCGCTGTATTCAACTCAGATACACGTGGGTTCATGCACAACGATTCCACATGCTTTTCTCACAACCTTTCCCTGCCACTAACATGAGGACGTTAGCAGCTCCTTCTACAGTCAAGCAGGATGCGGGAGGGTTGTGCCCTGTCCTTAGCTCTCACAGGAAGCATGCCTTGAAGCCAGCTGTCAACTAGCTGCATTCTTATGGCAGGGAGAAGGTAGCAGTATTCTGAGACAGGAGGTTCCCAGATTACCACTCTACTCCACCTGGAGATACCCTCCAGGTCTGCATTGTTAACTTGCGTCTCAGAAGCCTCTGGCAAACGTCTCTGTTGAAGACGTGAGAAACTCACTCTGCAGGCAGTGTGGAACTGTGAGGGACTGAGGGTGAGCTCAACTCTCAGAAGTAAGATGTTTTTGGACAAGGCGTTCAACTACATACTCACGTATGGAACTTAGTATGTAGCACCAGTCTACCCCAGGAATTACTAGGAAATCGCTTGATTGAGCTTGGAGGCACTCGTCTTGTGTGCCGGGAGATTCCAGTTACCTCTCCCAACACTTGCGTCAAGCAGCGAGCCTAGGCCTTTTGGAAGCGAAAGGTAGCGGCAGGCAGGATGTAGGGTTACAGGCCATAAGCTCAACTCTCAGAAGTGTGTATGCATGGGAGGCAGATGTCTGCTACCCACTGGGACATGGGAGTTGGAACCTAGCTACACTCCTATTGAAGAAGGATGTTGGAAATCGCTGTATTCAACTCAGATACACGGGAGTTCAGGCCCAATGCTTACACATGCTTTTCCCACAACCCATCCCAGCCACTAACATAAGGAGGTTAGCAGGTACGTCTACAGTCAGGCAGGATGCGGGAGGGTTCTGCCCTGTCCTCAGCTCTCACAGGGAAGCATGCCTAGAAGCCAGCTCTCAACTAGCTGTATTCTTATGACAGTGTGAAGGTAGCAGTATTCTGAGTAAGGAGGTTCCCAGATTACCACTCTACTGCACCTGGAGAGACCGTCCAGGTGTGCATTGTTAACTTGCGTCTCAGAAGATTCTGGCAAAAGTCTCTGGTGAAGACGTGGGAAACTCACTCTGCAGGCAGTGTGGAACTGTGAGGGACTGAGGGTGAGCTCAACTCTCAGCAGTAAGATGATTTTGGACAAGGCGTTCAGCTACCTTCTCACATATGGAACTTAGTATGTAGCACCAGTCTACCCCAGGAATTACTGGGAAATCGCTGGATTGAGCTTGGAGGCACTAGTCTTGTGTGCCGGGAGATTCCAGTTACCTCTCCCAACACTTCGGTGAAGCAGCGAGCCTAGGCCTTTTGGAAGCGAAAGGTAGCTGCAGGCAGGTATTCTGAGTCAGGAGGTTCCAAGATTACCACTGTACTGCACCTGGAGATACCGTCCAGGTCTGCATTGTTAAGTTGCGTCTCACAAGACTTTGACACGTCTCTGGTGCAGACGTGCGAAACTCACTCTGCAGGCAGTGTGGAACTCTGAGGGCCTGAGGGTGAGCTCAACTCTCAGAAGTAAGATGCTTTTGGACAAGGCGTTAGCTACATTCTCATATATATGGAACTTAGTATGTAGCACCAGTCTACCACAGGAATTCTAGGAAATCGCTGGATTGAGCTTGGGGGCACTAGACTTGTGTGCCTGGAGACTCCAATTACCTCTCCCAACACTGCCGTCACGCAGCGGGTCTAGGCCTTTTAGAAGCCAAGGGTACCTGCAGGCAGGATATGGAGGTACAGGCCATAAGCTCAACTCTCAGAAGTAAGCATGGGAGGCAGATGTCTGCTACCCTCTAGTACATGGGAGTAGGAACCTAGCTACAAACTGATTGAAGATGGCCGTTTGAAAACGCTGTATTCAACGCAGCTACACGTGAGTTCAGGCTCTATTCTTATACATGCTATTCCCCCAACCTCGCCCAGCAACTAACATAAGGATGTTAGCAGCTACGTCTACAGTCAGGGAGGATGAGGGAGGGTTCTGCCCTGACCTCAGCTCTCACATGGAAGCATGCCTAGAAGCCAGCTCTCAACTAGCTGCATTCTTATGACAGTGTGAAGGTAGCAGTATTCTGAGTAAGGAGGTTCCCAGATTACCACTCTACTGCACCTGGAGAGACCGTCCAGGTGTGCATTGTTAACTTGCGTCTCAGAAGCCTCTGGCAAAGTCTCTGGTGAAGACGTGGGAAACTCACTCTGCAGGCAGTGTGGAACTGTGAGGGACTGAGGGTGAGCTCAACTCTCAGCAGTAAGATGATTTTGGACAAGGCGTTCAGCTACCTTCTCACATATGGAACTTAGTATGTAGCACCAGTCTACCCCAGGAATTACTGGGAAATCGCTGGATTGAGCTTGGAGGCACTCGTCTTGTGTGCCGGGAGATTCCAGTTACCTCTCCCAACACTTCGGTGAAGCAGCTAGCCTAGGCCTTTTGGAAGCGAAAGGTAGCTGCAGGCAGGAGGTAGGGTTACAGGCCATAAGCTCAACTCTCAGAAGTGGGTATGCATGGGAGGCAGATGTCTGCTACCTACACGGACATGCGAGTGGGAACCTAGCTGTACACTCTGATGAAGAAGGACTTTGGAAATCGTTGTATTCAACTCAGATACACATGGGTTCAGGCACAACGATTCCACATGCTTTTCTCACAACCTTTCCCTGCCACTAACATGAGGACGTTAGCAGCTCCTTCTACAGTCAAGCAGGATGCGGGAGGGTTGTGCCCTGTCCTTACCTCTCACAGGAAGCATGCCTTGAAGCCAGCTGTCAACTAGCTGCATTCTTATGGCAGGGTGAAGGTAGCAGTATTCTGAGACAGGAGGTTCCCAGATTACCACTCTACTGCACCTGGAGATACCCTCCAGGTCTGCATTGTTAACTTGCGTCTCAGAAGCCTCTGGCAAACGTCTTTGTTGAAGACGTGAGAAACTCACTCTGCAGGCAGTGTGGAACTGTGAGGGACTGAGGGTGAGCTCAACTCTCAGAAGTAAGATGTTTTTGGACAAGGCGTTCAAGTACCTACTCACGTATGGAACTTAGTATGTAGCACCAGTCTACCCCAGGAATTACTAGGAAATCGCTTGATTGAGCTTGGAGGCACTCGTCTTGTGTGCCGGGAGATTCCAGTTACCTCTCCCAACACTTGCGTCAAGCAGCGAGCCTAGGCCTTTTGGAAGCGAAAGGTAGCGGCAGGCAGGATGTAGGGTTACAGGCCATAAGCTCAACTCTCAGAAGTGTGTATGCATGGGAGGCAGATGTCTGCTACCCACTGGGACATGGGAGTTGGAACCTAGCTACACTCCTATTGAAGAAGGATGTTGGAAATCGCTGTATTCAACTCAGATACACGGGAGTTCAGGCCCAATGCTTACACATGCTTTTCCCACAACCCATCCCAGCCACTAACATAAGGAGGTTAGCAGGTACGTCTACAGTCAGGCAGGATGCGGGAGGGTTCTGCCCTGTCCTCAGCTCTCACAGGGAAGCATGCCTAGAAGCCAGCTCTCAACTAGCTGCATTCTTATGACAGTGTGAAGGTAGCACTATTCTGAGTAAGGAGGTTCCCAGATTACCACTCTACTGCACCTGGAGATACCGTCCAGGTGTGCATTGTTAACTTGCGTCTCAGAAGCCTCTGGCAAAAGTCTATGGTGAAGACGTGGAAACTCACTCTGCAGGCAGTGTGGAACTGTGAGGGACTGAGGGTGAGCTCAACTCTCAGCAGTAAGATGATTTTGGACAAGGCTTTCAGCTACCTTCTCATATATGGAACTTAGTATGTAGCACCAGTCCACCCAAGGAATTACTGGGAAATCGCTGGATTGAGCTTGGAGGCACTAGTCTTGTGTGCCGGGAGATTCCAGTTACCTCTCCCAACACTTCGGTGAAGCAGCGAGCCTAGGCCTTTTGGAAGCGAAAGGTAGCTGCAGGCAGGTATTCTGAGTCAGGAGGTTCCAAGATTACCACTGTACTGCACCTGGAGATACCGTCCAGGTCTGCATTGTTAAGTTGCGTCTCACAAGACTTTGACAAACGTCTCTGGTGAAGCCGTGCGAAAATCACTCTGCAAGCAGTGTGGAACTCTGAGGGCCTGAGGGTGAGCTCAACTCTCAGAAGTAAGATGCTTTTGGACAAGGCGTTAGCTACATTCTCATATATATGGAACTTAGTATGTAGCACCAGTCTACCACAGGAATTCTAGGGAATCGCTGGATTGAGCTTGGGGGCACTAGTCTTGTGTGCCTGGAGACTCCAATTACCTCTCCCAACACTGCCGTCACGCAGCGGGTCTAGGCCTTTTAGAAGCCAAGGGTACCTGCAGGCAGGATATGGAGGTACAGGCCATAAGCTCAACTCTCAGAAGTAAGCATGGGAGGCAGATGTCTGCTACCCACTAGTACATGGGAGTAGGAACCTAGCTACAAACTGATTGAAGATGGCCGTTTGAAAACGCTGTATTCAACTCAGCTACACGTGAGTTCAGGCTCAATTCTTATACATGCTATTCCCCCAACCTCGCCCAGCAACTAACATAAGGATGTTAGCAGCTACGTCTACAGTCAGGCAGGATGTGGGAGGGTTCTGCCCTGACCTCAGCTCTCACATGGAAGCATGCCTAGAAGCAAGCTCTCAACTAGCTGCATTCTTATGACAGTGTGAAGGTAGCAGTATTCTGAGTAAGGAGGTTCCCAGATTACCACTCTACTGCACCTGGAGAGACCGTCCAGGTGTGCATTGTTAACTTGCGTCTCAGAAGCCTCTGGCAAAGTCTCTGGTGAAGACGTGGGAAACTCACTCTGCAGGCAGTGTGGAACTGTGAGGGACTGAGGGTGAGCTCAACTCTCAGCAGTAAGATGATTTTGGACAAGGCGTTCAGCTACCTTCTCACATATGGAACTTAGTATGTAGCACCAGTCTACCCCAGGAATTACTGGGAAATCGCTGGATTGAGCTTGGAGGCACTCGTCTTGTGTGCCGGGAGATTCCAGTTACCTCTCCCAACACTTCGGTGAAGCAGCGAGCCTAGGCCTTTTGGAAGCGAAAGGTAGCTGCAGGCAGGAGGTAGGGTTACAGGCCATAAGCTCAACTCTCAGAAGTGGGTATGCATGGGAGGCAGATGTCTGCTACCTACTCGGACATGCGAGTAGGAACCTAGCTGTACACTCTGATGAAGAAGGACTTTGGAAATCGCTGTATTCAACTCAGATACACGTGGGTTCAGGCACAACGATTCCACATGCTTTTCTCACAACCTTTCCCTGCCACTAACATGAGGACGTTAGCAGCTCCTTCTACAGTCAAGCAGGATGCGGGAGGGTTGTGCCCTGTCCTTAGCTCTCACAGGAAGCATGCCTTGAAGCCAGCTGTCAACTAGCTGCATTCTTATGGCAGGGTGAAGGTAGCAGTATTCTGAGACAGGAGGTTCCCAGATTACCACTCTACTGCACCTGGAGATACCCTCCAGGTCTGCATTGTTAACTTGCGTCTCAGAAGCCTCTGGCAAACGTCTCTGTTGAAGACGTGAGAAACTCACTCTGCAGGCAGTGTGGAACTGTGAGGGACTGAGGGTGAGCTCAACTCTCAGAAGTAAGATGTTTTTGGACAAGGCGTTCAACTACCTACTCACGTATGGAACTTAGAATGTAGCACCAGTCTACCCCAGGAATTACTAGGAAATCGCTTGATTGAGCTTGGAGGCACTCGTCTTGTGTGCCGGGAGATTCCAGTTACCTCTCCCAACACTTGCGTCAAGCAGCGAGCCTAGGCCTTTTGGAAGCGAAAGGTAGCGGCAGGCAGGATGTAGGGTTACAGGCCATAAGCTCAACTCTCAGAAGTGTGTATGCATGGGAGGCAGATGTCTGCTACCCACTGGGACATGGGAGTTGGAACCTAGCTACACTCCTATTGAAGAAGGATGTTGGAAATCGCTGTATTCAACTCAGATACACGGGAGTTCAGGCCCAATGCTTACACATGCTTTTCCCACAACCCATCCCAGCCACTAACATAAGGAGGTTAGCAGGTACGTCTACAGTCAGGCAGGATGCGGGAGGGTTCTGCCCTGTCCTCAGCTCTCACAGGGAAGCATGCTTAGAAGCCAGCTCTCAACTAGCTGCATTCTTATGACAGTGTGAATGTAGCAGTATTCTGAGTAAGGAGGTTCCCAGATTACCACTCTACTGCACCTGGAGAGACCGTCCAGGTGTGCATTGTTAACTTGCGTCTCAGAAGCCTCTGGCAAAGTCTCTGGTGAAGACGTGGGAAACTCACTCTGCAGGCAGTGTGGAACTGTGAGGGACTGAGGGTGAGCTCAACTCTCAGCAGTAAGATGATTTTGGACAAGGCGTTCAGCTACCTTCTCACATATGGAACTTAGTATGTAGCACCAGTCTACCCCAGGAATTACTGGGAAATCGCTGGATTGAGCTTGGAGGCACTCGTCTTGTGTTCCGGGAGATTCCAGTTACCTCTCCCAACATTTCGGTGAAGCAGCGAGCCTAGGCCTTTTGGAAGCGAAAGGTAGCTGCAGGCAGGAGGTAGGGTTACAGGCCATAAGCTCAACTCTCAGAAGTGGGTATGCATGGGAGGCAGATGTCTGCTACCTACACGGACATGCGAGTGGGAACCTAGCTGTAGACTCTGATTAAGAAGGACTTTGGAAATCGTTGTATTCAACTCAGATACACGTGGGTTCAGGCACAACGATTCCACATGCTTTTCTCACAACCTTTCCCTGCCACTAACATGAGGACGTTAGCAGCTCCTTCTACAGTCAAGCAGGATGCGGGAGGGTTGTGCCCTGTCCTTAGCTCTCACAGGAAGCATGCCTTGAAGCCAGCTGTCAACTAGCTGCATTCTTATGGCAGGGTGAAGGTAGCAGTATTCTGAGACAGGAGGTTCCCAGATTACCACTCTACTGCACCTGGAGATACCCTCCAGGTCTGCATTGTTAACTTGCGTCTCAGAAGCCTCTGGCAAACGTCTCTGTTGAAGACGTGAGAAACTCACTCTGCAGGCAGTGTGGAACTGTGAGGGACTGAGGGTGAGCTCAACTCTCAGAAGTAAGATGTTTTTGGACAAGGCGTTCAACTACCTACTCACGTATGGAACTTAGTATGTAGCACCAGTCTACCCCAGGAATTACTAGGAAATCGCTTGATTGAGCTTGGAGGCACTCGTCTTGTGTGCCGGGAGATTCCTGTTACCTCTCCCAACACTTGCGTCAAGCAGCGAGCCTAGGCCTTTTGGAAGCGAAAGGTAGCGGCAGGCAGGATGTAGGGTTACAGGCCATAAGCTCAACTCTCAGAAGTGTGTATGCATGGGAGGCAGATGTCTGCTACCCACTGGGACATGGGAGTTGGAACCTAGCTACACTCCTATTGAAGAAGGATGTTGGAAATCGCTGTATTCAACTCAGATACACGGGAGTTCAGGCCCAATGCTTACACATGCTTTTCCCACAACCCATCCCAGCCACTAACATAAGGAGGTTAGCAGGTACGTCTACAGTCAGGCAGGATGCGGGAGGGTTCTGCCCTGTCCTCAGCTCTCACAGGGAAGCATGCCTAGAAGCCAGCTCTCAACTAGCTGCATTCTTATGACAGTGTGAAGGTAGCAGTATTCTGAGTAAGGAGGTTCCCAGATTACCACTCTACTGCACCTGGAGAGACCGTCCAGGTGTGCATTGTTAACTTGCGTCTCAGAAGATTCTGGCAAAAGTCTCTGGTGAAGACGTGGGAAACTCACTCTGCAGGCAGTGTGGAACTGTGAGGGACTGAGGGTGAGCTCAACTCTCAGCAGTAAGATGATTTTGGACAAGGCGTTCAGCTACCTTCTCACATATGGAACTTAGTATGTAGCACCAGTCTACCCCAGGAATTACTGGGAAATCGCTGGATTGAGCTTGGAGGCACTAGTCTTGTGTGCCGGGAGATTCCAGTTACCTCTCCCAACACTTCGGTGAAGCAGCGAGCCTAGGCCTTTTGGAAGCGAAAGGTAGCTGCAGGCAGGTATTCTGAGTCAGGAGGTTCCAAGATTACCACTGTACTGCACCTGGAGATACCGTCCAGGTCTGCATTGTTAAGTTGCGTCTCACAAGACTTTGACAAACGTCTCTGGTGAAGACGTGCGAAAATCACTCTGCAAGCAGTGTGGAACTCTGAGGGCCTGAGGGTGAGCTCAACTCTCAGAAGTAAGATGCTTTTGGACAAGGCGTTAGCTACATTCTCATATATATGGAACTTAGTATGTAGCACCAGTCTACCACAGGAATTCTAGGAAATCGCTGGATTGAGCTTGGAGGCACTAGTCTTGTGTGCCTGGAGACTCCAATTACCTCTCCCAACACTGCCGTCACGCAGCGGGTCTAGGCCTTTTAGAATCAAGGGTACCTGCAGGCAGGATATGGAGGTACAGGCCATAAGCTCAACTCTCAGAAGTAAGCATGGGAGGCAGATGTCTGCTACCCACTAGTACATGGGAGTAGGAACCTAGCTACAAACTGATTGAAGATGGCCGTTTGAAAACGCTGTATTCAACTCAGCTACACGTGAGTTCAGGCTCAATTCTTATACATGCTATTCCCCCAACCTCGCCCAGCAACTAACATAAGGATGTTAGCAGCTACGTCTACAGTCAGGCAGGATGTGGGAGGGTTCTGCCCTGACCTCAGCTCTCACATGGAAGCATCCCTAGAAGCCAGCTCTCAACTAGCTGCATTCTTATGACAGTGTGAAGGTAGCAGTATTCTGAGTAAGGAGGTTCCCAGATTACCACTCTACTGCACCTGGAGAGACCGTCCAGGTGTGCATTGTTAACTTGCGTCTCAGAAGCCTCTGGCAAAGTCTCTGGTGAAGACGTGGGAAACTCACTCTGCAGGCAGTGTGGAACTGTGAGGGACTGAGGGTGAGCTCAACTCTCAGCAGTAAGATGATTTTGGACAAGGCGTTCAGCTACCTTCTCACATATGGAACTTAGTATGTAGCACCAGTCTACCCCAGGAATTACTGGGAAATCGCTGGATTGAGCTTGGAGGCACTCGTCTTGTGTGCCGGGAGATTCCAGTTACCTCTCCCAACACTTCGGTGAAGCAGCGAGCCTAGGCCTTTTGGAAGCGAAAGGTAGCTGCAGGCAGGAGGTAGGGTTACAGGCCATAAGCTCAACTCTCAGAAGTGGGTATGCATGGGAGGCAGATGTCTGCTACCTACACGGACATGCGAGTGGGATCCTAGCTGTACACTCTGATGAAGAAGGACTTTGGAAATCGCTGTATTCAACTCAGATACACGTGGGTTCAGGCACAACGATTCCACATGCTTTTCTCACAACCTTTCCCTGCCACTAACATGAGGACGTTAGCAGGTCCTTCTACAGTCATGCAGGATGCGGGAGGGTTGTGCCCTGTCCTTAGCTCTCACAGGAAGCATGCCTTGAAGCCAGCTGTCAACTAGCTGCATTCTTATGGCAGGGTGAAGGTAGCAGTATTCTGAGAGAGGAGGTTCCCAGATTACCACTCTACTGCACCTGGAGAGACCGTCCAGGTGTGCATTGTTAACCTGCGTCTCAGAAGATTCTGGCAAAAGTCTCTGGTGAAGACGTGGGAAACTCACTCTGCAGGCAGTGTGGAACTGTGAGGGACTGAGGGTGAGCTCAACTCTCAGCAGTAAGATGATTTTGGACAAGGCGTTCAGCTACCTTCTCACATATGGAACTTAGTATGTAGCACCAGTCTACCCCAGGAATTACTGGGAAATCGCTGGATTGAGCTTGGAGGCACTAGTCTTGTGTGCCGGGAGATTCCAGTTACCTCTCCCAACACTTCGGTGAAGCAGCGAGCCTAGGCCTTTGGAAGCGAAAGGTAGCTGCAGGCAGGTATTCTGAGTCAGGAGGTTCCAAGATTACCACTGTACTGCACCTGGAGATACCGTCCAGGTCTGCATTGTTAAGTTGCGTCTCACAAGACTTTGTCAAACGTCTCTGGTGAAGACGTGCGAAACTCACTCTGCAGGCAGTGTGGAACTGTGAGGGACTGAGGGTGAGCTCAACTCTCAGAAGTAAGATGCTTTTGGACAAGGCGTTAGCTACATTCTCATATATATGGAACTTAGTATGTAGCACCAGTCTACCACAGGAATTCTAGGAAATCGCTGGATTGAGCTTGGAGGCACTAGTCTTGTGTGCCTGGAGACTCCAATTACCTCTCCCAACACTGCCGTCACGCAGCGGGTCTAGGCCTTTTAGAAGCCAAGGGTACCTGCAGGCAGGATATGGAGGTAAGGCCATAAGCTCAACGCTCAGAAGTAAGCATGGGAGGCAGATGTCTGCTACCCACTAGTACATGGGAGTAGGAACCTAGCTACAAACTGATTGAAGATGGCCGTTTGAAAACGCTGTATTCAACTCAGCTACACGTGAGTTCAGGCTCAATTCTTATACATGCTATTTTCCCAACCTCGCCCAGCAACTAACATAAGGATGTTAGCAGCTACGTCTACAGTCAGGCAGGATGTGGGAGGGTTCTGCCCTGACCTCAGCTCTCACATGGAAGCATGCCTAGAAGCCAGCTCTCAACTAGCTGCATTCTTATGACAGTGTGAAGGTAGCAGTATTCTGAGTAAGGAGGTTCCCAGATTACCACTCTACTGCACCTGGAGAGACCGTCCAGGTGTGCATTGTTAACTTGCGTCTCAGAAGCCTCTGGCAAAGTCTCTGGTGAAGACGTGGGAAACTCACTCTGCAGGCAGTGTGGAACTGTGAGGGACTGAGGGTGAGCTGAACTCTCAGCAGTAAGATGATTTTGGACAAGGCGTTCAGCTACCTTCTCACATATGGAACTTAGTATGTAGCACCAGTCTACCCCAGGAATTACTGGGAAATCGCTGGATTGAGCTTGGAGGCACTCGTCTTGTGTTCCGGGAGATTCCAGTTACCTCTCCCAACACTTCGGTGAAGCAGCGAGCCTAGGCCTTTTGGAAGCGAAAGGTAGCTGCAGGCAGGAGGTAGGGTTACAGGCCATAAGCTCAACTCTCAGAAGTGGGTATGCATGGGAGGCAGATGTCTGCTACCTACACGGACATGCGAGATGGAACCTAGCTGTACACTCTGATGAAGAAGGACTTTGGAAATCGCTGTATTCAACTCAGATACACGTGGGTTCAGGCACAACGATTCCACATGCTTTTCTCACAACCTTTCCCTGCCACTAACATGAGGACGTTAGCAGCTCCTTCTACAGTCAAGCAGGATGCGGGAGGGTTGTGCCCTGTCCTTAGCTCTCACAGGAAGCATGCCTTGAAGCCAGCTGTCAACTAGCTGCATTCTTATGGCAGGGTGAAGGTAGCAGTATTCTGAGACAGGAGGTTCCCAGATTACCACTCTACTGCACCTGGAGATACCCTCCAGGTCTGCATTGTTAACTTGCGTCTCAGAAGCCTCTGGCAAACGTCTCTGTTGAAGACGTGAGAAACTCACTCTGCAGGCAGTGTGGAACTGTGAGGGACTGAGGGTGAGCTCAACTCTCAGAAGTAAGATGTTTTTGGACAAGGCGTTCAACTACCTACTCACGTATGGAACTTAGTATGTAGCACCAGTCTACCCCAGGAATTACTAGGAAATCGCTTGATTGAGCTTGGAGGCACTCGTCTTGTGTGCCGGGAGATTCCAGTTACCTCTCCCAACACTTGCGTCAAGCAGCGAGCCTAGGCCTTTTGGAAGCGAAAGGTAGCGGCAGGCAGGATGTAGGGTTACAGTCCATAAGCTCAACTCTCAGAAGTGTGTATGCATGGGAGGCAGATGTCTGCTACCCACTGGGACATGGGAGTTGGAACCTAGCTACACTCCTTTTGAAGAAGGATGTTGGAAATCGCTGTATTCAACTCAGATACACGGGAGTTCAGGCCCAATGCTTACACATGCTTTCCCACAACCCATCCCAGCCACTAACATAAGGAGGTTAGCAGGTACGTCTACAGTCAGGCAGGATGCGGGAGGGTTCTGCCCTGTCCTCAGCTCTCACAGGGAAGCATGCCTAGAAGCCAGCTCTCAACTAGCTGCATTCTTATGACAGTGTGAAGGTAGCAGTATTCTGAGTAAGGAGGTTCCCAGATTACCACTCTACTGCACCTGGAGAGACCGTCCAGGTGTGCATTGTTAACTTGCGTCTCAAAAGATTCTGGCAAAAGTCTCTGGTGAAGACGTGGGAAACTCACTCTGCAGGCAGTGTGGAACTGTGAGGGACTGAGGGTGAGCTCAACTCTCAGCAGTAAGATGATTTTGGACAAGGCGTTCAGCTACCTTCTCACATATGGAACTTAGTATGTAGCACCAGTCTACCCCAGGAATTACTGGGAAATCGCTGGATTGAGCTTGGAGGCACTCGTCTTGTGTGCCGGGAGATTCCAGTTACCTCTCCCAACACTTCGGTGAAGCAGCGAGCCTAGGCCTTTTGGAAGCGAAAGGTAGCTGCAGGCAGGTATTCTGAGTCAGGAGGTTCCAAGATTACCACTGTACTGCACCTGGAGATACCGTCCAGGTCTGCATTGTTAAGTTGCGTCTCACAAGACTTTGACAAACGTCTCTGGTGAAGCCGTGCGAAACTCACTCTGCAGGCAGTGTGGAACTCTGAGGGCCTGAGGGTGAGCTCAACTCTCAGAAGTAAGATGCTTTTGGACAAGGCGTTAGCTACATTCTCATATATATGGAACTTAGTATGTAGCACCAGTCTACCACAGGAATTCTAGGAAATCGCTGGATTGAGCTTGGAGGCACTAGTCTTGTGTGCCTGGAGACTCCAATTACCTCTCCCAACACTGCCGTCACGCAGCGGGTCTAGGCCTTTTAGAAGCCAAGGGTACCTGCAGGCAGGATATGGAGGTACAGGCCATAAGCTCAACTCTCAGAAGTAAGCATGGGAGGCAGATGTCTGCTACCCACTAGTACATGGGAGTAGGAACCTAGCTACAAACTGATTGAAGATGGCCGTTTGAAAACGCTGTATTCAACTCAGCTACACGTGAGTTCAGGCTCAATTCTTATACATGCTATTCCCCCAACCTCGCCCAGCAACTAACATAAGGATGTTAGCAGCTACGTCTACAGTCAGGCAGGATGTGGGAGGGTTCTGCCCTGACCTCAGCTCTCACATGGAAGCATGCCTAGAAGCCAGCTCTCAACTAGCTGCATTCTTATGACAGTGTGAAGGTAGCAGTATTCTGAGTAAGGAGGTTCCCAGATTACCACTCTACTGCACCTGGAGAGACCGTCCAGGTGTGCATTGTTAACTTGCGTCTCAGAAGCCTCTGGCAAAGTCTCTGGTGAAGACGTGGGAAACTCACTCTGCAGGCAGTGTAGAACTGTGAGGGACTGAGGGTGAGCTCAACTCTCAGCAGTAAGATGATTTTGGACAAGGCGTTCAGCTACCTTCTCACATATGGAACTTAGTATGTAGCACCAGTCTACCCCAGGAATTACTGGGAAATCGCAGGATTGAGCTTGGAGGCACTCGTCTTGTGTGCCGGGAGATTCCAGTTACCTCTCCCAACACTTCGGTGAAGCAGCGAGCCTAGGCCTTTTGGAAGCGAAAGGTAGCTGCAGGCAGGAGGTAGGGTTACAGGCCATAAGCTCAACTCTCAGAAGTGGGTATGCATGGGAGGCAGATGTCTGCTACCTACACGGACATGCGAGTGGGAACCTAGCTGTACACTCTGATGAAGAAGGACTTTGGAAATCGCTGTATTCAACTCAGCTACACGTGGGTTCAGGCACAACGATTCCACATGCTTTTCTCACAACCTTTCCCTGCCACTAACATGAGGACGTTAGCAGCTCCTTCTACAGTCAAGCAGGATGCGGGAGGGTTGTGCCCTGTCCTTAGCTCTCACAGGAAGCATGCCTTGAAGCCAGCTGTCAACAAGCTGCATTCTTATGGCAGGGTGAAGGTAGCAGTATTCTGAGACAGGAGGTTCCCAGATTACCACTCTACTGCACCTGGAGATACCCTCCAGGTCTGCATTGTTAACTTGCGTCTCAGAAGCCTCTGGCAAACGTCTCTGTTGAAGACGTGAGAAACTCACTCTGCAGGCAGTGTGGAACTGTGAGGGACTGAGGGTGAGCTCAACTCTCAGAAGTAAGATGTTTTTGGACAAGGCGTTCAACTACCTACTCACGTATGGATCATAGTATGTAGCACCAGTCTACCCCAGGAATTACTAGGAAATCGCTTGATTGAGCTTGGAGGCACTCGTCTTGTGTGCCGGGAGATTCCATTTACCTCTCCCAACACTTGCGTCAGTCAAGCAGCGAGCCTAGGCCTTTTGGAAGCGAAAGTTAGCGGCAGGCAGGATGTAGGGTTACAGGCCATAAGCTCAACTCTCAGAACTGTGTATGCATGGGAGGCAGATGTCTGCTACCCACTGGGACATGGGAGTTGGAACCTAGCTACACTCCTTTTGAAGAAGGATGTTGGAAATCGCTGTATTCAACTCAGATACACGGGAGTTCAGGCCCAATGCTTACACATGCTTTCCCACAACCCATCCCAGCCACGAACATAAGGAGGTTAGCAGGTACGTCTACAGTCAGGCAGGATGCGGGAGGGTTCTGCCCTGTACTCAGCTCTCACAGGGAAGCATGCCTAGAAGCCAGCTCTCAACTAGCTGCATTCTTATGACAGTGTGAAGGTAGCAGTATTCTGAGTAAGGAGGTTCCCAGATTACCACTCTACTGCACCTGGAGAGACCGTCCAGGTGTGCATTGTTAACTTGCGTCTCAAAAGATTCTGGCAAAAGTCTCTGGTGAAGACGTGGGAAACTCACTCTGCAGGCAGTGTGGAACTGTGAGGGAATGAGGGTGAGCTCAACTCTCAGCAGTAAGATGATTTTGGACAAGGCGTTCAGCTACCTTCTCACATATGGAACTTAGTATGTAGCACCAGTCTACCCCAGGAATTACTGGGAAATCGCTGGATTGAGCTTGGAGGCACTCGTCTTGTGTGCCGGGAGATTCCAGTTACCTCTCCCAACACTTCGGTGAAGCAGCGAGCCTAGGCCTTTTGGAAGCGAAAGGTAGCTGCAGGCAGGTGTTCTGAGTCAGGAGGTTCCAAGATTACCACTGTACTGCACCTGGAGATACCGTCCAGGTCTGCATTGTTAAGTTGCGTCTCACAAGACTTTGACAAACGTCTCTGGTGAAGACGTGCGAAACTCACTCTGCAGGCAGTGTGGAACTCTGAGGGCCTGAGGGTGAGCTCAACTCTCAGAAGTAAGATGCTTTTGGACAAGGCGTTAGCTACATTCTCATATATATGGAACTTAGTATGGAGCACCAGTCTACCACAGGAATTCTAGGAAATCGCTGGATTGAGCTTGGAGGCACTAGTCTTGTGTGCCTGGAGACTCCAATTACCTCTCCCAACACTGCCGTCACGCAGCGGGTCTAGGCCTTTTAGAAGCCAAGGGTACCTGCAGGCAGGATATGGAGGTACAGGCCATAAGCTCAACTCTCAGAAGTAAGCATGGGAGGCAGATGTCTGCTACCCACTAGTACATGGGAGTAGGAACCTAGCTACAAACTGATTGAAGATGGCCGTTTGAAAACGCTGTATTCAACTCAGCTACACGTGAGTTCAGGCTCAATTCTTATACATGCTATTCCCCCAACCTCGCCCAGCAACTAACATAAGGATGTTAGCAGCTACGTCTACAGTCAGGCAGGATGTGGGAGGGTTCTGCCCTGACCTCAGCTCTCACATGGAAGCATGCCTAGAAGCCAGCTCTCAACTAGCTGCATTCTTATGACAGTGTGAAGGTAGCAGTATTCTGAGTAAGGAGGTTCCCAGATTACCACTCTACTGCACCTGGAGAGACCGTCCAGGTGTGCATTGTTAACTTGCGTCTCAGAAGCCTCTGGCAAAGTCTCTGGTGAAGACGCGGGAAACTCACTCTGCAGGCAGTGTGGAACTGTGAGGGACTGAGGGTGAGCTCAACTCTCAGCAGTAAGATGATTTTGGACAAGGCGTTCAGCTACCTTCTCACATATGGAACTTAGTATGTAGCACCAGTCTACCCCAGGAATTACTGGGAAATCGCTGGATTGAGCTTGGAGGCACTCGTCTTGTGTGCCGGGAGATTCCAGTTACCTCTCCCAACACTTCGGTGAAGCAGCGAGCCTAGGCCTTTTGGAAGCGAAAGGTAGCTGCAGGCAGGAGGTAGGGTTACAGGCCATAAGCTCAACTCTCAGAAGTGGGTATGCATGGGAGGCAGATGTCTGCTACCTACACGGACATGCGAGTGGGAACCTAGCTGTACACTCTGATGAAGAAGGACTTTGGAAATCGCTGTATTCAACTCAGATACACGTGGGTTCAGGCACAACGATTCCACATGCTTTTCTCACAACCTTTCCGTGCCACTAACATGAGGACGTTAGCAGCACCTTCCACAGTCAAGCAGGATGCGGGAGGGTTGTGCCCTGTCCTTAGCTCTCACAGGAAGCATGCCTTGAAGCCAGCTGTCAACTAGCTGCATTCTTATGGCAGGGTGAAGGTAGCAGTATTCTGAGACAGGAGGTTCCCAGATTACCACTCTACTGCACCTGGAGATACCCTCCAGGTCTGCATTGTTAACTTGCGTGTCAGAAGCCTCTGGCAAACGTCTCTGCTGAAGACGTGAGAAACTCACTCTGCAGGCAGTGTGGAACTGTGAGGGACTGAAGGTTAGCTCAACCCTCAGAAGTAAGATGTTTTTGGACAAGGCGTTCAACTACCTACTCACGTATGGAACTTAGTATGTAGCACCAGTCTACCCCAGGAATTACTAGGAAATCGCTTGATTGAGCTTGGAGGCACTCGACTTGTGTGCCGGGAGATTCCAGTTACCTCTCCCAACACTTGCGTCAAGCAGCGAGCCTAGGCCTTTTGGAAGCGAAAGTTAGCGGCAGGCAGGATGTAGGGTTACAGGCCATAAGCTCAACTCTCAGAACTGTGTATGCATGGGAGGCAGATGTCTGCTACCCACTGGGACATGGGAGTTGGAACCTAGCTACACTCCTTTTGAAGAAGGATGTTGGAAATCGCTGTATTCAACTCAGATACACGGGAGTTCAGGCCCAATGCTTACACATGCTTTCCCACAACCCATCCCAGCCACGAACATAAGGAGGTTAGCAGGTACGTCTACAGTCAGGCAGGATGCGGGAGAGTTCTGCCCTGTACTCAGCTCTCACAGGGAAGCATGCCTAGAAGCCAGCTCTCAACTAGCTGCATTCTTATGACAGTGTGAAGGTAGCAGTATTCTGAGTAAGGAGCTTCCCAGATTACCACTCTACTGCACCTGGAGAGACCGTCCAGGTGTGCATTGTTAACTTGCGTCTCAAAAGATTCTGGCAAAAGTCTCTGGTGAAGACGTGGGAAACTCACTCTGCAGGCAGTGTGGAACTGTGAGGGACTGAGGGTGAGCTCAACTCTCAGCAGTAAGATGATTTTGGACAAGGCGTTCAGCTACCTTCTCACATATGGAACTTAGTATGTAGCACCAGTCTACCCCAGGAATTACTGGGAAATCGCTGGATTGAGCTTGGAGGCACTCGTCTTGTGTGCCGGGAGATTCCAGTTACCTCTCCCAACACTTCGGTGAAGCAGCGAGCCTAGGCCTTTTGGAAGCGAAAGGTAGCTGCAGGCAGGTGTTCTGAGTCAGGAGGTTCCAAGATTACCACTGTACTGCACCTGGAGATACCGTCCAGGTCTGCATTGTTAAGTTGCGTCTCACAAGACTTTGACAAACGTCTCTGGTGAAGACGTGCGAAACTCACTCTGCAGGCAGTGTGGAACTCTGAGGGCCTGAGGGTGAGCTCAACTCTCAGAAGTAAGATGCTTTTGGACAAGGCGTTAGCTACATTCTCATATATATGGAACTTAGTATGTAGCACCAGTCTACCACAGGAATTCTAGGAAATCGCTGGATTGAGCTTGGAGGCACTAGTCTTGTGTGCCTGGAGACTCCAATTACCTCTCCCAACACTGCCGTCACGCAGCGGGTCTAGGCCTTTTAGAAGCCAAGGGTACCTGCAGGCAGGATATGGAGGTACAGGCCATAAGCTCAACTCTCAGAAGTAAGCATGGGAGGCAGATGTCTGCTACCCACTAGTACATGGGAGTAGGAACCTAGCTACAAACTGATTGAAGATGGCCGTTTGAAAACGCTGTATTCAACTCAGCTACACGTGAGTTCAGGCTCAATTCTTATACATGCTATTCCCCCAACCTCGCCCAGCAACTAACATAAGGATGTTAGCAGCTACGTCTACAGTCAGGCAGGATGTGGGAGGGTTCTGCCCTGACCTCAGCTCTCACATGGAAGCATGCCTAGAAGCCAGCTCTCAACTAGCTGCATTCTTATGACAGTGTGAAGGTAGCAGTATTCTGAGTAAGGAGGTTCCCAGATTACCACTCTACTGCACCTGGAGAGACCGTCCAGGTGTGCATTGTTAACTTGCGTCTCAGAAGCCTCTGGCAAAGTCTCTGGTGAAGACGCGGGAAACTCACTCTGCAGGCAGTGTGGAACTGTGAGGGACTGAGGGTGAGCTCAACTCTCAGCAGTAAGATGATTTTGGACAAGGCGTTCAGCTACCTTCTCACATATGGAACTTAGTATGTAGCACCAGTCTACCCCAGGAATTACTGGGAAATCGCTGGATTGAGCTTGGAGGCACTCGTCTTGTGTGCCGGGAGATTCCAGTTACCTCTCCCAACACTTCGGTGAAGCAGCGAGCCTAGGCCTTTTGGAAGCGAAAGGTAGCTGCAGGCAGGAGGTAGGGTTACAGGCCATAAGCTCAACTCTCAGAAGTGGGTATGCATGGGAGGCAGATGTCTGCTACCTACACGGACATGCGAGTGGGAACCTAGCTGTACACTCTGATGAAGAAGGACTTTGGAAATCGCTGTATTCAACTCAGATACACGTGGGTTCAGGCACAACGATTCCACATGCTTTTCTCACAACCTTTCCGTGCCACTAACATGAGGACGTTAGCAGCACCTTCCACAGTCAAGCAGGATGCGGGAGGGTTGTGCCCTGTCCTTAGCTCTCACAGGAAGCATGCCTTGAAGCCAGCTGTCAACTAGCTGCATTCTTATGGCAGGGTGAAGGTAGCAGTATTCTGAGACAGGAGGTTCCCAGATTACCACTCTACTGCACCTGGAGATACCCTCCAGGTCTGCATTGTTAACTTGCGTGTCAGAAGCCTCTGGCAAACGTCTCTGCTGAAGACGTGAGAAACTCACTCTGCAGGCAGTGTGGAACTGTGAGGGACTGAAGGTTAGCTCAACCCTCAGAAGTAAGATGTTTTTGGACAAGGCGTTCAACTACCTACTCACGTATGGAACTTAGTATGTAGCACCAGTCTACCCCAGGAATTACTAGGAAATCGCTTGATTGAGCTTGGAGGCACTCGACTTGTGTGCCGGGAGATTCCAGTTACCTCTCCCAACACTTGCGTCAAGCAGCGAGCCTAGGCCTTTTGGAAGCGAAAGTTAGCGGCAGGCAGGATGTAGGGTTACAGGCCATAAGCTCAACTCTCAGAACTGTGTATGCATGGGAGGCAGATGTCTGCTACCCACTGGGACATGGGAGTTGGAACCTAGCTACACTCCTTTTGAAGAAGGATGTTGGAAATCGCTGTATTCAACTCAGATACACGGGAGTTCAGGCCCAATGCTTACACATGCTTTCCCACAACCCATCCCAGCCACGAACATAAGGAGGTTAGCAGGTACGTCTACAGTCAGGCAGGATGCGGGAGGGTTCTGCCCTGTACTCAGCTCTCACAGGGAAGCATGCCTAGAAGCCAGCTCTCAACTAGCTGCATTCTTATGACAGTGTGAAGGTAGCAGTATTCTGAGTAAGGAGGTTCCCAGATTACCACTCTACTGCACCTGGAGAGACCGTCCAGGTGTGCATTGTTAACTTGCGTCTCAAAAGATTCTGGCAAAAGTCTCTGGTGAAGACGTGGGAAACTCACTCTGCAGGCAGTGTGGAACTGTGAGGGACTGAGGGTGAGCTCAACTCTCAGCAGTAAGATGATTTTGGACAAGGCGTTCAGCTACCTTCTCACATATGGAACTTAGTATGTAGCACCAGTCTACCCCAGGAATTACTGGGAAATCGCTGGATTGAGCTTGGAGGCACTCGTCTTGTGTGCCGGGAGATTCCAGTTACCTCTCCCAACACTTCGGTGAAGCAGCGAGCCTAGGCCTTTTGGAAGCGAAAGGTAGCTGCAGGCAGGTGTTCTGAGTCAGGAGGTTCCAAGATTACCACTGTACTGCACCTGGAGATACCGTCCAGGTCTGCATTGTTAAGTTGCGTCTCACAAGACTTTGACAAACGTCTCTGGTGAAGACGTGCGAAACTCACTCTGCAGGCAGTGTGGAACTCTGAGGGCCTGAGGGTGAGCTCAACTCTCAGAAGTAAGATGCTTTTGGACAAGGCGTTAGCTACATTCTCATATATATGGAACTTAGTATGTAGCACCAGTCTACCACAGGAATTCTAGGAAATCGCTGGATTGAGCTTGGAGGCACTAGTCTTGTGTGCCTGGAGACTCCAATTACCTCTCCCAACACTGCCGTCACGCAGCGGGTCTAGGCCTTTTAGAAGCCAAGGGTACCTGCAGGCAGGATATGGAGGTACAGGCCATAAGCTCAACTCTCAGAAGTAAGCATGGGAGGCAGATGTCTGCTACCCACTAGTACATGGGAGTAGGAACCTAGCTACAAACTGATTGAAGATGGCCGTTTGAAAACGCTGTATTCAACTCAGCTACACGTGAGTTCAGGCTCAATTCTTATACATGCTATTCCCCCAACCTCGCCCAGCAACTAACATAAGGATGTTAGCAGCTACGTCTACAGTCAGGCAGGATGTGGGAGGGTTCTGCCCTGACCTCAGCTCTCACATGGAAGCATGCCTAGAAGCCAGCTCTCAACTAGCTGCATTCTTATGACAGTGTGAAGGTAGCAGTATTCTGAGTAAGGAGGTTCCCAGATTACCACTCTACTGCACCTGGAGAGACCGTCCAGGTGTGCATTGTTAACTTGCGTCTCAGAAGCCTCTGGCAAAGTCTCTGGTGAAGACGTGGGAAACTCACTCTACAGGCAGTGTGGAACTGTGAGGGACTGAGGGTGAGCTCAACTCTCAGCAGTAAGATGATTTTGGACAAGGCGTTCAGCTACCTTCTCACATATGGAACTTAGTATGTAGCACCAGTCTACCCCAGGAATTACTGGGAAATCGCTGGATTGAGCTTGGAGGCACTCGTCTTGTGTGCCGGGAGATTCCAGTTACCTCTCCCAACACTTCGGTGAAGCAGCGAGCCTAGGCCTTTTGGAAGCGAAAGGTAGCTGCAGGCAGGAGGTAGGGTTACAGGCCATAAGCTCAACTCTCAGAAGTGGGTATGCATGGGAGGCAGATGTCTGCTACCTACACGGACATGCGAGTGGGAACCTAGCTGTACACTCTGATGAAGAAGGACTTTGGAAATCGCTGTATTCAACTCAGATACACGTGGGTTCAGGCACAACGATTCCACATGCTTTTCTCACAACCTTTCCGTGCCACTAACATGAGGACGTTAGCAGCTCCTTCCACAGTCAAGCAGGATGCGGGAGGGTTGTGCCCTGTCCTTAGCTCTCACAGGAAGCATGCCTTGAAGCCAGCTGTCAACTAGCTGCATTCTTATGGCAGGGTGAAGGTAGCAGTATTCTGAGACAGGAGGTTCCCAGATTACCACTCTACTGCACCTGGAGATACCCTCCAGGTCTGCATTGTTAACTTGCGTGTCAGAAGCCTCTGGCAAACGTCTCTGCTGAAGACGTGAGAAACTCACTCTGCAGGCAGTGTGGAACTGTGAGGGACTGAAGGTTAGCTCAACCCTCAGAAGTAAGATGTTTTTGGACAAGGCGTTCAACTACCTACTCACGTATGGAACTTAGTATGTAGCACCAGTCTACCCCAGGAATTACTAGGAAATCGCTTGATTGAGCTTGGAGGCACTCGTCTTGTGTGCCGGGAGATTCCAGTTACCTCTCCCAACACTTGCGTCAAGCAGCGAGCCTAGGCCTTTTGGAAGCGAAAGGTAGCGGCAGGCAGGATGTAGGGTTACAGGCCATAAGCTCAACTCTCAGAAGTGTGTATGCATGGGAGGCAGATGTCTGCTACCCACTGGGACATGGGAGTTGGAACCTAGCTACACTCCTTTTGAAGAAGGATGTTGGAAATCGCTGTATTCAACTCAGATACACGGGAGTTCAGGCCCAATGCTTACACATGCTTTTCCCACAACCCATCCCAGCCACTAACATAAGGAGGTTAGCAGGTACGTCTACAGTCAGGCAGGATGCGGGAGGGTTCTGCCCTGTCCTCAGCTCTCACAGGGAAGCATGCCTAGAAGCCAGCTCTCAACTAGCTGCATTCTTATGACAGTGTGAAGGTAGCACTATTCTGAGTAAGGAGGTTCCCAGATTACCACTCTACTGCACCTGGAGATACCGTCCAGGTGTGCATTGTTAACTTGCGTCTCAGAAGCCTCTGGCAAAAGTCTCTGGTGAAGACGTGGAAACTCACTCTGCAGGCAGTGTGGAACTGTGAAGGACTGAGGGTGAGCTCAACTCTCAGCAGTAAGATGATTTTGGACAAGGCGTTCAGCTACCTTCTCACATATGGAACTTAGTATGTAGCACCAGTCTACCCCAGGAATTACTGGGAAATCGCTGGATTGAGCTTGGAGGCACTAGTCTTGTGTGCCGGGAGATTCCAGTTACCTCTCCCAACACTTCGGTGAAGCAGCGAGCCTAGGCCTTTTGGAAGCGAAAGGTAGCTGCAGGCAGGTATTCTGAGTCAGGAGGTTCCAAGATTACCACTGTACTGCACCTGGAGATACCGTCCAGGTCTGCATTGTTAAGTTGCGTCTCACAAGACTTTGACAAACGTCTCTGGTGAAGCCGTGCGAAACTCACTCTGCAGGCAGTGTGGAACTCTGAGGGCCTGAGGGTGAGCTCAACTCTCAGAAGTAAGATGCTTTTGGACAAGGCGTTAGCTACATTCTCATATATATGGAACATAGTATGTAGCACCAGTCTACCACAGGAATTCTAGGAAATCGCTGGATTGAGCTTGGAGGCACTAGTCTTGTGTGCCTGGAGACTCCAATTACCTCTCCCAACACTGCCGTCACGCAGCGGGTCTAGGCCTTTTAGAAGCCAAGGGTACCTGCAGGCAGGATATGGAGGTACAGGCCATAAGCTCAACTCTCAGAAGTAAGCATGGGAGGCAGATGTCTGCTACCCACTAGTACATGGGAGTAGGAACCTAGCTACAAACTGATTGAAGATGGCCGTTTGAAAACGCTGTATTCAACTCAGCTACACGTGAGTTCAGGCTCAATTCTTATACATGCTATTCCCCCAACCTCGCCCAGCAACTAACATAAGGATGTTAGCAGCTACGTCTACAGTCAGGCAGGATGTGGGAGGGTTCTGCCCTGACCTCAGCTCTCACATGGAAGCATGCCTAGAAGCCAGCTCTCAACTAGCTGCATTCTTATGACAGTGTGAAGGTAGCAGTATTCTGAGTAAGGAGGTTCCCAGATTACCACTCTACTGCACCTGGAGAGACCGTCCAGGTGTGCATTGTTAACTTGCGTCTCAGAAGCCTCTGGCAAAGTCTCTGGTGAAGACGTGGGAAACTCACTCTGCAGGCAGTGTGGAACTGTGAGGGACTGAGGGTGAGCTCAACTCTCAGCAGTAAGATGATTTTGGACAAGGCGTTCAGCTACCTTCTCACATATGGAACTTAGTATGTAGCACCAGTCTACCCCAGGAATTACTGGGAAATCGCAGGATTGAGCTTGGAGGCACTCGTCTTGTGTGCCGGGAGATTCCAGTTACCTCTCCCAACACTTCGGTGAAGCAGCGAGCCTAGGCCTTTTGGAAGCGAAAGGTAGCTGCAGGCAGGAGGTAGGGTTACAGGCCATAAGCTCAACTCTCAGAAGTGGGTATGCATGGGAGGCAGATGTCTGCTACCTACACGGACATGCGAGTGGGAACCTAGCTGTACACTCTGATGAAGAAGGACTTTGGAAATCGCTGTATTCAACTCAGATACACGTGGGTTCAGGCACAACGATTCCACATGCTTTTCTCACAACCTTTCCCTGCCACTAACATGAGGACGTTAGCAGCTCCTTCCACAGTCAAGCAGGATGCGGGAGGGTTGTGCCCTGTCCTTAGCTCTCACAGGGAAGCATGCCTTGAAGCCAGCTGTCAACTAGCTGCATTCTTATGGCAGGGTGAAGGTAGCAGTATTCTGAGACAGGAGGTTCCCAGATTACCACTCTACTGCACCTGGAGATACCCTCCAGGTCTGCATTGTTAACTTGCCTGTCAGAAGCCTCTGGCAAACGTCTCTGCTGAAGACGTGAGAAACACACTCTGCAGGCAGTGTGGAACTGTGAGGGACTGAGGGTGAGCTCAACCCTCAGAAGTAAGATGTTTTTGGACAAGGCGTTCAACTACCTACTCACGTATGGAACTTAGTATGTAGCACCAGTCTACCCCAGGAATTACTAGGAAATCCCTTGATTGAGCTTGGAGGCACTCGTCTTGTGTGCCGGGAGATTCCAGTTACCTCTCCCAACACTTGCGTCAAGCAGCGAGCCTAGGCCTTTTGGAAGCGAAAGGTAGCGGCAGGCAGGATGTAGGGTTACAAGCCATAAGCTCAACTCTCAGAAGTGTGTATGCATGGGAGGCAGATGTCTGCTACCCACTGGGACATGGGAGTTGGAAGCTAGCTACACTCCTATTGAAGAAGGATGTTGGAAATCGCTGTATTCAACTCAGATACACGGGAGTTCAGGCCCAATGCTTACACATGCTTTTCCCACAACCCATCCCAGCCACTAACATAAGGAGGTTAGCAGGTACGTCTACAGTCAGGCAGGATGCGGGAGGGTTCTGCCCTGTCCTCAGCTCTCACAGGGAAGCATGCCTAGAAGCCAGCTCTCAACTAGCTGCATTCTTATGACAGTGTGAAGGTATCACTATTCTGAGTAAGGAGGTTCCCAGATTACCACTCTACTGCACCTGGAGATACCGTCCAGGTGTGCATTGTTAACTTGCGTCTCAGAAGCCTCTGGCAAAAGTCTCTGGTGAAGACGTGGAAACTCACTCTGCAGGCAGTGTGGAACTGTGAAGGACTGAGGGTGAGCTCAACTCTCAGCAGTAAGATGATTTTGGACAAGGCGTTCAGCTACCTTCTCACATATGGAACTTAGTATGTAGCACCAGTCTACCCCAGGAATTACTGGGAAATCGCTGGATTGAGCTTGGAGGCACTAGTCTTGTGTGCCGGGAGATTCCAGTTACCTCTCCCAACACTTCGGTGAAGCAGCGAGCCTAGGCCTTTTGGAAGCGAAAGGTAGCTGCAGGCAGGTATTCTGAGTCAGGAGGTTCCAAGATTACCACTGTACTGCACCTGGAGATACCGTCCAGGTCTGCATTGTTAAGTTGCGTCTCACAAGACTTTGACAAACGTCTCTGGTGAAGCCGTGCGAAACTCACTCTGCAGGCAGTGTGGAACTCTGAGGGCCTGAGGGTGAGCTCAACTCTCAGAAGTAAGATGCTTTTGGACAAGGCGTTAGCTACATTCTCATATATATGGAACTTAGTATGTAGCACCAGTCTACCACAGGAATTCTAGGAAATCGCTGGATTGAGCTTGGAGGCACTAGTCTTGTGTGCCTGGAGACTCCAATTACCTCTCCCAACACTGCCGTCACGCAGCGGGTCTTGGCCTTTTAGAAGCCAAGGGTACCTGCAGGCAGGATATGGAGGTACAGGCCATAAGCTCAACGCTCAGAAGTAAGCATGGGAGGCAGATGTCTGCTACCCACTAGTACATGGGAGTAGGAACCTAGCTACAAACTGATTGAAGATGGCCGTTTGAAAACGCTGTATTCAACTCAGCTACACGTGAGTTCAGGCTCAATTCTTATACATGCTATTCCCCCAACCTCGCCCAGCAACTAACATAAGGATGTTAGCAGCTACGTCTACAGTCAGGCAGGATGTGGGAGGGTTCTGCCCTGACCTCAGCTCTCACATGGAAGCATGCCTAGAAGCCAGCTCTCAACTAGCTGCATTCTTATGACAGTGTGAAGGTAGCAGTATTCTGAGTAAGGAGGTTCCCAGATTACCACTCTACTGCACCTGGAGAGACCGTCCAGGTGTGCATTGTTAACTTGCGTCTCAGAAGCCTCTGGCAAAAGTCTCTGGTGAAGACCTGGAAACTCACTCTGCAGGCAGTGTGGAACTGTGAAGGACTGAGGGTGAGCTCAACTCTCAGCAGTAAGATGATTTTGGACAAGGCGTTCAGCTACCTTCTCACATATGGAACTTAGTATGTAGCACCAGTCTACCCCAGGAATTACTGGGAAATCGCTGGATTGAGCTTGGAGGCACTCGTCTTGTGTGCCGGGAGATTCCAGTTACCTCTCCCAACACTTCGGTGAAGCAGCGAGCCTAGGCCTTTTGGAAGCGAAAGGTAGCTGCAGGCAGGAGGTAGGGTTACAGGCCATAAGCTCAACTCTCAGAAGTGGGTATGCATGGGAGGCAGATGTCTGCTACCTACACGGACATGCGAGTGGGAACCTAGCTGTACACTCTGATGAAGAAGGACTTTGGAAATCGCTGTATTCAACTCAGATACACGTGGGTTCAGGCACAACGATTCCACATGCTTTTCTCACAACCTTTCCCTGCCACTAACATGAGGACGTTAGCAGCTCCTTCTACAGTCAAGCAGGATGCGGGAGGGTTGTGCCCTGTCCTTAGCTCTCACAGGAAGCATGCCTTGAAGCCAGCTGTCAACTAGCTGCATTCTTATGGCAGGGTGAAGGTAGCAGTATTCTGAGACAGGAGGTTCCCAGATTACCACTCTACTGCACCTGGAGATACCCTCCAGGTCTGCATTGTTAACTTGCGTCTCAGAAGCCTCTGGCAAACGTCTCTGATGAAGAAGTGAGAAACTCACTCTGCAGGCAGTGTGGAACTGTGAGGGACTGAGGGTGAGCTCAACTCTCAGAAGTAAGATGTTTTTGGACAAGGCGTTCAACTACCTACTCACGTATGGAACTTAGTATGTAGCACCAGTCTACCCCAGGAATTACTAGGAAATCGCTTGATTGAGCTTGGAGGCACTCGTCTTGTGTGCCGGGAGATTCCAGTTACCTCTCCCAACACTTGCGTCAAGCAGCGAGCCTAAGCCTTTTGGAAGCGAAAGGTAGCGGCAGGCAGGATGTAGGGTTACAGGCCATAAGCTCAACTCTCAGAAGTGTGTATGCATGGGAGGCAGATGTCTGCTACCCACTGGGACATGGGAGTTGGAACCTAGCTACACTCCTATTGAAGAAGGATGTTGGAAATCGCTGTATTCAACTCAGATACACGGGAGTTCAGGCCCAATGCTTACACATGCTTTTCCCACAACCCATCCCAGCCACTAACATAAGGATGTTAGCAGGTACGTCTACAGTCAGGCAGGATGCGGGAGGGTTCTGCCCTGTCCTCAGCTCTCACAGGGAAGCATGCCTAGAAGCCAGCTCTCAACTAGCTGCATTCTTATGACAGTGTGAAGGTAGCACTATTCTGAGTAAGGAGGTTCCCAGATTACCACTCTACTGCACCTGGAGATTCCGTCCAGGTGTGCATTGTTAACTTGCGTCTCAGAAGCCTCTGGCAAAAGTCTCTGGTGAAGACGTGGAAACTCACTCTGCAGGCAGTGTGGAACTGTGAGGGACTGAGGGTGAGCTCAACTCTCAGCAGTAAGATGATTTTGGACAAGGCGTTCAGCTACCTTCTCACATATGGAACTTAGTATGTAGCACCAGTCTACCCCAGGAATTACTGGGAAATCGCTGGATTGAGCTTGGAGGCACTCGTCTTGTGTCCCGGGAGATTCCAGTTACCTCTCCCAACACTTCGGTGAAGCAGCGAGCCTAGGCCTTTTGGAAGCGAAAGGTAGCTGCAGGCAGGAGGTAGGGTTACAGGCCATAAGCTCAACTCTCAGAAGTGGGTATGCATGGGAGGCAGATGTCTGCTACCTACACGGACATGCGAGTGGGAACCTAGCTGTACACTCTGATGAAGAAGGACTTTGGAAATCGCTGTATTCAACTCAGATACACGTGGGTTCAGGCACAACGATTCCACATGCTTTTCTCACAACCTTTCCCTGCCACTAACATGAGGACGTTAGCAGCTCCTTCTACATTCAAGCAGGATGCGGGAGGGTTGTGCCCTGTCCTTAGCTCTCACAGGAAGCATGCCTTGAAGCCAGCTGTCAACTAGCTGCATTCTTATGGCAGGGTGAAGGTAGCAGTATTCTGAGACAGGAGGTTCCCAGATTACCACTCTACTGCACCTGGAGATACCCTCCAGGTCTGCCTTGTTAACTTGCGTCTCAGAAGCCTCTGGCAAACGTCTCTGTTGAAGACGTGAGAAACTCACTCTGCAGGCAGTGTGCAACTGTGAGGGACTGAGGGTGAGCTCAACTCTCAGAAGTAAGATGTTTTTGGACAAGGCGTTCAACTACCTACTCACGTATGGAACTTAGTATGTAGCACCAGTCTACCCCAGGAATTACTAGGAAATCGCTTGATTGAGCTTGGAGGCACTCGTCTTGTGTGCCGGGAGATTCCAGTTACCTCTACCAACACTTGCGTCAGTCAAGCAGCGAGCCAAGGCCTTTTGGAAGCGAAAGGAAGCGGCAGGCAGGATGTAGGGTACAGGCCATAAGCTCAACACTCAGAACTGTGTATGCATGGGAGGCAGATGTCTGCTACCCACTGGGCCATGGGAGTTGGAACCTAGCTACACTCCTATTGAAGAAGGATGTTGGAAATCGCTGTATTCAACTCAGATACACGGGAGTTCAGGCCCAATGCTTACACATGCTTTTCCCACAACCCATCCCAGCCACTAACATAAGGAGGTTAGCAGGTACGTCTACAGTCAGGGAGGATGCGGGAGGGTTCTGCCCTGTACTCAGCTCTCACAGGGAACCATGTCTAGAAGCCAGCTCTCAACTAGCTGCATTCTTATGACAGTGTGAAGGTAGCAGTATTCTGAGTAAGGAGGTTCCCAGATTACCACTCTACTGCACCTGGAGAGACCGTCCAGGTGTGCATTGTTAACTTGCGTCTCAGAAGATTCTGGCAAAAGTCTCTGGTGAAGACGTGGGAAACTCACTCTGCAGGCAGTGTGGAACTGTGAGGGACTGAGGGTGAGCTCAACTCTCAGCAGTAAGATGATTTTGGACAAGGCGTTCAGCTACCTTCTCACATATGGAACTTAGTATGTAGCACCAGTCTACCCCAGGAATTACTGGGAAATCGCTGGATTGAGCTTGGGGGCACTCGTCTTGTGTGCCGGGAGATTCCAGTTACCTCTCCCAACACTTCGGTGAAGCAGCGAGCCTAGGCCTTTTGGAAGCGAAAGGTAGCTGCAGGCAGGAGGTAGGGTTACAGGCCATAAGCTCAACTCTCAGAAGTGGGTATGCATGGGAGGCAGATGTCTGCTACCTACACGGACATGCGAGTGGGAACCTAGCTGTACACTCTGATGAAGAAGGACTTTGGAAATCGCTGTATTCAACTCAGATACACGTGGGTTCAGGCACAACGATTCCACATGCTTTTCTCACAACCTTTCCCTGCCACTAACATGAGGACGTTAGCAGCTCCTTCTACAGTCAAGCAGGATGCGGGAGGGTTGTGCCCTGTCCTTAGCTCTCACAGGAAGCATGCCTTGAAGCCAGCTGTCAACTAGCTGCATTCTTATGGCAGGGTGAAGGTAGCAGTATTCTGAGACAGGAGGTTCCCAGATTACCACTCTACTGCACCTGGAGATACCCTCCAGGTCTGCATTGTTAACTTGCGTCTCAGAAGCCTCTGGCAAACGTCTCTGTTGAAGACGTGAGAAACTCACTCTGCAGGCCGTGTGGAACTGTGAGGGACTGAGGGTGAGCTCAACTCTCAGAAGTAAGATGTTTTTGGACAAGGCGTTCAACTACCTACTCACGTATGGAACTTAGTATGTAGCACCAGTCTACCCCAGGAATTACTAGGAAATCGCTTGATTGAGCTTGGAGGCACTCGTCTTGTGTGCCGGGAGATTCCAGTTACCTCTCCCAACACTTGCGTCAGTCAAGCAGCGAGCCAAGGCCTTTTGGAAGCGAAAGGTAGCGGCAGGCAGGATGTAGGGTTACAGGCCATAAGCTCAACACTCAGAACTGTGTATGCATGGGAGGCAGATGTCTGCTACCCACTGGGACATGGGAGTTGGAACCTAGCTACACTCCTATTGAAGAAGGATGTTGGAAATCGCTGTATTCAACTCAGATACACGGGAGTTCAGGCCCAATGCTTACACATGCTTTTCCCACAACCCATCCCAGCCACTAACATAAGGAGGTTAGCAGGTACGTCTACAGTCAGGGAGGATGCGGGAGGGTTCTGCCCTGTACTCAGCTCTCACAGGGAAGCATGTCTAGAAGCCAGCTCTCAACTAGCTGCATTCTTATGACAGTGTGAAGGTAGCAGTATTCTGAGTAAGGAGGTTCCCAGATTACCACTCTACTGCACCTGGAGAGACCGTCCAGGTGTGCATTGTTAACTTGCGTCTCAGAAGATTCTGGCAAAAGTCTCTGGTGAAGACGTGGGAAACTCACTCTGCAGGCAGTGTGGAACTGTGAGGGACTGAGGGTGAGCTCAACTCTCAGCAGTAAGATGATTTTGGACAAGGCGTTCAGCTACCTTCTCACATATGGAACTTAGTATGTAGCACCAGTCTACCCCAGGAATTACTGGGAAATCGCTGGATTGAGCTTGGGGGCACTCGTCTTGTGTGCCGGGAGATTCCAGTTACCTCTCCCAACACTTCGGTGAAGCAGCGAGCCTAGGCCTTTTGGAAGCGAAAGGTAGCTGCAGGCAGGAGGTAGGGTTACAGGCCATAAGCTCAACTCTCAGAAGTGGGTATGCATGGGAGGCAGATGTCTGCTACCTACACGGACATGCGAGTGGGAACCTAGCTGTACACTCTGATGAAGAAGGACTTTGGAAATCGCTGTATTCAACTCAGATACACGTGGGTTCAGGCACAACGATTCCACATGCTTTTCTCACAACCTTTCCCTGCCACTAACATGAGGACGTTAGCAGCTCCTTCTACAGTCAAGCAGGATGCGGGAGGGTTGTGCCCTGTCCTTAGCTCTCACAGGAAGCATGCCTTGAAGCCAGCTGTCAACTAGCTGCATTCTTATGGCAGGGTGAAGGTAGCAGTATTCTGAGACAGGAGGTTCCCAGATTACCACTCTACTGCACCTGGAGATACCCTCCAGGTCTGCATTGTTAACTTGCGTCTCAGAAGCCTCTGGCAAACGTCTCTGTTGAAGACGTGAGAAACTCACTCTGCAGGCCGTGTGGAACTGTGAGGGACTGAGGGTGAGCTCAACTCTCAGAAGTAAGATGTTTTTGGACAAGGCGTTCAACTACCTACTCACGTATGGAACTTAGTATGTAGCACCAGTCTACCCCCGGAATTACTAGGAAATCGCTTGATTGAGCTTGGAGGCACTCGTCTTGTGTGCCGGGAGATTCCAGTTACCTCTCCCAACACTTGCGTCAAGCAGCGAGCCTAGGCCTTTTGGAAGCGAAAGTAGCGGCAGGCAGGATGTAGGGTTACAGGCCATAAGCTCAACTCTCAGAACTGTGTATGCATGGGAGGCAGATGTCTGCTACCCACTCGGACATGCGAGTGGGAACCTAGCTACACTCCTATTGAAGAAGGATGTTGGAAATCGCTGTATTCAACTCAGATACACGGGAGTTCAGGCCCAATGCTTACACATGCTTTCCCACAACCCATCCCAGCCACTAACATAAGGAGGTTAGCAGGTACGTCTACAGTCAGGCAGGATGCGGGAGGGTTCTGCCCTGTCCTCAGCTCTCACAGGGAAGCATGCCTAGAAGCCAGCTCTCAACTAGCTGCATTGTTATGACAGTGTGAAGGTAGCAGTATTCTGAGTAAGGAGGTTCCCAGATTACCACTCTACTGCACCTGGAGAGACCGTCCAGGTGTGCATTGTTAACTTGCGTCTCAGAAGATTCTGGCAAAAGTCTCTGGTGAAGACGTGGGAAACTCACTCTGCAGGCAGTGTGGAACTGTGAGGGACTGAGGGTGAGCTCAACTCTCAGCAGTAAGATGATTTTGGACAAGGCGTTCAGCTACCTTCTCACATATGGAACTTAGTATGTAGCACCAGTCTACCCCAGGAATTACTGGGAAATCGCTGGATTGAGCTTGGAGGCACTCGTCTTGTGTGCCGGGAGATTCCAGTTACCTCTCCCAACACTTCGGTGAAGCAGCGAGCCTAGGCCTTTTGGAAGCGAAAAGTAGCTGCAGGCAGGTATTCTGAGTCAAGAGGTTCCAAGATTACCACTGTACTGCACCTGGAGATACCGTCCAGGTCTGCATTGTTAAGTTGTGTCTCACAAGACTTTGACAAACGTCTCTGGTGAAGCCGTGCGAAACTCACTCTGCAGGCAGTGTGGAACTCTGAGGGCCTGAGGGTGAGCTCAACTCTCAGAAGTAAGAGGCTTTTGGACAAGGCGTTAGCTACATTCTCATATATATGGAACTTAGTATGTAGCACCAGTCTACCACAGGAATTCTAGGAAATCGCTGGATTGAGCTTGGAGGCACTAGTCTTGTGTGCCTGGAGACTCCAATTACCTCTCCCAACACTGCCGTCACGCAGCGGGTCTAGGCCTTTTAGAAGCCAAGGGTACCTGCAGGCAGGATATGGAGGTACAGGCCATAAGCTCAACTCTCAGAAGTAAGCATGGGAGGCAGATGTCTGCTACCCACTAGTACATGGGAGTAGGAACCTAGCTACAAACTGATTGAAGATGGCCGTTTGAAAACGCTGTATTCAACTCAGCTACACGTGAGTTCAGGCTCAATTCTTATACATGCTATTCCCCCAACCTCGCCCAGCAACTAACATAAGGATGTTAGCAGCTACGTCTACAGTCAGGCAGGATGTGGGAGGGTTCTGCCCTGACCTCAGCTCTCACATGGAAGCATGCCTAGAAGCCAGCTCTCAACTAGCTGCATTCTTATGACAGTGTGAAGGTAGCAGTATTCTGAGTAAGGAGGTTCCCAGATTACCACGCTACTGCACCTGGAGAAACCGTCCAGGTGTGCATTGTTAACTTGCGTCTCAGAAGCCTCTGGCAAAGTCTCTGGTGAAGACGTGGGAAACTCACTCTGCAGGCAGTGTGGAACTGTGAGGGACTGAGGGTGAGCTCAACTCTCAGCAGTAAGATGATTTTGGACAAGGCGTTCAGCTACCTTCTCACATATGGAACTTAGTATGTAGCACCAGTCTACCCCAGGAATTACTGGGAAATCGCTGGATTGAGCTTGGAGGCACTCGTCTTGTGTGCCGGGAGATTCCAGTTACCTCTCCCAACACTTCGGTGAAGCAGCGAGCCTAGGCCTTTTGGAAGCGAAAGGTAGCTGCAGGCAGGAGGT
The DNA here is from genome assembly GCF_053574225.1 of Canis aureus. Classification (NCBI taxonomy): domain Eukaryota; kingdom Metazoa; phylum Chordata; class Mammalia; order Carnivora; family Canidae; genus Canis; species Canis aureus. The sequence goes on from NW_027554422.1 coordinate 3,666,197, forward strand.
AGGGTTACAGGCCATAAGCTCAACTCTCAGAAGTGGGTATGCATGGGAGGCAGATGTCTGCTACCTACACGGACATGCGAGTGGGAACCTAGCTGTACACTCTGATGAAGAAGGACTTTGGAAATCGCTGTATTCAACTCAGATACGCGTGGGTTCAGACACAACGATTCCACATGCTTTTCTCACAACCTTTCCCTGCCACTAACATGAGGACGTTAGCAGCTCCTTCTACAGTCAAGCAGGATGCGGGAGGGTTGTGCCCTGTCCTTAGCTCTCACAGGCAGCATGCCTTGAAGCCAGCTGTCAACTAGCTGCATTCTTATGGCAGGGTGAAGGTAGCAGTATTCTGAGACAGGAGGTTCCCAGATTACCACTCTACTGCACCTGGAGATACCCTCCAGGTCTGCATTGTTAACTTGCGTGTCAGAAGCCTCTGGCAAACGTCTCTGTTGAAGACGTGAGAAACTCACTCTGCAGGCAGTGTGGAACTGTGAGGGTCTGAAGGTTAGCTCAAACCTCAGAAGTAAGATGTTTTTGGACAAGGCGTTCAACTACCTACTCACGTATGGAACTTAGTATGTAGCACCAGTCTACCCCAGGAATTACTAGGAAATCGCTTGATTGAGCTTGGAGGCACTCGTCTTGTGTGCCGGGAGATTCCAGTTACATCTCCCAACACTTGCGTCAAGCAGCGAGCCTAGGCCTTTTGGAAGCGAAAGTTAGTGGCAGGCAGGATGTAGGGTTACAGGCCATAAGCTCAACTCTCAGAAGTGTGTATGCATGGGAGGCAGATGTCTGCTACCCACTCGGACATGGGAGTTGGAACCTAGCTACACTCCTATTGAAGAAGGATGTTGGAAATCGCTGTATTCAACTCAGATACACGGGAGTTCAGGCCCAATGCTTACACATGCTTTTCCCACAACCCATCCCAGCCACTAACATAAGGAGGTTAGCAGGTACGTCTACAGTCAGGCAGGATGCGGGAGGGTTCTGCCCTGTCCTCAGCTCTCACAGGGAAGCATGCCTAGAAGCCAGCTCTCAACTAGCTGCATTCTTATGACAGTGTGAAGGTAGCACTATTCTGAGTAAGGAGGTTCCCAGATTACCACTCTACTGCACCTGGAGATACCGTCCAGGTGTGCATTGTTAACTTGCGTCTCAGAAGCCTCTGGCAAAAGTCTCTGGTGAAGACGTGGGAAACTCACTCTGCAGGCAGTGTGGAACTGTGAAGGACTGAGGGTGAGCTCAACTCTCAGCAGTAAGATGATTTTGGACAAGGCGTTCAGCTACCTTCTCACATATGGAACTTAGTATGTAGCACCAGTCTACCCCAGGAATTACTGGGAAATCGCTGGATTGAGCTTGGAGGCACTAGTCTTGTGTGCCGGGAGATTCCAGTTACCTCTCCCAACACTTCGGTGAAGCAGCGAGCCTAGGCCTTTTGGAAGCGATAGGTAGCTGCAGGCAGGTATTCTGAGTCAGGAGGTTCCAAGATTACCACTGTACTGCACCTGGAGATACCGTCCAGGTCTGCATTGTTAAGTTGCGTCTCACAAGACTTTGACAAACGTCTCTGGTGAAGCCGTGCGAAACTCACTCTGCAGACAGTGTGGAACTCTGAGGGCCTGAGGGTGAGCTCAACTCTCAGAAGTAAGATGCTTTTGGACAAGGCGTTAGCTACATTCTCATATATATGGAACTTAGTATGTAGCACCAGTCTACCACAGGAATTCTAGGAAATCGCTGGATTGAGCTTGGAGGCACTAGTCTTGTGTGCCTGGAGACTCCAATTACGTCTCCCAACACTGCCGTCACGCAGCGGGTCTAGGCCTTTTAGAAGCCAAGGGTACCTGCAGGCAGGATATGGAGGTACAGGCCATAAGCTCAACGCTCAGAAGTAAGCATGGGAGGCAGATGTCTGCTACCCACTAGTACATGGGAGTAGGAACCTAGCTACAAACTGATTGAAGATGGCCGTTTGAAAACGCTGTATTCAACTCAGCTACACGTGAGTTCAGGCTCAATTCTTATACATGCTATTCCCCCAACCTCGCCCAGCAACTAACATAAGGATGTTAGCAGCTACGTCTACAGTCAGGCAGGATGTGGGAGGGTTCTGCCCTGACCTCAGCTCTCACATGGAAGCATGCCTAGAAGCCAGCTCTCAACTAGCTGCATTCTTATGACAGTGTGAAGGTAGCAGTATTCTGAGTAAGGAGGTTCCCAGATTACCACTCTACTGCACCTGGAGAGACCGTCCAGGTGTGCATTGTTAACTTGCGTCTCAGAAGCCTCTGGCAAAGTCTCTGGTGAAGACGTGGGAAACTCAATCTGAAGGCAGTGTGGAACTGTGAGGGACTGAGGGTGAGCTCAACTCTCAGCAGTAAGATGATTTTGGACAAGGCGTTCAGCTACCTTCTCACATATGGAACTTAGTATGTAGCACCAGTCTACCCCAGGAATTACTGGGAAATCGCTGGATTGAGCTTGGAGGCACTCGTCTTGTGTGCCGGGAGATTCCAGTTACCTCTCCCAACACTTCGGTGAAGCAGCGAGCCTAGGCCTTTTGGAAGCGAAAGGTAGCTGCAGGCAGGAGGTAGGGTTACAGGCCATAAGCTCAACTCTCAGAAGTGGGTATGCATGGGAGGCAGATGTCTGCTACCTACACGGACATGCGAGTGGGAACCTAGCTGTACACTCTGATGAAGAAGGACTTTGGAAATCGCTGTATTCAACTCAGATACACGTGGGTTCAGGCACAACGATTCCACATGCTTTTCTCACAACCTTTCCCTGCCACTAACATGAGGACGTTAGCAGCTCCTTCTACAGTCAAGCAGGATGCGGGAGGGTTGTGCCCTGTCCTTAGCTCTCACAGGAAGCATGCCTTGAAGCCAGCTGTCAACTAGCTGCATTCTTATGGCAGGGTGAAGGTAGCAGTATTCTGAGACAGGAGGTTCCCAGATTACCACTCTACTGCACCTGGAGATACCCTCCAGGTCTGCATTGTTAACTTGCGTGTCAGAAGCCTCTGGCAAACGGCTCTGTTGAAGACGTGAGAAACTCACTCTGCAGGCAGTGTGGAACTGTGAGGGACTGAAGGTTAGCTCAACCCTCAGAAGTAAGATGTTTTTGGACAAGGCGTTCAACTACCTACTCACGTATGGAACTTAGTATGTAGCACCAGTCTACCCCAGGAATTACTAGGAAATCGCTTGATTGAGCTTGGAGGCACTCGTCTTGTGTGCCGGGAGATTCCAGTTACCTCTCCCAACACTTGCGTCAAGCAGCGAGCCTAGGCCTTTTGGAAGCGAAAGGTAGCGGCAGGCAGGATGTAGGGTTACAGGCCATAAGCTCAACTCTCAGAAGTGTGTATGCATGGGAGGCAGATGTCTGCTACCCACTGGGACATGGGAGTTGGAACCTAGCTACACTCCTATTGAAGAAGGATGTTGGAAATCGCTGTATTCAACTCAGATACACGGGAGTTCAGGCCCAATGCTTACACATGCTTTTCCCACAACCCATCCCAGCCACTAACATAAGGAGGTTAGCAGGTACGTCTACAGTCAGGCAGGATGCGGGAGGGTTCTGCCCTGTCCTCAGCTCTCACAGGGAAGCATGCCTAGAAGCCAGCTCTCAACTAGCTGCATTCTTATGACAGTGTGAAGGTAGCACTATTCTGAGTAAGGAGGTTCCCAGATTACCACTCTACTGCACCTGGAGATACCGTCCAGGTGTGCATTGTTAACTTGCGTCTCAGAAGCCTCTGGCAAAAGTCTCTGGTGAAGACGTGGAAACTCACTCTGCAGGCAGTGTGGAACTGTGAAGGACTGAGGGTGAGCTCAACTCTCAGCAGTAAGATGATTTTGGACAAGGCGTTCAGCTACCTTCTCACATATGGAACTTAGTATGTAGCACCAGTCTACCCCAGGAATTACTGGGAAATCGCTGGATTGAGCTTGGAGGCACTAGTCTTGTGTGCCGGGAGATTCCAGTTACCTCTCCCAACACTTCGGTGAAGCAGCGAGCCTAGGCCTTTTGGAAGCGAAAGGTAGCTGCAGGCAGGTATTCTGAGTCAGGAGGTTCCAAGATTACCACTGTACTGCACCTGGAGATACCGTCCAGGTCTGCATTGTTAAGTTGCGTCTCACAAGACTTTGACAAACGCCTCTGGTGAAGCCGTGCGAAACTCACTCTGCAGGCAGTGTGGAACTCTGAGGGCCTGAGGGTGAGCTCAACTCTCAGAAGTAAGATGCTTTTGGACAAGGCGTTAGCTACATTCTCATATATATGGAACTTAGTATGTAGCACCAGTCTACCACAGGAATTCTAGGAAATCGCTGGATTGAGCTTGGAGGCACTAGTCTTGTGTGCCTGGAAACTCCAATTACCTCTCCCAACACTGCCGTCACGCAGCGGGTCTAGGCCTTTTAGAAGCCAAGGGTACCTGCAGGCAGGATATGGAGGTACAGGCCATAAGCTCAACTCTCAGAAGTAAGCATGGGAGGCAGATGTCTGCTACCCACTAGTACATGGGAGTAGGAACCTAGCTACAAACTGATTGAAGATGGCCGTTTGAAAACGCTGTATTCAACTCAGCTACACGTGAGTTCAGGCTCAATTCTTATACATGCTATTCCCCCAACCTCGCCCAGCAACTAACATAAGGATGTTAGCAGCTACGTCTACAGTCAGGCAGGATGTGGGAGGGTTCTGCCCTGACCTCAGCTCTCACATGGAAGCATGCCTAGAAGCCAGCTCTCAACTAGCTGCATTCTTATGACAGTGTGAAGGTAGCAGTATTCTGAGTAAGGAGGTTCCCAGATTACCACTCTACTGCACCTGGAGAGACCGTCCAGGTGTGCATTGTTAACTTGCGTCTCAGAAGCCTCTGGCAAAGTCTCTGGTGAAGACGTGGGAAACTCAATCTGAAGGCAGTGTGGAACTGTGAGGGACTGAGGGTGAGCTCAACTCTCAGCAGTAAGATGATTTTGGACAAGGCGTTCAGCTACCTTCTCACATATGGAACTTAGTATGTAGCACCAGTCTACCCCAGGAATTACTGGGAAATCGCTGGATTGAGCTTGGAGGCACTCGTCTTGTGTGCCGGGAGATTCCAGTTACCTCTCCCAACACTTCGGTGAAGCAGCGAGCCTAGGCCTTTTGGAAGCGAAAGGTAGCTGCAGGCAGGAGGTAGGGTTACAGGCCATAAGCTCAACTCTCAGAAGTGGGTATGCATGGGAGGCAGATGTCTGCTACCTACACGGACATGCGAGTGGGAACCTAGCTGTACACTCTGATGAAGAAGGACTTTGGAAATCGCTGTATTCAACTCAGATACACGTGGGTTCAGGCACAACGATTCCACATGCTTTTCTCACAACCTTTCCCTGCCACTAACATGAGGACGTTAGCAGCTCCTTCTACAGTCAAGCAGGATGCGGGAGGGTTGTGCCCTGTCCTTAGCTCTCACAGGAAGCATGCCTTGAAGCCAGCTGTCAACTAGCTGCATTCTTATGGCAGGGTGAAGGTAGCAGTATTCTGAGACAGGAGGTTCCCAGATTACCACTCTACTGCACCTGGAGATACCCTCCAGGTCTGCATTGTTAACTAGCGTGTCAGAAGCCTCTGGCAAACGTCTCTGCTGAAGACGTGAGAAACTCACTCTGCAGGCAGTGTGGAACTGTGAGGGACTGAAGGTTAGCTCAACCCTCAGAAGTAAGATGTTTTTGGACAAGGCGTTCAACTACCTACTCACGTATGGAACTTAGTATGTAGCACCAGTCTACCCCAGGAATTACTAGGAAATCGCTTGATTGAGCTTGGAGGCACTCGTCTTGTGTGCCGGGAGATTCCAGTTACCTCTCCCAACACTTGCGTCAAGCAGCGAGCCTAGGCCTTTTGGAAGCGAAAGGTAGCGGCAGGCAGGATGTAGGGTTACAGGCCATAAGCTCAACTCTCAGAAGTGTGTATGCATGGGAGGCAGATGTCTGCTACCCACTGGGACATGGGAGTTGGAACCTAGCTACACTCCTATTGAAGAAGGATGTTGGAAATCGCTGTATTCAACTCAGATACACGGGAGTTCAGGCCCAATGCTTACACATGCTTTTCCCACAACCCATCCCAGCCACTAACATAAGGAGGTTAGCAGGTACGTCTACAGTCAGGCAGGATGCCGGAGGGTTCTGCCCTGTCCTCAGCTCTCACAGGGAAGCATGCCTAGAAGCCAGCTCTCAACTAGCTGCATTCTTATGACAGTGTGAAGGTAGCACTATTCTGAGTAAGGAGGTTCCCAGATTACCACTCTACTGCACCTGGAGATACCGTCCAGGTGTGCATTGTTAACTTGCGTCTCAGAAGCCTCTGGCAAAAGTCTCTGGTGAAGACGTGGAAACTCACTCTGCAGGCAGTGTGCAACTGTGAAGGACTGAGGGTGAGCTCAACTCTCAGCAGTAAGATGATTTTGGACAAGGCGTTCAGCTACCTTCTCACATATGGAACTTAGTATGTAGCACCAGTCTACCCCAGGAATTACTGGGAAATCGCTGGATTGAGCTTGGAGGCACTAGTCTTGTGTGCCGGGAGATTCCAGTTACCTCTCCCAACACTTCGGTGAAGCAGCGAGCCTAGGCCTTTTGGAAGCGAAAGGTAGCTGCAGGCAGGTATTCTGAGTGAGGAGTTTCCAAGATTACCACTGTACTGCACCTGGTGATACCGTCCAGGTCTGCATTGTTAAGTTGCGTCTCACAAGACTTTGACAAACGTCTCTGGTGAAGCCGTGCGAAACTCACTCTGCAGACAGTGTGGAACTCTGAGGGCCTGAGGGTGAGCTCAACTCTCAGAAGTAAGATGCTTTTGGACAAGGCGTTAGCTACATTCTCATATATATGGAACTTAGTATGTAGCACCAGTCTACCACAGGAATTCTAGGAAATCGCTGGATTGAGCTTGGAGGCACTAGTCTTGTGTGCCTGGAGACTCCAATTACCTCTCCCAACACTGCCGTCACGCAGCGGGTCTAGGCCTTTTAGAAGCCAAGGGTACCTGCAGGCAGGATATGGAGGTACAGGCCATAAGCTCAACGCTCAGAAGTAAGCATGGGAGGCAGATGTCTGCTACCCACTAGTACATGGGAGTAGGAACCTAGCTACAAACTGATTGAAGATGGCCGTTTGAAAACGCTGTATTCAACTCAGCTACACGTGAGTTCAGGCTCAATTCTTATACATGCTATTCCCCCAACCTCGCCCAGCAACTAACATAAGGATGTTAGCAGCTACGTCTACAGTCAGGCAGGATGTGGGAGGGTTCTGCCCTGACCTCAGATCTCACATGGAAGCATGCCTAGAAGCCAGCTCTCAACTAGCTGCATTCTTATGACAGTGTGAAGGTAGCAGTATTCTGAGTAAGGAGGTTCCCAGATTACCACTCTACTGCACCTGGAGAGACCGTCCAGGTGTGCATTGTTAACTTGCGTCTCAGAAGCCTCTGGCAAACGTCTCTGGTGAAGACGTGCGAAACTCACTCTGCAGGCAGTGTGGAACTGTGAGGGACTGAAGGTGAGCTCAACTCTCAGCAGTAAGATGATTTTGGACAAGGCGTTCAGCTACCTTCTCACATATGGAACTTAGTATGTAGCACCAGTCTACCCCAGGAATTACTGGGAAATCGCTGGATTGAGCTTGGAGGCACTCGTCTTGTGTGCCGGGAGATTCCAGTTACCTCTCCCAACACTTCGGTGAAGCAGCGAGCCTAGGCCTTTTGGAAGCGAAAGGTAGCTGCAGGCAGGAGGTAGGGTTACAGGCCATAAGCTCAACTCTCAGAAGTGGGTATGCATGGGAGGCAGATGTCTGCTACCTACACGGACATGCGAGTGGGAACCTAGCTGTACACTCTGATGAAGAAGGACTTTGGAAATCGCTGTATTCAACTCAGATACACGTGGGTTCAGGCACAACGATTCCACATGCTTTTCTCACAACCTTTCCCTGCCACTAACATGAGGACGTTAGCAGCTCCTTCTACAGTCAAGCAGGATGCGGGAGGGTTGTGCCCTGTCCTTAGCTCTCACAGGAAGCATGCCTTGAAGCCAGCTGTCAACTATCTGCATTCTTATGGCAGGGTGAAGGTAGCAGTATTCTGAGACAGGAGGTTCCCAGATTACCACTCTACTGCACCTGGAGATACCCTCCAGGTCTGCATTGTTAACTTGCGTCTCAGAAGCCTCCGGCAAACGGCTCTGTTGAAGACGTGAGAAACTCACTCTGCAGGCAGTGTGGAACTGTGAGGGACTGAAGGTTAGCTCAACCCTCAGAAGTAAGATGTTTTTGGACAAGGCGTTCAACTACCTACTCACGTATGGAACTTAGTATGTAGCACCAGTCTACCCCAGGAATTACTAGGAAATCGCTTGATTGAGCTTGGAGGCACTCGTCTTGTGTGCCGGGAGATTCCAGTTACCTCTCCCAACACTTGCGTCAAGCAGCGAGCCTAGGCCTTTTGGAAGCGAAAGGTAGCGGCAGGCAGGATGTAGGGTTACAGGCCATAAGCTCAACTCTCAGAAGTGTGTATGCATGGGAGGCAGATGTCTGCTACCCACTCGGACATGGGAGTTGGAACCTAGCTACACTCCTATTGAAGAAGGATGTTGGAAATCGCTGTATTCAACTCAGATACACGGGAGTTCAGGCCCAATGCTTACACATGCTTTTCCCACAACCCATCCCAGCCACTAACATAAGGAGGTTAGCAGGTACGTCTACAGTCAGGCAGGATGCGGGAGGGTTCTGCCCTGTCCTCAGCTCTCACAGGGAAGCATGCCTAGAAGCCAGCTCTCAACTAGCTGCATTCTTATGACAGTGTGAAGGTAGCACTATTCTGAGTAAGGAGGTTCCCAGATTACCACTCTACTGCACCTGGAGATACCGTCCAGGTGTGCATTGTTAACTTGCGTCTCAGAAGCCTCTGGCAAAAGTCTCTGGTGAAGACGTGGAAACTCACTCTGCAGGCAGTGTGGAACTGTGAAGGACTGAGGGTGAGCTCAACTCTCAGCAGTAAGATGATTTTGGACAAGGCGTTCAGCTACCTTCTCACATATGGAACTTAGTATGTAGCACCAGTCTACCCCAGGAATTACTGGGAAATCGCTGGATTGAGCTTGGAGGCACTAGTCTTGTGTGCCGGGAGATTCCAGTTACCTCTCCCAACACTTCGGTGAAGCAGCGAGCCTAGGCCTTTTGGAAGCGAAAGGTAGCTGCAGGCAGGTATTCTGAGTCAGGAGGTTCCAAGATTACCACTGTACTGCACCTGGAGATACCGTCCAGGTCTGCATTGTTAAGTTGCGTCTCACAAGACTTTGACAAACGCCTCTGGTGAAGCCGTGCGAAACTCACTCTGCAGGCAGTGTGGAACTCTGAGGGCCTGAGGGTGAGCTCAACTCTCAGAAGTAAGATGCTTTTGGACAAGGCGTTAGCTACATTCTCATATATATGGAACTTAGTATGTAGCACCAGTCTACCACAGGAATTCTAGGAAATCGCTGGATTGAGCTTGGAGGCACTAGTCTTGTGTGCCTGGAGACTCCAATTACCTCTCCCAACACTGCCGTCACGCAGCGGGTCTAGGCCTTTTAGAAGCCAAGGGTACCTGCAGGCAGGATATGGAGGTACAGGCCATAAGCTCAACTCTCAGAAGTAAGCATGGGAGGCAGATGTCTGCTACCCACTAGTACATGGGAGTAGGAACCTAGCTACAAACTGATTGAAGATGGCCGTTTGAAAACGCTGTATTCAACTCAGCTACACGTGAGTTCAGGCTCAATTCTTATACATGCTATTCCCCCAACCTCGCCCAGCAACTAACATAAGGATGTTAGCAGCTACGTCTACAGTCAGGCAGGATGTGGGAGGGTTCTGCCCTGACCTCAGCTCTCACATGGAAGCATGCCTAGAAGCCAGCTCTCAACTAGCTGCATTCTTATGACAGTGTGAAGGTAGCAGTATTCTGAGTAAGGAGGTTCCCAGATTACCACTCTACTGCACCTGGAGAGACCGTCCAGGTGTGCATTGTTAACTTGCGTCTCAGAAGACTCTGGCAAAGTCTCTGGTGAAGACGTGGGAAACTCAATCTGAAGGCAGTGTGGAACTGTGAGGGACTGAGGGTGAGCTCAACTCTCAGCAGTAAGATGATTTTGGACAAGGCGTTCAGCTACCTTCTCACATATGGAACTTAGTATGTAGCACCAGTCTACCCCAGGAATTACTGGGAAATCGCTGGATTGAGCTTGGAGGCACTCGTCTTGTGTGCCGGGAGATTCCAGTTACCTCTCCCAACACTTCGGTGAAGCAGCGAGCCTAGGCCTTTTGGAAGCGAAAGGTAGCTGCAGGCAGGAGGTAGGGTTACAGGCCATAAGCTCAACTCTCAGAAGTGGGTATGCATGGGAGGCAGATGTCTGCTACCTACACGGACATGCGAGTGGGAACCTAGCTGTACACTCTGATGAAGAAGGACTTTGGAAATCGCTGTATTCAACTCAGATACACGTGGGTTCAGGCACAACGATTCCACATGCTTTTCTCACAACCTTTCCCTGCCACTAACATGAGGACGTTAGCAGCTCCTTCTACAGTCAAGCAGGATGCGGGAGGGTTGTGCCCTGTCCTTAGCTCTCACAGGAAGCATGCCTTGAAGCCAGCTGTCAACTAGCTGCATTCTTATGGCAGGGTGAAGGTAGCAGTATTCTGAGACAGGAGGTTCCCAGATTACCACTCTACTGCACCTGGAGATACCCTCCAGGTCTGCATTGTTAACTTGCGTCTCAGAAGCCTCCGGCAAACGGCTCTGTTGAAGACGTGAGAAACTCACTCTGCAGGCAGTGTGGAACTGTGAGGGACTGAAGGTTAGCTCAACCCTCAGAAGTAAGATGTTTTTGGACAAGGCGTTCAACTACCTACTCACGTATGGAACTTAGTATGTAGCACCAGTCTACCCCAGGAATTACTAGGAAATCGCTTGATTGAGCTTGGAGGCACTCGTCTTGTGTGCCGGGAGATTCCAGTTACCTCTCCCAACACTTGCGTCAAGCAGCGAGCCTAGGCCTTTTGGAAGCGAAAGGTAGCGGCAGGCAGGATGTAGGGTTACAGGCCATAAGCTCAACTCTCAGAAGTGTGTATGCATGGGAGGCAGATGTCTGCTACCCACTGGGACATGGGAGTTGGAACCTAGCTACACTCCTATTGAAGAAGGATGTTGGAAATCGCTGTATTCAACTCAGATACACGGGAGTTCAGGCCCAATGCTTACACATGCTTTTCCCACAACCCATCCCAGCCACTAACATAAGGAGGTTAGCAGGTACGTCTACAGTCAGGCAGGATGCGGGAGGGTTCTGCCCTGTCCTCAGCTCTCACAGGGAAGCATGCCTAGAAGCCAGCTCTCAACTAGCTGCATTCTTATGACAGTGTGAAGGTAGCACTATTCTGAGTAAGGAGGTTCCCAGATTACCACTCTACTGCACCTGGAGATACCGTCCAGGTGTGCATTGTTAACTTGCGTCTCAGAAGCCTCTGGCAAAAGTCTCTGGTGAAGACGTGGAAACTCACTCTGCAGGCAGTGTGGAACTGTGAAGGACTGAGGGTGAGCTCAACTCTCAGCAGTAAGATGATTTTGGACAAGGCGTTCAGCTACCTTCTCACATATGGAACTTAGTATGTAGCACCAGTCTACCCCAGGAATTACTGGGAAATCGCTGGATTGAGCTTGGAGGCACTAGTCTTGTGTGCCGGGAGATTCCAGTTACCTCTCCCAACACTTCGGTGAAGCAGCGAGCCTAGGCCTTTTGGAAGCGAAAGGTAGCTGCAGGCAGGTATTCTGAGTCAGGAGGTTCCAAGATTACCACTGTACTGCACCTGGAGATACCGTCCAGGTCTGCATTGTTAAGTTGCGTCTCACAAGACTTTGACAAACGCCTCTGGTGAAGCCGTGCGAAACTCACTCTGCAGGCAGTGTGGAACTCTGAGGGCCTGAGGGTGAGCTCAACTCTCAGAAGTAAGATGCTTTTGGACAAGGCGTTAGCTACATTCTCATATATATGGAACTTAGTATGTAGCACCAGTCTACCACAGGAATTCTAGGAAATCGCTGGATTGAGCTTGGAGGCACTAGTCTTGTGTGCCTGGAGACTCCAATTACCTCTCCCAACACTGCCGTCACGCAGCGGGTCTAGGCCTTTTAGAAGCCAAGGGTACCTGCAGGCAGGATATGGAGGTACAGGCCATAAGCTCAACTCTCAGAAGTAAGCATGGGAGGCAGATGTCTGCTACCCACTAGTACATGGGAGTAGGAACCTAGCTACAAACTGATTGAAGATGGCCGTTTGAAAACGCTGTATTCAACTGAGCTACACGTGAGTTCAGGCTCAATTCTTATACATGCTATTCCCCCAACCTCGCCCAGCAACTAACATAAGGATGTTAGCAGCTACGTCTACAGTCAGGCAGGATGTGGGAGGGTTCTGCCCTGACCTCAGCTCTCACATGGAAGCATGCCTAGAAGCCAGCTCTCAACTAGCTGCATTCTTATGACAGTGTGAAGGTAGCAGTATTCTGAGTAAGGAGGTTCCCAGATTACCACTCTACTGCACCTGGAGAGACCGTCCAGGTGTGCATTGTTAACTTGCGTCTCAGAAGCCTCTGGAAAAGTCTCTGGTGAAGACGTGGGAAACTCAATCTGAAGGCAGTGTGGAACTGTGAGGGACTGAGGGTGAGCTCAACTCTCAGCAGTAAGATGATTTTGGACAAGGCGTTCAGCTACCTTCTCACATATGGAACTTAGTATGTAGCACCAGTCTACCCCAGGAATTACTGGGAAATCGCTGGATTGAGCTTGGAGGCACTCGTCTTGTGTGCCGGGAGATTCCAGTTACCTCTCCCAACACTTCGGTGAAGCAGCGAGCCTAGGCCTTTTGGAAGCGAAAGGTAGCTGCAGGCAGGAGGTAGGGTTACAGGCCATAAGCTCAACTCTCAGAAGTGGGTATGCATGGGAGGCAGATGTCTGCTACCTACACGGACATGCGAGTGGGAACCTAGCTGTACACTCTGATGAAGAAGGACTTTGGAAATCGCTGTATTCAACTCAGATACACGTGGGTTCAGGCACAACGATTCCACATGCTTTTCTCACAACCTTTCCCTGCCACTAACATGAGGACGTTAGCAGCTCCTTCTACAGTCAAGCAGGATGCGGGAGGGTTGTGCCCTGTCCTTAGCTCTCACAGGAAGCATGCCTTGAAGCCAGCTGTCAACTAGCTGCATTCTTATGGCAGGGTGAAGGTAGCAGTATTCTGAGACAGGAGGTTCCCAGATTACCACTCTACTGCACCTGGAGATACCCTCCAGGTCTGCATTGTTAACTAGCGTGTCAGAAGCCTCTGGCAAACGTCTCTGCTGAAGACGTGAGAAACTCACTCTGCAGGCAGTGTGGAACTGTGAGGGACTGAAGGTTAGCTCAACCCTCAGAAGTAAGATGTTTTTGGACAAGGCGTTCAACTACCTACTCACGTATGGAACTTAGTATGTAGCACCAGTCTACCCCAGGAATTACTAGGAAATCGCTTGATTGAGCTTGGAGGCACTCGTCTTGTGTGCCGGGAGATTCCAGTTACCTCTCCCAACACTTGCGTCAAGCAGCGAGCCTAGGCCTTTTGGAAGCGAAAGGTAGCGGCAGGCAGGATGTAGGGTTACAGGCCATAAGCTCAACTCTCAGAAGTGTGTATGCATGGGAGGCAGATGTCTGCTACCCACTGGGACATGGGAGTTGGAACCTAGCTACACTCCTATTGAAGAAGGATGTTGGAAATCGCTGTATTCAACTCAGATACACGGGAGTTCAGGCCCAATGCTTACACATGCTTTTCCCACAACCCATCCCAGCCACTAACATAAGGAGGTTAGCAGGTACGTCTACAGTCAGGCAGGATGCGGGAGGGTTCTGCCCTGTCCTCAGCTCTCACAGGGAAGCATGCCTAGAAGTCAGCTCTCAACTAGCTGCATTCTTATGACAGTGTGAAGGTAGCACTATTCTGAGTAAGGAGGTTCCCAGATTACCACTCTACTGCACCTGGAGATACCGTCCAGGTGTGCATTGTTAACTTGCGTCTCAGAAGCCTCTGGCAAAAGTCTCTGGTGAAGACGTGGAAACTCACTCTGCAGGCAGTGTGCAACTGTGAAGGACTGAGGGTGAGCTCAACTCTCAGCAGTAAGATGATTTTGGACAAGGCGTTCAGCTACCTTCTCACATATGGAACTTAGTATGTAGCACCAGTCTACCCCAGGAATTACTGGGAAATCGCTGGATTGAGCTTGGAGGCACTAGTCTTGTGTGCCGGGAGATTCCAGTTACCTCTCCCAACACTTCGGTGAAGCAGCGAGCCTAGGCCTTTTGGAAGCGAAAGGTAGCTGCAGGCAGGTATTCTGAGTCAGGAGTTTCCAAGATTAACACTGTACTGCACCTGGAGATACCGTCCAGGTCTGCATTGTTAAGTTGCGTCTCACAAGACTTTGACAAACGTCTCTGGTGAAGCCGTGCGAAACTCACTCTGCAGGCAGTGTGGAACTCTGGGGCCTGAGGGTGAGCTCAACTCTCAGAAGTAAGATGCTTTTGGACAAGGCGTTAGCTACATTCTCATATATATGGAACTTAGTATGTAGCACCAGTCTACCACAGGAATTCTAGGAAATCGCTGGATTGAGCTTGGAGGCACTAGTCTTGTGTGCCTGGAGACTCCAATTACCTCTCCCAACACTGCCGTCACGCAGCGGGTCTAGGCCTTTTAGAAGCCAAGGGTACCTGCAGGCAGGATATGGAGGTACAGGCCATAAGCTCAACTCTCAGAAGTAAGCATGGGAGGCAGATGTCTGCTACCCACTAGTACATGGGAGTAGGAACCTACCTACAAACTGATTGAAGATGGCCGTTTGAAAACGCTGTATTCAACACAGCTACACGTGAGTTCAGGCTCAATTCTTATACATGCTATTCCCCCAACCTCGCCCAGCAACTAACATAAGGATGTTAGCAGCTACGTCTACAGTCAGGCAGGATGTGGGAGGGTTCTGCCCTGACCTCAGCTCTCACATGGAAGCATGCCTAGAAGCCAGCTCTCAACTAGCTGCATTCTTATGACAGTGTGAAGGTAGCAGTATTCTGAGTAAGGAGGTTCCCAGATTACCACTCTACTGCACCTGGAGAAACCGTCCAGGTGTGCATTGTTAACTTGCGTCTCAGAAGCCTCTGGCAAAGTCTCTGGTGAAGACGTGGGAAACTCACTCTGCAGGCAGTGTGGAACTGTGAGGGACTGAGGGTGAGCTCAACTCTCAGCAGTAAGATGATTTTGGACAAGGCGTTCAGCTACCTTCTCACATATGGAACTTAGTATGTAGCACCAGTCTACCCCAGGAATTACTGGGAAATCGCTGGATTGAGCTTGGAGGCACTCGTCTTGTGTGCCGGGAGATTCCAGTTACCTCTCCCAACACTTCGGTGAAGCAGCGAGCCTAGGCCTTTTGGAAGCGAAAGGTAGCTGCAGGCAGGAGGTAGGGTTACAGGCCATAAGCTCAACTCTCAGAAGTGGGTATGCATGGGAGGCAGATGTCTGCTACCTACACGGACATGCGAGTGGGAACCTAGCTGTACACTCTGATGAAGAAGGACTTTGGAAATCGCTGTATTCAACTCAGATACACGTGGGTTCAGGCACAACGATTCCACATGCTTTTCTCACAACCTTTCCCTGCCACTAACATGAGGACGTTAGCAGCTCATTCTACAGTCAAGCAGGATGCGGGAGGGTTGTGCCCTGTCCTTAGCTCTCACAGGCAGCATGCCTTGAAGCCAGCCGTCAACTAGCTGCATTCTTATGGCAGGGTGAAGGTAGCAGTATTCTGAGACAGGAGGTTCCCAGATTACCACTCTACTGCACCTGGAGATACCCTCCAGGTCTGCATTGTTAACTTGCGTGTCAGAAGCCTCTGGCAAACGTCTCTGTTGAAGACGTGAGAAACTCACTCTGCAGGCAGTGTGGAACTGTGAGGGACTGAAGGTTAGCTCAAACCTCAGAAGTAAGATGTTTTTGGACAAGGCGTTCAACTACCTACTCACGTATGGAACTTAGTATGTAGCACCAGTCTACCCCAGGAATTACTAGGAAATCGCTTGATTGAGCTTGGAGGCACTCGTCTTGTGTGCCGGGAGATTCCAGTTACATCTCCCAACACTTGCGTCAAGCAGCGAGCCTAGGCCTTTTGGAAGCGAAAGTTAGTGGCAGGCAGGATGTAGGGTTACAGGCCATAAGCTCAACTCTCAGAAGTGTGTATGCATGGGAGGCAGATGTCTGCTACCCACTGGGACATGGGAGTTGGAACCTAGCTACACTCCTATTGAAGAAGGATGTTGGAAATCGCTGTATTCAACTCAGATACACGGGAGTTCAGGCCCAATGCTTACACATGCTTTTCCCACAACCCATCCCAGCCACTAACATAAGGAGGTTAGCAGGTACGTCTACAGTCAGGCAGGATGCGGGAGGGTTCTGCCCTGTCCTCAGCTCTCACAGGGAAGCATGCCTAGAAGCCAGCTCTCAACTAGCTGCATTCTTATGACAGTGTGAAGGTAGCACTATTCTGAGTAAGGAGGTTCCCAGATTACCACTCTACTGCACCTGGAGATACCGTCCAGGTGTGCATTGTTAACTTGCGTCTCAGAAGCCTCTGGCAAAAGTCTCTGGTGAAGACGTGGAAACTCACTCTGCAGGCAGTGTGGAACTGTGAAGGACTGAGGGTGAGCTCAACTCTCAGCAGTAAGATGATTTTGGACAAGGCGTTCAGCTACCTTCTCACATATGGAACTTAGTATGTAGCACCAGTCTACCCCAGGAATTACTGGGAAATCGCTGGATTGAGCTTGGAGGCACTAGTCTTGTGTGCCGGGAGATTCCAGTTACCTCTCCCAACACTTCGGTGAAGCAGCGAGCCTAGGCCTTTTGGAAGCGAAAGGTAGCTGCAGGCAGGTATTCTGAGTCAGGAGGTTCCAAGATTACCACTGTACTGCACCTGGAGATACCGTCCAGGTCTGCATTGTTAAGTTGCGTCTCACAAGACTTTGACAAACGCCTCTGGTGAAGCCGTGCGAAACTCACTCTGCAGGCAGTGTGGAACTCTGAGGGCCTGAGGGTGAGCTCAACTCTCAGAAGTAAGATGCTTTTGGACAAGGCGTTAGCTACATTCTCATATATATGGAACTTAGTATGTAGCACCAGTCTACCACAGGAATTCTAGGAAATCGCTGGATTGAGCTTGGAGGCACTAGTCTTGTGTGCCTGGAGACTCCAATTACCTCTCCCAACACTGCCGTCACGCAGCGGGTCTAGGCCTTTTAGAAGCCAAGGGTACCTGCAGGCAGGATATGGAGGTACAGGCCATAAGCTCAACTCTCAGAAGTAAGCATGGGAGGCAGATGTCTGCTACCCACTAGTACATGGGAGTAGGAACCTAGCTACAAACTGATTGAAGATGGCCGTTTGAAAACGCTGTATTCAACTCAGCTACACGTGAGTTCAGGCTCAATTCTTATACATGCTATTCCCCCAACCTCGCCCAGCAACTAACATAAGGATGTTAGCAGCTACATCTACAGTCAGGCAGGATGTGGGAGGGTTCTGCCCTGACCTCAGCTCTCACATAGAAGCATGCCAGGAAGCCAGCTCTCAACTAGCTGCATTCTTATGACAGTGTGAAGGTAGCAGTATTCTGAGTAAGGAGGTTCCCAGATTACCACACTACTGCACCTGGAAAGACCGTGCAGGAGTGCATTGTTAACTTGCGTCTCAGAAGCCTCTGGCAAAGTCTCTGGTGAAGACGTGGGAAACTCACTCTGCAGGCAGTGTGGAACTGTGAGGGACTGAGGGTGAGCTCAACTCTCAGCAGTAAGATGATTTTGGACAAGGCGTTCAGCTACCTTCTCACATATGGAACTTAGTATGTAGCACCAGTCTACCCCAGGAATTACTGGGAAATCGCTGGATTGAGCTTGGAGGCACTCGTCTTGTGTGCCGGGAGATTTCAGTTACCTCTCCCAACACTTCGGTGAAGCAGCGAGCCTAGGCCTTTTGGAAGCGAAAGGTAGCTGCAGGCAGGAGGTAGGGTTACAGGCCATAAGCTCAACTCTCAGAAGTGGGTATGCATGGGAGGCAGATGTCTGCTACCTACACGGACATGCGAGTGGGAACCTAGCTGTACACTCTGATGAAGAAGGACTTTGGAAATCGCTGTATTCAACTCAGATACGCGTGGGTTCAGGCACAACGATTCCACATGCTTTTATCACAACCTTTCCCTGCCACTAACATGAGGACGTTAGCAGCTCCTTCTACAGTCAAGCAGGATGCGGGAGGGTTGTGCCCTGTCCTTAGCTCTCACAGGAAGCATGCCTTGAAGCCAGCTGTCAACTAGCTGCATTCTTATGGCAGGGTGAAGGTAGCAGTATTCTGAGACAGGAGGTTCCCAGATTACCACTCTACTGCACCTGGAGATTCCCTCCAGGTCTGCATTGTTAACTTGCGTCTCAGAAGCCTCTGGCAAAGTCTCTGGTGAAGACGTGGGAAACTCACTCTGCAGGCAGTGTGGAACTGTGAGGGACTGAGGGTGAGCTCAACTCTCAGCAGTAAGATGATTTTGGACAAGGCGTTCAGCTACCTTCTCACATATGGAACTTAGTATGTAGCACCAGTCTACCCCAGGAATTACTAGGAAATCGCTTGATTGAGCTTGGAGGCACTCGTCTTGTGTGCCGGGAGATTCCAGTTACCTCTCCCAACATTTGCGTCAAGCAGCGAGCCTAGGCCTTTTGGAAGCGAAAGGTAGCGGCAGGCAGGATGTAGGGTTACAGGCCATAAGCTCAACTCTCAGAAGTGTGTATGCATGGGAGGCAGATGTCTGCTACCCACTGGGACATGGGAGTTGGAACCTAGCTACACTCCTATTGAAGAAGGATGTTGGAAATCGCTGTATTCAACTCAGATACACGGGAGTTCAGGCCCAATGCTTACACATGCTTTTCCCACAACCCATCCCAGCCACTAACATAAGGAGGTTAGCAGGTACGTCTATAGTCAGGCAGGATGCGGGAGGGTTCTGCCCTGTCCTCAGCTCTCACAGGGAAGCATGCCTAGAAGCCAGCTCTCAACTAGCTGCATTCTTATGACAGTGTGAATGTAGCAGTATTCTGAGTAAGGAGGTTCCCAGATTACCACTCTACTGCACCTGGAGAGACCGTCCAGGTGTGCATTGTTAACTTGCGTCTCAGAAGATTCTGGCAAAAGTGTCTGGTGAAGACGTGGGAAACTCACTCTGCAGGCAGTGTGGAACTGTGAGGGACTGAGGGTGAGCTCAACTCTCAGCAGTAAGATGATTTTGGACAAGGCGTTCAGCTACCTTCTCACATATGGAACTTAGTATGTAGCACCAGTCTACCCCAGGAATTACTGGGAAGTCGCTGGATTGAGCTTGGAGGCACTAGTCTTGTGTGCCGGGAGATTCCAGTACCTCTCCCAACACTTCGGTGAAGCAGCGAGCCTAGGCCTTTTGGAAGCGAAAGGTAGCTGCAGGCAGGTATTCTGAGTCAGGAGGTTCCAAGATTACCACTGTACTGCACCTGGAGATACCGTCCAGGTCTGCATTGGTAAGTTGCGTCTCACAAGACTTTGACAAACGTCTCTGGTGAAGACGTGCGAAACTCACTCTGCAGGCAGTGTGGAACTCTGAGGGCCTGAGGGTGAGCTCAACTCTCAGAAGTAAGATGCTTTTGGACAAGGCGTTAGCTACATTCTCATATATATGGAACTTAGTATGTAGCACCAGTCTACCACAGGAATTCTAGGAATTCGCTGTATTGAGCTTGGAGGCTTTAGTCTTGTGTGCCTGGAGACTCCAATTACCTCTCCCAACAATGCCGTCACGCTGCGGGTCTAGGCCTTTTAGAAGCCAAGGGTACCTGCAGGCAGGATATGGAGGTACAGGCCATAAGCTCAACTCTCAGAAGTAAGCATGGGAGGCAGATGTCTGCTACCCACTAGTACATGGGAGTAGGAACCTAGCTACACTCTGATTGAAGATGGCCGTTTGAAAACGCTGTATTCAACTCAGCTACACGTGAGTTCAGGCTCAATTCTTATACATGCTATTCCCGCAACCTCGCCCAGCAACTTACATAAGGATGTTAGCAGCTACGTCTACAGTCAGGCAGGATGTGGGAGGGTTCTGCCTTGACCTCAGCTCTCACATGGAAGCATGCCAGGAAGCCAGCTCTCAACTAGCTGCATTCTTATGACAGTGTGAAGGTAGCAGTATTCTGAGTAAGGAGGTTCCCAGATTACCACTCTACTGCACCTGGAGAGACCGTCCAGGTGTGCATTGTTAACTTGCGTCTCAGAAGCCTCTGGCAAAGTCTCTGGTGAAGACGTGGGAAACTCACTCTGCAGGCAGTGTGGAACTGTGAGGGACTGAGGGTGAGCTCAACTCTCAGCAGTAAGATGATTTTGGACAAGGCGTTCAGCTACCTTCTCACATATGGAACTTAGTATGTAGCACCAGTCTACCCCAGGAATTACTGGGAAATCGCTGGATTGAGCTTGGAGGCACTCGTCTTGTGTGCCGGGAGATTCCAGTTACCTCTCCCAACACTTCGGTGAAGCAGCGAGCCTAGGCCTTTTGGAAGCGAAAGGTAGCTGCAGGCAGGAGGTAGGGTTACAGGCCATAAGCTCAACTCTCAGAAGTGGGTATGCATGGGAGGCAGATGTCTGCTACCTACACGGACATGCGAGTGGGAACCTAGCTGTACACTCTGATGAAGAAGGACTTTGGAAATCGCTGTATTCAACTCAGATACACGTGGGTTCAGGCACCACGATTCCACATGATTTTCTCACAACCTTTCCCTGCCACTAACATGAGGACGTTAGCAGCTCCTTCTACAGTCAAGCAGGATGCGGGAGGGTTGTGCCCTGTCCTTAGCTCTCACAGGAAGCATGCCTTGAAGCCAGCTGTCAACTAGCTGCATTCTTATGGCAGGGTGAAGGTAGCAGTATTCTGAGACAGGAGGTTCCCAGATTACCACTCTACTGCACCTGGAGATACCCTCCAAGTCTGCATTGTTAACTTGCGTCTCAGAAGCCTCTGGCAAACGTCTCTGTTGAAGACGTGAGAAACTCACTCTGCAGGCAGTGTGGAACTGTGAGGGACTGAGGGTGAGCTCAACTCTCAGAAGTAAGATGTTTTTGGACAAGGCGTTCAACTACCTACTCATGTATGGAACTTAGTATGTAGCACCAGTCTACCCCAGGAATTACTAGGAAATCGCTTGATTGAGCTTGGAGGCACTCGTCTTGTGTGCCGGGAGATTCCAGTTACCTCTCCCAACACTTGCGTCAAGCAGCGAGCCTAGGCCTTTTGGAAGCGAAAGGTAGCGGCAGGCAGGATGTAGGGTTACAGGCCATAAGCTCAACTCTCAGAAGTGTGTATGCATGGGAGGCAGATGTCTGCTACCCACTGGGACATGGGAGTTGGAACCTAGCTACACTCCTATTGAAGAAGGATGTTGGAAATCGCTGTATTCAACTCAGATACACGGGAGTTCAGGCCCAATGCTTACACATGCTTTTCCCACAACCCATCCCAGCCACTAACATAAGGAGTTTAGCAGGTACGTCTATAGTCAGGCAGGATGCGGGAGGGTTCTGCCCTGTCCTCAGCTCTCACAGGGAAGCATGCCTAGAAGCCAGCTCTCAACTAGCTGCATTCTTATGACAGTGTGAAGGTAGCAGTATTCTGAGTAAGGAGGTTCCCAGATTACCACTCTACTGCACCTGGAGATACCGTCCCGGTGTGCATTGTTAACTTGCGTCTCAGAAGATTCTGGCAAAAGTCTCTAGTGAAGACGTGGGAAACTCACTCTGCAGGCAGTGTGGAACTGTGAGGGACTGAGGGTGAGCTCAACTCTCAGCAGTAAGATGATTTTGGACAAGGCGTTCAGCTACCTTCTCACATATGGAACTTAGTATGTAGCACCAGTCTACCCCAGGAATTACTGGGAAATCGCTGGATTGAGCTTGGAGGCACTCGTCTTGTGTGCCGGGAGATTCCAGTTACCTCTCCCAACACTTCGGTGAAGCAGCGAGCCTAGGCCTTTTGGAAGCGAAAGGTAGCTGCAGGCAGGTATTCTGAGTCAGGAGGTTCCAAGATTACCACTGTACTGCACCTGGAGATACCGTCCAGGTCTGCATTGTTAAGTTGCGTCTCACAAGACTTTGACATACGTCTCTGGTGAAGCCGTGCGAAACTCACTCTGCAGGCAGTGTGGAACTCTGAAGGCCTGAGGTTGAGCTCAACTCTCAGAAGTAAGATGCTTTTGGACAAGTCGTTAGCTACATTCTCATATATATGGAACTTAGTATGTAGCACCAGTCTACCACAGGAATTCTAGGAAATCGCTGGATTGAGCTTGGAGGCACTAGTCTTGTGTGCCTGGAGACTCCAATTACCTCTCCCAACACTGCCGTCACGCAGCGGGTCTAGGTCTTTTAGAAGCCAAGGGTACCTGCAGGCAGGATATGGAGGTACAGGCCATAAGCTCAACTCTCAGAAGTAAGCATGGGAGGCAGATGTCTGCTACCCACTAGTACATGGGAGTAGGAACCTAGCTACAAACTGATTGAAGATGGCCGTTTGAAAACGCTGTATTCAACTCAGGTACACGTGAGTTCAGGCTCAATTCTTATACATGCTATTCCCCCAACCTCGCCCAGCAACTAACATAAGGATGTTAGCAGCTACGTCTACAGTCAGGCAGGATGTGGGAGGGTTCTGCCCTGACCTCAGCTCTCACATGGAAGCATGCCAGGAAGCCAGCTCTCACCTAGCTGCATTCTTATGACAGTGTGAAGGTAGCAGTATTCTGAGTAAGGAGGTTCCCAGATTACCACTCTACTGCACCTGGAGAGACCGTCCAGGTGTGCATTGTTAACTTGCGTCTCAGAAGCCTCTGGCAAAGTCTCTGGTGAAGACGTGGGAAACTCACTCTGCAGGCAGTGTGGAACTGTGAGGGACTGAGGGTGAGCTCAACTCTCAGCAGTAAGATGATTTTGGACAAGGCGTTCAGCTACCTTCTCACATATGGAACTTAGTATGTAGCACCAGTCTACCCCAGGAATTACTGGGAAATCGCTGGATTGAGCTTGGAGGCACTAGTCTTGTGTGCCGGGAGATTCCAGTTACCTCTCCCAACACTTCGGTGAAGCAGCGAGCCTAGGCCTTTTGGAAGCGAAAGGTAGCTGGAGGCAGGTATTCTGAGTCAGGAGGTTCCAAGATTACCACTGTACTGCACCTGGAGATACCGTCCAGGTCTGCATTGTTAAGTTGCGTCTCACAAGACTTTGACATACGTCTCTGTTGAAGCCGTGCGAAACTCACTCTGCAGGCAGTGTGGAACTCTGAAGGCCTGAGGTTGAGCTCAACTCTCAGAAGTAAGATGCTTTTGGACAAGGCGTTCAGCTACCTTCTCACATATGGAACTTAGTATGTAGCACCAGTCTACCCCAGGAATTACTAGGAAATCGCTTGATTGAGCTTGGAGGCACTTGTCTTGTGTGCCGGGAGATTCCAGTTACCTCTCCCAACACTTGCGTCAAGCAGCGATCCTAGGCCTTTGGAAGCGAATGGTAGCGGCAGGCAGGATGTAGGGTTACAGGCCATAAGCTCAACTCTCAGAAGTGTGTATGCATGGGAGGCAGATGTCTGCTACCCACTGGGACATGGGAGTTGGAACCTAGCTACACTCCTATTGAAGAAGGATGTTGGAAATCGCTGTATTCAACTCAGATACACGGGAGTTCAGGCCCAATGCTTACACATGCTTTTCCCACAACCCATCCCAGCCACTAACATAAGGAGGTTAGCAGGTACGTCTATAGTCAGGCAGGATGCGGGAGAGTTCTGCCCTGTCCTCAGCTCTCACAGGAAGCATGCCAGGAAGCCAGCTCTCAACTAGCTGCATTCTTATGACAGTGTGAAGGTAGCAGTATTCTGAGTAAGGAGGTTCCCAGATTACCACTCTACTGCACCTGGAGAGACCGTCCAGGTGTGCATTGTTTACTTGCGTCTCAGAAGCCTCTGGCAAAGTCTCTGGTGAAGACGTGGGAAACTCACTCTGCAGGCAGTGTGGAACTGTGAGGGACTGAGGGTGAGCTCAACTCTCAGCAGTAAGATGATTTTGGACAAGGCGTTCAGCTACCTTCTCACATATGGAACTTAGTATGTAGCACCAGTCTACCCCAGGAATTACTGGGAAATCGCTGGATTGAGCTTGGAGGCACTCGTCTTGTGTGCCGGGAGATTCCAGTTACCTCTCCCAACACTTCGGTGAAGCAGCGAGCCTAGGCCTTTTGGAAGCGAAAGGTAGCTGCAGGCAGGAGGTAGGGTTACAGGCCATAAGCTCAACTCTCAGAAGTGGGTATGCATGGGAGGCAGATGTCTGCTACCTACACGGACATGCGAGTGGGAACCTAGCTGTACACTCTGATGAAGAAGGACTTTGGAAATCGCTGTATTCAACTCAGATACGCGTGGGGTCAGGCACAACGATTCCACATGCTTTTCTCACAACCTTTCCCTGCCACTAACATGAGGACGTTAGCAGCTCCTTCTACAGTCAAGCAGGATGCGGGAGGGTTGTGCCCTGTCCTTAGCTCTCACAGGAAGCATGCCTTGAAGCCAGCTGTCAACTAGCTGCATTCTTATGGCAGGGTCAAGGTAGCAGTATTCTGAGACAGGAGGTTCCCAGATTACCACTCTACTGCACCTGGAGATACCCTCCAGGTCTGCATTGTTAACTTGCGTGTCAGAAGCCTCTGGCAAACGTCTCTGGTGAAGACGTGCGAAACTCACTCTGCAGGCAGTGTGGAACTGTGAGGGACTGAGGGTGAGCTCAACTCTCAGAAGTAAGATGTTTTTGGACAAGGCGTTCAACTACCTACTCATGTATGGAACTTAGTATGTAGCACCAGTCTACCCCAGGAATTACTAGGAAATCGCTTGATTGAGCTTGGAGGCACTCGTCTTGTGTGCCGGGAGATTCCAGTTACCTCTCCCAACACTTGCGTCAAGCAGCGAGCCTAGGCCTTTTGGAAGCGAAAGGTAGCGGCAGGCAGGATGTAGGGTTACAGGCCATAAGCTCAACTCTCAGAACTGTGTATGCATGGGAGGCAGATGTCTGCTACCCACTGGGACATGGGAGTTGGAACCTAGCTACACTCCTATTGAAGAAGGATGTTGGAAATCGCTGTATTCAACTCAGATACACGGGAGTTCAGGCCCAATGCTTACACATGCTTTTCCCACAACCCATCCCAGCCACTAACATAAGGAGTTTAGCAGGTACGTCTATAGTCAGGCAGGATGCGGGAGGGTTCTGCCCTGTCCTCAGCTCTCACAGGGAAGCATGCCTAGAAGCCAGCTCTCAACTAGCTGCATTCTTATGACAGTGTGAAGGTAGCAGTATTCTGAGTAAGGAGGTTCCCAGATTACCACTCTACTGCACCTGGAGATACCGTCCCGGTGTGCATTGTTAACTTGCGTCTCAGAAGATTCTGGCAAAAGTCTCTGGTGAAGACGTGGGAAACTCACTCTGCAGGCAGTGTGGAACTGTGAGGGACTGAGGGTGAGCTCAACTCTCAGCAGTAAGATGATTTTGGACAAGGCGTTCAGCTACCTTCTCACATATGGAACTTAGTATGTAGCACCAGTCTACCCCAGGAATTACTGGGAAATCGCTGGATTGAGCTTGGAGGCACTAGTCTTGTGTGCCGGGAGATTCCAGTTACCTCTCCCAACACTTCGGTGAAGCAGCGAGCCTAGGCCTTTTGGAAGCGAAAGGTAGCTGCAGGCAGGTATTCTGAGTCAGGAGGTTCCAAGATTACCACTGTACTGCACCTGGAGATACCGTCCAGGTCTGCATTGTTAAGTTGCGTCTCACAAGACTTTGACATACGTCTCTGGTGAAGCCGTGCGAAACTCACTCTGCAGGCAGTGTGGAACTCTGAAGGCCTGAGGTTGAGCTCAACTCTCAGAAGTAAGATGCTTTTGGACAAGGCGTTAGCTACATTCTCATATATATGGAACTTAGTATGTAGCACCAGTCTACCACAGGAATTCTAGGAAATCGCTGGATTGAGCTTGGAGGCACTAGTCTTGTGTGCCTGGAGACTCCAATTACCTCTCCCAACACTGCCGTCACGCAGCGGGTCTAGGCCTTTTAGAAGCCAAGGGTACCTGCAGGCAGGATATGGAGGTACAGGCCATAAGCTCAACTCTCAGAAGTAAGCATGGGAGGCAGATGTCTGCTACCCACTAGTACATGGGAGTAGGAACCTAGCTACAAACTGATTGAAGATGGCCGTTTGAAAACGCTGTATTCAACTCAGCTACACGTGAGTTCAGGCTCAATTCTTATACATGCTATTCCCCCAACCTCGCCCAGCAACTAACATAAGGATGTTAGCAGCTACGTCTACAGTCAGGCAGGATGTGGGAGGGTTCTGCCCTGACCTCAGCTCTCACATGGAAGCATGCCAGGAAGCCAGCTCTCAACTAGCTGCATTCTTATGACAGTGTGAAGGTAGCAGTATTCTGAGTAAGGAGGTTCCCAGATTACCACTCTACTGCACCTGGAGAGACCGTCCAGGTGTGCATTGTTAACTTGCGTCTCAGAAGCCTCTGACAAAGTCTCTGGTGAAGACGTGGGAAACTCACTCTGCAGGCAGTGTGGAACTGTGAGGGACTGAGGGTGAGCTCAACTCTCAGCAGTAAGATGATTTTGGACAAGGCGTTCAGCTACCTTCTCACATATGGAACTTAGTATGTAGCACCAGTCTACCCCAGGAATTACTGGGAAATCGCTGGATTGAGCTTGGAGGCACTCGTCTTGTGTGCCGGGAGATTCCAGTTACCTCTCCCAACACTTCGGTGAAGCAGCGAGCCTAGGCCTTTTGGAAGCGAAAGGTAGCTGCAGGCAGGAGGTAGGGTTACAGGCCATAAGCTCAACTCTCAGAAGTGGGTATGCATGGGAGGCAGATGTCTGCTACCTACACGGACATGCGAGTGGGAACCTAGCTGTACACTCTGATGAAGAAGGACTTTGGAAATCGCTGTATTCAACTCAGATACGCGTGGGGTCAGGCACAACGATTCCACATGCTTTTCTCACAACCTTTCCCTGCCACTAACATGAGGACGTTAGCAGCTCCTTCTACAGTCAAGCAGGATGCGGGAGGGTTGTGCCCTGTCCTTAGCTCTCACAGGAAGCATGCCTTGAAGCCAGCTGTCAACTAGCTGCATTCTTATGGCAGGGTCAAGGTAGCAGTATTCTGAGACAGGAGGTTCCCAGATTACCACTCTACTGCACCTGGAGATACCCTCCAGGTCTGCATTGTTAACTTGCGTCTCAGAAGCCTCTGGCAAACGTCTCTGGTGAAGACGTGCGAAACTCACTCTGCAGGCAGTGTGGAACTGTGAGGGACTGAGGGTGAGCTCAACTCTCAGAAGTAAGATGTTTTTGGACAAGGCGTTCAACTACCTACTCATGTATGGAACTTAGTATGTAGCACCAGTCTACCCCAGGAATTACTAGGAAATCGCTTGATTGAGCTTGGAGGCACTCGTCTTGTGTGCCGGGAGATTCCAGTTACCTCTCCCAACACTTGCGTCAAGCAGCGAGCCTAGGCCTTTTGGAAGCGAAAGGTAGCGGCAGGCAGGATGTAGGGTTACAGGCCATAAGCTCAACTCTCAGAACTGTGTATGCATGGGAGGCAGATGTCTGCTACCCACTGGGACATGGGAGTTGGAACCTAGCTACACTCCTATTGAAGAAGGATGTTGGAAATCGCTGTATTCAACTCAGATACACGGGAGTTCAGGCCCAATGCTTACACATGCTTTTCCCACAACCCATCCCAGCCACTAACATAAGGAGTTTAGCAGGTACGTCTATAGTCAGGCAGGATGCGGGAGGGTTCTGCCCTGTCCTCAGCTCTCACAGGGAAGCATGCCTAGAAGCCAGCTCTCAACTAGCTGCATTCTTATGACAGTGTGAAGGTAGCAGTATTCTGAGTAAGGAGGTTCCCAGATTACCACTCTACTGCACCTGGAGATACCGTCCCGGTGTGCATTGTTAACTTGCGTCTCAGAAGATTCTGGCAAAAGTCTCTGGTGAAGACGAGGGAAACTCACTCTGCAGGCAGTGTGGAACTGTGAGGGACTGAGGGTGAGCTCAACTCTCAGCAGTAAGATGATTTTGGACAAGGCGTTCAGCTACCTTCTCACATATGGAACTTAGTATGTAGCACCAGTCTACCCCAGGAATTACTGGGAAATTGCTGGATTGAGCTTGGAGGCACTAGTCTTGTGTGCCGGGAGATTCCAGTTACCTCTCCCAACACTTCGGTGAAGCAGCGAGCCTAGGCCTTTTGGAAGCGAAAGGTAGCTGCAGGCAGGTATTCTGAGTCAGGAGGTTCCAAGATTACCACTGTACTGCACCTGGAGATACCGTCCAGGTCTGCATTGTTAAGTTGCGTCTAACAAGACTTTGACATACGTCTCTGGTGAAGCCGTGCGAAACTCACTCTGCAGGCAGTGTGGAACTCTGAAGGCCTGAGGTTGAGCTCAACTCTCAGAAGTAAGATGCTTTTGGACAAGGCGTTAGCTACATTCTCATATATATGGAACTTAGTATGTAGCACCAGTCTACCACAGGAATTCTAGGAAATCGCTGGATTGAGCTTGGAGGCACTAGTCTTGTGTGCCTGGAGACTCCAATTACCTCTCCCAACACTGCCGTCACGCAGCGGGTCTAGGCCTTTTAGAAGCCAAGGGTACCTGCAGGCAGGATATGGAGGTACAGGCCATAAGCTCAACTCTCAGAAGTAAGCATGGGAGGCAGATGTCTGCTACCCACTAGTACATGGGAGTAGGAACCTAGCTACACTCTGATTGAAGATGGCCGTTTGAAAACGCTGTATTCAACTCAGCTACACGTGAGTTCAGGCTCAATTCTTATACATGCTATTCCCCCAACCTCGCCCAGCAACTTACATAAGGATGTTAGCAGCTACGTCTACAGTCAGGCAGGATGTGGGAGGGTTCTGCCCTGACCTCAGCTCTCACAGGGAAGCATGCCTAGAAGCCAGCTCTCAACTAGCTGCATTCTTATGACAGTGTGAAGGTAGCAGTATTCTGAGTAAGGAGGTTCCCAGATTACCACTCTACTGCACCTGGAGAGACCGTCCAGGTGTGCATTGTTAACTTGCGTCTCAGAAGCCTCTGGCAAAGTCTCTGGTGAAGACGTGGGAAACTCACTCTGCAGGCAGTGTGGAACTGTGAGGGACTGAGGGTGAGCTCAACTCTCAGCAGTAAGATGATTTTGGACAAGGCGTTCAGCTACCTTCTCACATATGGAACTTAGTCTGTAGCACCAGTCTACCCCAGGAATTACTGGGAAATCGCTGGATTGAGCTTGGAGGCACTCGTCTTGTGTGCCGGGAGATTCCAGTTACCTCTCCCAACACTTCGGTGAAGCAGCGAGCCTAGGCCTTTTGGAAGCGAAAGGTAGCTGCAGGCAGGAGGTAGGGTTACAGGCCATAAGCTCAACTCTCAGAAGTGGGTATGCATGGGAGGCAGATGTCTGCTACCTACACGGACATGCGAGTGGGAACCTAGCTGTACACTCTGATGAAGAAGGACTTTGGAAATCGCTGTATTCAACTCAGATACACGTGGGTTCAGGCACAACGATTCCACATGGTTTTCTCACAACATTTCCCTGCCACTAACATGAGGACGTTAGCAGCTCCTTCTACAGTAGCAGGATGCGGGAGGGTTGTGCCCTGTCCTTAGCTCTCACAGGAAGCATGCCTTGAAGCCAGCTGTCAACTAGCTGCATTCTTATGGCAGGGTGAATGTAGCAGTATTCTGAGACAGGAGGTTCCCAGATTACCACTCTACTGCACCTGGAGATAACCTCCAAGTCTGCATTGTTAACTTGCGTCTCAGAAGCCTCTGGCAAACGTCTCTGTTGAAGACGTGAGAAACTCACTCTGCAGGCAGTGTGGAACTGTGAGGGACTGAGGGTGAGCTCAACTCTCAGAAGTAAGATGTTTTTGGACAAGGCGTTCAACTACCTACTCACGTATGGAACTTAGTATGTAGCAGCAGTCTACCCCAGGAATTACTAGGAAATCGCTTGATTGAGCTTGGAGGCACTCGTCTTGTGTGCCGGGAGATTCCAGTTACCTCTCCCAACACTTCGGTGAAGCAGCGAGCCTAGGCCTTTTGGAAGCGAAAGGTTGCTGCAGGCAGGAGGTAGGGTTACAGGCCATAAGCTCAACTCTCAGAAGTGGGTATGCATGGGAGGCAGATGTCTGCTACCTACACGGACATGCGAGTGGGAACCTAGCTACACTCTGATGAAGAAGGACTTTGGAAATCGCTGTATTCAACTCAGATACACGTGGGTTCAGGCACAACGATTCCACATGCTTTTCTCACAACCTTTCCCTGCCACTAACATGAGGACGTTAGCAGCTCCTTCTACAGTCAAGCAGGATGCGGGAGGGTTGTGCCCTGTCCTTAGCTCTCACAGGAAGCATGTCTTGAAGCCAGCTGTCAACTAGCTGCATTCTTATGGCAGGGTGAAGGTAGCAGTATTCTGAGACAGGAGGTTCCCAGATTACCACTCTACTGCACCTGGAGATATCCTCCAAGTCTGCATTGTTAACTTGCGTCTCAGAAGCCTCTGGCAAACGTCTCTGTTGAAGACGTGAGAAACTCACTCTGCAGGCAGTGTGGAACTGTGAGGGACTGAGGGTGAGCTCAACTCTCAGAAGTAAGATGTTTTTGGACAAGGCGTTCAACTACCTACTCACGTATGGAACTTAGTATGTAGCACCAGTCTACCCCAGGAATTACTAGGAAATCGCTTGATTGAGCTTGGAGGCACTCGTCTTGTGTGCCGGGAGATTCCATTTACCTCTCCCAACACTTGCGTCAAGCAGCGAGCCTAGGCCTTTTGGAAGCGAAAGGTAGCGGCAGGCAGGATGTAGGGTTACAGGCCATAAGCTCAACTCTCAGAACTGTGTATGCATGGGAGGCAGATGTCTGCTACCCACGGGGACATGGGAGTTGGAGCCTAGCTACACTCCTATAGAAGAAGGATGTTGGAAATCGCTGTATTCAACTCAGATACACGGGAGTTCAGGCCCAATGCTTACACATGCTTTTCCCACAACCCATCCCAGCCATTAACATAAGGAGGTTAGCAGGTACGTCTACAGTCAGGCAGGATGCGGGAGGGTTCTGCCCTGTCCTCAGCTCTCTCAGGGAAGCATGCCTAGAAGCCAGCTCTCAACTAGTTGCATTCTTATGACAGTGTGAAGGTAGCAGTATTCTGAGTAAGGAGGTTCCCAGATTACCACTCTACTGCACCTGGAGAGACCGTCCAGGTGTGCATTGTTAACTTGCGTCTCAGAAGATTCTGGCAAAATTCTCTGGTGAAGACGTGGGAAACTCACTCTGCAGGCAGTGTGGAACTGTGAGGGACTGAGGGTGAGCTCAACTCTCAGCAGTAAGATGATTTTGGACAAGGCGTTCAGCTACCTTCTCACATATGGAACTTAGTATGTAGCACCAGTCTACCCCAGGAATTACTGGGAAATCGCTGGATTGAGCTTGGAGGCACTAGTCTTGTGTGCCGGGAGATTCCAGTTACCTCTCCCAACACTTCGGTGAAGCAGCGAGCCTAGGCCTTTTGGAAGCGAAAGGAAGCTGCAGGCAGGAGGTAGGGTTACAGGCCATAAGCTCAACTCTCAGAAGTGTGTATGCATGGGAGGCAGATGTCTGCTACCCACTCGAACATGCGAGTGGGAACCTAGCTACACTCTGATGAAGAAGGACTTTGGAAATCGCTGTATTCAACTCAGATACACGTGGGTTCAGGCACAACGATTCCACATGCTTTTCTCACAACCTTTCCCTGCCTCTAACATGAGGACGTTAGCAGCTCCTTCTACAGTCAAGCAGGATGCGGGAGGGTTGTGCCCTGTCCTTAGCTCTCACAGGGAAGCATGCCTTGAAGACAGCCGTCAACTCGCTGCATTCTTATGGCAGGGTCAAGGTAGCAGTATTCTGAGACAGGAGGTTCCCAGATTACTACTCTACTGCACCTGGAGATACCGTCCAGGTCTGCATTGTTAACTTGCGTCTCAGAAGCCTGTGGCAAACGTCTCTGGTGAAGACGTGCGAAAGTCACTCTGCAGGCAGTGTGGAACTGTGAGGGACTGAAGGTGAGCTCAACTCTCAGAAGTAAGATGTTTTTGGACAAGGCGTTCAACTACCTACTCACGTATGGAACTTAGTATGTAGCACCAGTCTACCCCAGGAATTACTAGGAAATCGCTTGATTGAGCTTGGAGGCACTCGTCTTGTGTGCCGGGAGATTCCAGTTACCTTTCCCAACACTTGCGTCAAGCAGCGAGCCTAGGCCTTTTGGAAGCGAAAGGTAGCGGCAGGCAGGATGTAGGGTTACAGGCCATAAGCTCAACTCTCAGAACTGTGTATGCATGGTAGGCAGATGTCTGCTACCCACTGGGACATGGGAGTTGGAACCTAGCTACACTCCTATTGAAGAAGGATGTTGGAAATCGCTGTATTCAACTCAGATACACGGGAGTTCAGGCCCAATGCTTACACATGCTTTTCCCACAACCCATCCCAGCCACTAACATAAGGAGGTTAGCAGGTACGTCTATAGTCAGGCAGGATCCGGGAGGGTTCTGCCCTGTCCTCAGCTCTCACAGGGAAGCATGCCTAGAAGCCAGCTCTCAACTAGCTGCATTCTCATGAGAGTGTGAAGGTAGCAGTATTCTGAGTAAGGAGGTTCCCAGATTACCACTCTACTGCACCTGGAGAGACCGTCCAGGTGTGCATTGTTAACTTGCGTCTCAGAAGATTCTGGCAAAAGTCTCTGGTGAAGACGTGGGAAACTCACTCTGCAGGCAGTGTGGAACTGTGAGGGACTGAGGGTGAGCTCAACTCTCAGAAGTAAGATGTTTTTGGACAAGGCGTTCAACTACCTACTCACGTATGGAACTTAGTATGTAGCACCAGTCTACCCCAGGAATTACTAGGAAATCGCTTGATTGAGCTTGGAGGCACTCGTCTTGTGTGCCGGGAGATTCCAGTTACCTCTCCCAACACTTCGGTGAAGCAGCGAGCCTAGGCCTTTTGGAAGCGAAAGGTAGCTGCAGGCAGGTATTCTGAGTCAGGAGGTTCCAAGATTACCACTGTACTGCACCTGGAGATACCGTCCAGGTCTGCATTGTTAAGTTGCGTCTCACAAGACTTTGACAAACGTCTCTGGTGAAGACGTGCGAAACTCACTCTGCAGGCAGTGTGGAACTCTGAGGGCCTGAGGGTGAGCTCAACTCTCAGAAGTAAGATGCTTTTGGACAAGGCGTTAGCTACATTCTCATATATATGGAACTTAGTATGTAGCACCAGTCTACCACAGGAATTCTAGGAAATCGCTGTATTGAGCTTGGAGGCATTAGTCTTGTGTGCCTGGAGACTCCAATTACCTCTCCCAACAATGCCGTCACGCAGCGGGTCTAGGCCTTTTAGAAGCCAAGGGTACCTGCAGGCAGGATATGGAGGTACAGGCCATAAGCTCAACTCTCAGAAGTAAGCATGGGAGGCAGATGTCTGCTACCCACTAGTACATGGGAGTAGGAACCTAGCTACACTCTGATTGAAGATGGCCGTTTGAAAACGCTGTATTCAACTCAGCTACACGTGAGTTCAGGCTCAATTCTTATACATGCTATTCCCCCAACCTCACCAAGCAACTTACATAAGGATGTTAGCAGCTACGTCTACAGTCAGGCAGGATGTGGGAGGGTTCTGCCCTGACCTCAGCTCTCACATGGAAGCATGCCTAGAAGCCAGCTCTCAACTAGCTGCATTCTTATGACAGTGTGAAGGTAGCAGTATTCTGAGTAAGGAGGTTCCCAGATTACCACTCTACTGCACCTGGAGAGACCGTCCAGGTGTGCATTGTTAACTTGCGTCTCAGAAGCCTCTGGCAAAGTCTCTGGTGAAGACGTGGGAAACTCACTCTGCAGGCAGTGTGGAACTGTGAGGGACTGAGGGTGAGCTCAACTCTCAGCAGTAAGATGATTTTGGACAAGGCGTTCAGCTACCTTCTCACATATGGAACTTAGTATGTAGCACCAGTCTACCCCAGGAATTACTGGGAAATCGCTGGATTGAGCTTGGAGGCACTAGTCTTGTGTGCCGGGAGATTCCAGTTACCTCTCCCAACACTTCGGTGAAGCAGCAAGCCTAGGGCTTTTGGAAGCGAAAGGTAGCTGCAGGCAGGAGGTAGGGTTACAGGCCATAAGCTCAACTCTCAGAAGTGGGTATGCATGGGAGGCAGATGTCTGCTACCTACACGGACATGCGAGTGGGAACCTAGCTGTACACTCTGATGAAGAAGGACTTTGGAAATCGCTGTATTCAACTCAGATACACGTGGGTTCAGGCACAACGATTCCACATGCTTTTCTCACAACCTTTCCCTGCCACTAACATGAGGACGTTAGCAGCTCCTTCTACAGTCAAGCAGGATGCGGGAGGGTTGTGCCCTGTCCTTAGCTCTCACAGGAAGCATGCCTTGAAGCCAGCTGCCAACTAGCTGCATTCTTATGGCAGGGTGAAGGTAGCAGTATTCTGAGACAGGAGGTTCCCAGATTACCACTCTACTGCACCTGGAGATACCCTCCAGGTCTGCATTGTTAACTTGCGTGTCAGAAGCCTCTGCAAACGTCTCTGCTGAAGACGTGAGAAACTCACTCTGCAGGCAGTGTGGAACTGTGAGGGACTGAGGGTGAGCTCAACTCTCAGCAGTAAGATGATTTTGGACAAGGCGTTCAGCTACCTTCTCACATATGGAACTTAGTATGTAGCACCAGTCTACCCCAGGAATTACTGGGAAATCGCTGGATTGAGCTTGGAGGCACTAGTCTTGTGTGCCGGGAGATTCCAGTTACCTCTCCCAACACTTCGGTGAAGCAGCGAGCCTAGGCCTTTTGGAAGCGAAAGGTAGCTGCAGGCAGGTATTCTGAGTCAGGAGGTTCCAAGATTACCACTGTACTGCACCTGGAGATACCGTCCAGGTCTGCATTGTTAACTTGCGTCTCACAAGACTTTGACAAACGTCTCTGGTGAAGCCGTGCGAAACTCACTCTGCAGGCAGTGTGGAACTCTGAAGGCCTGAGGTTGAGCTCAACTCTCAGAAGTAAGATGCTTTTGGACAAGTCGTTAGCTACATTCTCATATATATGGAACTTAGTATGTAGCACCAGTCTACCACAGGAATTCTAGGAAATCGCTGGATTGAGCTTGGAGGCACTAGTCTTGTGTGCCTGGAGACTCCAATTACCTCTCCCAACACTGCCGTCACGCAGCGGGTCTAGGCCTTTTAGAAGCCAAGGGTACCTGCAGGCAGGATATGGAGGTACAGGCCATAAGCTCAACTCTCAGAAGTAAGCATGGGAGGCAGATGTCTGCTACCCACTAGTACATGGGAGTAGGAACCTAGCTACAAACTGATTGAAGATGGCCGTTTGAAAACGCTGTATTCAACTCAGCTACACGTGAGTTCAGGCTCAATTCTTATACATGCTATTCCCCCAACCTCGCCCAGCAACTAACATAAGGATGTTAGCAGGTACGTCTACAGTCAGGCAGGATGTGGGAGGGTTCTGCCCTGACCTCAGCTCTCACATGGAAGCATGCCTAGAAGCCAGCTCTCAACTAGCTGCATTCTTATGACAGTGTGAAGGTAGCAGTATTCTGAGTAAGGAGGTTCCCAGATTACCACTCTACTACACCTGGAGAGACCGTCCAGGTGTGCATTGTTAACTTGCGTCTCAGAAGCCTCTGGCAAACGTCTCTGGTGAAGACGTGGGAAACTCACTCTGCAGGCAGTGTGGAACTGTGAGGGACTGAGGGTGAGCTCAACTCTCAGCAGTAAGATGATTTTGGACAAGGCGTTCAGCTACCTTCTCACATATGGAACTTAGTATGTAGCACCAGTCTACCCCAGGAATTACTGGGAAATCGCTGGATTGAGCTTGGAGGCACTCGTCTTGTGTGCCGGGAGATTCCAGTTACCTCTCCCAACACTTCGGTGAAGCCGCGAGCCTAGGCCTTTTGGAAGCGAAAGGTAGCTGCAGGCAGGAGGTAGGGTTACAGGCCATAAGCTCAACTCTCAGAAGTGGGTATGCATGGGAGGCAGATGTCTGCTACCTACACGGACATGCGAGTGGGAACCTAGCTGTACACTCTGATGAAGAAGGACTTTGGAAATCGCTGTATTCAACTCAGATACGCGTGGGTTCAGGCACAACGATTCCACATGCTTTTCTCACAACCTTTCCCTTCCACTAACATGAGGACGTTAGCAGCTCCTTCTACAGTCAAGCAGAATGCGGGAGGGTTGTGCCCTGTCCTTAGCTCTCACAGGAAGCATGCCTTGAAGCCAGCTGTCAACTAGCTGCATACTTATGGCAGGGTCAAGGTAGCACTATTCTGAGACAGGAGGTTCCCAGATTACCACTCTACTGCACCTGGAGATACCCTCCAGGTCTGCATTGTTAACTTGCGTCTCAGAAGCCTCTGGCAAAGTCTCTGGTGAAGACGTGGGAAACTCACTCTGCAGGCAGTGTGGAACTGTGAGGGAGTGAGGGTGAGCTCAACTCTCAGCAGTAAGATGATTTTGGACAAGGCGTTCAGCTACCTTCTCACATATGGAACTTAGTATGTAGCACCAGTCTACCCCAGGAATTACTAGGAAATCGCTTGATTGAGCTTGGAGGCACTCGTCTTGTGTGCCGGGAGATTCCAGTTACCTCTCCCAACACTTGCGTCAAGCAGCGAGCCTAGGCCTTTTGGAAGCGAAAGGTAGCGGCAGGCAGGATGTAGGGTTACAGGCCATAAGCTCAACTCTCAGAAGTGTGTATGCATGGGAGGCAGATGTCTGCTACCCACTCGGACATGGGAGTTGGAACCTAGCTACACTCCTATTGAAGAAGGATGTTGGAAATCGCTGTATTCAACTCAGATACACGGGAGTTCAGGCCCAATGCTTACACATGCTTTTCCCACAACCCATCCCAGGCACTAACATAAGGAGGTTAGCAGGTACGTCTATAGTCAGGCAGGATGCGGGAGGGTTCTGCCCTGTCCTCAGCTCTCACAGGGAAGCATGCCTAGAAGCCAGCTCTCAACTAGCTGCATTCTTATGACAGTGTGAAGGTAGCAGTATTCTGAGTAAGGAGGTTCCCAGATTACCACTCTAGTGCACCTGGAGAGACCGTCCAGTTGTGCATTGTTAACTTGCGTCTCAGAAGATTCTGGCAAAATTCTCTGGTGAAGACGTGGGAAACTCACTCTGCAGGCAGTGTGGAACTGTGAGGGACTGAGGGTGAGCTCAACTCTCAGCAGTAAGATGATTTTGGACAAGGCGTTCAGCTACCTTCTCACATATGGAACTTAGTATGTAGCACCAGTCTACCCCAGGAATTACTGGGAAATCGCTGGATTGAGCTTGGAGGCACTAGTCTTGTGTGCCTGGAGACTCCAATTACCTCTCCCAACACTGCCGTCACCTAGCGGGTCTATGCCTTTTAGAAGCCAAGGGTACCTGCAGGCAGGATATGGAGGTACAGGCCATAAGCTCAACTCTCAGAAGTAAGCATGGGAGGCAGATGTCTGCTACCCACTAGTACATGGGAGTAGGAACCTAGCTACAAACTGATTGAAGATGGCCGTTTGAAAACGCTGTATTCAACTCAGCTACACGTGAGTTCAGGCTCAATTCTTATACATGCTATTCCCCCAACCTCGCCCAGCAACTAACATAAGGATGTTAGCAGCTACGTCTACAGTCAGGCAGGATGTGGGAGGGTTCTGCCCTGACCTCAGCTCTCACATGGAAGCATGCCAGGAAGCCACCTCTCAACTAGCTGCATTCTTATGACAGTGTGAAGGTAGCAGTATTCTGAGTAAGGGGGTTCCCAGATTACCACTCTACTGCACCTGGAGAGACTGTCCAGGTGTGCATTGTTAACTTGCGTCTCAGAAGCCTCTGGCAAAGTCTCTGGTGAAGACGTGGGAAACTCACTCTGCAGGCAGTGTGGAACTGTGAGGGACTGAGGGTGAGCTCAACTCTCAGCAGTAAGATGATTTTGGACAAGGCGTTCAGCTACCTTCTCACATATGGAACTTAGTATGTAGCACCAGTCTACCCCAGGAATTACTGGGAAATCGCTGGATTGAGCTTGGAGGCACTAGTCTTGTGTGCCGGGAGATTACAGTTACCTCTCCCAACACTTCGGTGAAGCAGCGAGCCTAGGCCTTTTGGAAGCGAAAGGTAGCTGCAGGCAGGAGGTAGGGTTACAGGCCATAAGCTCAACTCTCAGAAGTGGGTATGCATGGGAGGCAGATGTCTGCTACCTACACGGACATGCGAGTGGGAACCTAGCTGTACACTCTGATGAAGAAGGACTTTGGAAATCGCTGTATTCAACTCAGATACCCGTGGGTTCAGGCACAACGATTCCACATGCTTTTCTCACAACCTTTCCCTGCCACTAACATGAGGACGTTAGCAGCTCCTTCTACAGTCAAGCAGGATGCGGGAGGGTTGTGCCCTGTCCTTAGCTCTCACAGGAAGCATGCCTTGAAGCCAGCTGTCAACTAGCTGCATTCTTATGGCAGGGTGAAGGTAGCAGTATTCTGAGACAGGAGGTTCCCAGATTACCACTCTACTTCACCTGGAGATACCCTCCAGGTCTGCATTGTTAACTTGCGTCTCAGAAGCCTCTGGCAAAGTCTCTGGTGAAGACGTGGGAAACTCACTCTGCAGGCAGTGTGGAACTGTGAGGGACTGAGGGTGAGCTCAACTCTCAGCAGTAAGATGACTTTGGACAAGGCGTTCAGCTACCTTCTCACATATGGAACTTAGTATGTAGCACCAGTCTACCCCAGGAATTACTAGGAAATCGCTTGATTGAGCTTGGAGGCACTCGTCTTGTGTGCCGGGAGATTCCAGTTACCTCTCCCAACACTTGCGTCAAGCAGCGAGCCTAGGCCTTTTGGAAGCGAAAGGTAGCGGCAGGCAGGATGTAGGGTTACAGGCCATAAGCTCAACTATCAGAAGTGTGTATGCATGGGAGGCAGATGTCTGCTACCCACTGGGACATGGGAGTTGGAACCTAGCTACACTCCTATTGAAGAAGGATGTTGGAAATCGCTGTATTCAACTCAGATACACGGGAGTTCAGGCCCAATGCTTACACATGCTTTTTCCACAACCCATCCCAGCCACTAACATAAGGAGCTTAGCAGGTACGTCTATAGTCAGGCAGGATGCGGGAGGGTTCTGCCCTCTCCTCAGCTCTCACAGGGAAGCATGCCTAGAAGCGAGCTCTCAACAAGCTGCATTCTTATGACAGTGTGAAGGTAGCAGTATTCTGAGTAAGGAGGTTCCCAGATTACCACTCTACTGCACCTGGAGAGACCGTCCAGGTGTGCATTGTTAACTTGCGTCTCAGAAGATTCTGGCAAAAGTCTCTGGTGAAGACGTGGGAAACTCACTCTGCAGGCAGTGTGGAACTGTCAGGGACTGAGGGTGAGCTCAACTCTCAGCAGTAAGATGATTTGGACAAGGCGTTCAGCTACCTTCTCACATATGGAACTTAGTATGTGGCACCAGTCTACCCCAGGAATTACTAGGAAATCGCTTGATTGAGCTTGGAGGCACTCGTCTTGTGTGCCGGGAGATTCCAGTTACCTCTCCCAACACTTGCGTCAAGCAGCGAGCCTAGGCCTTTTGGAAGCGAAAGGTAGCGGCAGGCAGGATGTAGGGTTACAGGCCATAAGCTCAACTCTCAGAAGTGTGTACGCATGGGAGGCAGATGTCTGCTACCCACTGGGACATGGGAGTTGGAACCTAGCTACACTCCTATTGAAGAAGGATGTTGGAAATCGCTGTATTCAACTCAGATACACGGGAGTTCAGGCCCAATGCTTACACATGCTTTTCCCACAACCCATCCCAGCCACTAACATAAGGAGGTTAGCAGGTACGTCTATAGTCAGGCAGGATGCGGGAGGGTTCTGCCCTGTCCTCAGCTCTCACAGGGAAGCATGCCTAGAAGCCAGCTCTCAACTAGCTGCATCTTATGATAGTGTGAAGGTAGCAGTATTCTGAGTAAGGAGGTTCCCAGATTACCACTCTACTGCACCTGGAGAGACCGTCCAGGTGTGCATTGTTAACTTGCGTCTCAGAAGATTCTGGCAAAGTCTCTGGTGAAGACGTGGGAAACTCACTCTGCAGGCAGTGTGGAACTGTGAGGGACTGAGGGTGAGCTCAACTCTCAGCAGTAAGATGATTTTGGACAAGGCGTTCAGCTACCTTCTCACATATGGAACTTAGTATGTAGCACCAGTCTACCCCAGGAATTACTGGGAAATCGCTGGATTGAGCTTGGAGGCACTCGTCTTGTGTGCCGGGAGATTCCAGTTACCTCTCCCAACACTTCGGTGAAGCAGCGAGCCTAGGCCTTTTGGAAGCGAAAGGTAGCTGCAGGCAGGTATTCTGAGTCAGGAGGTTCCAAGATTACCACTGTACTGCACCTGGAGATACCGTCCAGGTCTGCATTGTTAAGTTGCGTCTCACAAGACTTTGACAAACGTCTCTGGTGAAGACGTGCGAAACTCACTCTGCAGGAAGTGTGGAACTCTGAGGGCCTGAGGGTGAGCTCAACTCTCAGAAGTAAGATGCTTTTGGACAAGGCGTTAGCTACATTCTCATATATATGGAACTTAGTATGTAGCACCAGTCTACCACAGGAATTCTAGGAAATCGCTGTATTGAGATTTGAGGCATTAGTCTTGTGTACCTGGAGACTCCAATTACCTCTCCCAACACTGCCGTCACGCAGCGGGTCTAGGCCTTTTAGAAGCCAAGGGTACCTGCAGGCAGGATATGGAGGTACAGGCCATAAGCTCAACTCTCAGAAGTAAGCATGGGAGGCAGATGTCTGCTACCCACTAGTACATGGGAGTAGGAACCTAGCTACAGTCTGATTGAAGATGGCCGTTTGAAAACGCTGTATTCAACTCAGCTACACGTGAGTTCAGGCTCAATTCTTATACATGCTATTCCCCCAACCTCGCCCAGCAACTTACATAAGGATGTTAGCAGCTACGTCTACAGTCAGGCAGGATGTGGGAGGGTTCTGCCCTGACCTCAGCTCTCACATGGAAGCATGCCTAGAAGCCAGCTCTCAACTAGCTGCATTCTTATGACAGTGTGAAGGTAGCAGTATTCTGAGTAAGGAGGTTCCCAGATTACCACTCTACTGCACCTGGAGAGACCGTCCAGGTGTGCATTGTTAACTTGCGTCTCAGAAGCCTCTGGCAAAGTCTCTGGTGAAGACGTGGGAAACTCACTCTGCAGGCAGTGTGGAACTGTGAGGGACTGAGGGTGAGCTCAACTCTCAGCAGTAAGATGATTTTGGACAAGGCGTTCAGTTACCTTCTCACATATGGAACTTAGTATGTAGCACCAGTCTACCCCAGGAATTACTGGGAAATCGCTGGATTGAGCTTGGAGGCACTAGTCTTGTGTGCCGGGAGATTCCAGTTACCTCTCCCAACACTTCGGTGAAGCAGCAAGCCTAGGGCTTTTGGAAGCGAAAGGTAGCTGCAGGCAGGAGGTAGGGTTACAGGCCATAAGCTCAACTCTCAGAAGTGGGTATGCATGGGAGGCAGATGTCTGCTACCTACACGGACATGCGAGTGGGAACCTAGCTGTACACTCTGATGAAGAAGGACTTTGGAAATCGCTGTATTCAACTCAGATACACGTGGGTTCAGGCACAACGATTCCACATGCTTTTCTCACAACCTTTCCCTGCCACTAACATGAGGACGTTAGCAGCTCCTTCTACAGTCAAGCAGGATGCGGGAGGGTTGTGCCCTGTCCTTAGCTCTCACAGGAAGCATGCCTTGAAGCCAGCTGCCAACTAGCTGCATTCTTATGGCAGGGTGAAGGTAGCAGTATTCTGAGACAGGAGGTTCCCAGATTACCACTCTACTGCACCTGGAGATACCCTCCAAGTCTGCATTGTTAACTTGCGTCTCAGAAGCCTCTGGCAAACGTCTCTGTTGAAGACGTGAGAAACTCACTCTGCAGGCAGTGTGGAACTGTGAGGGACTGAGGGTGAGCTCAACTCTCAGCAGTAAGATGATTTTGGACAAGGCGTTCAGCTACCTTCTCACATATGGAACTTAGTATGTAGCAC
Organism: Canis aureus; assembly: GCF_053574225.1. Lineage (NCBI taxonomy): Eukaryota > Metazoa > Chordata > Mammalia > Carnivora > Canidae > Canis > Canis aureus. Next base: position 3,708,729 of record NW_027554422.1, read on the forward strand.
CAGTCTACCCCAGGAATTACTGGGAAATCGCTGGATTGAGCTTGGAGGCACTAGTCTTGTGTGCCGGGAGATTCCAGTTACCTCTCCCAACACTTCGGTGAAGCAGCGAGCCTAGGCCTTTTGGAAGCGAAAGGTAGCTGCAGGCAGGTATTCTGAGTCAGGAGGTTCCAAGATTACCACTGTACTGCACCTGGAGATACCGTCCAGGTCTGCATTGTTAAGTTGCGTCTCACAAGACTTTGACAAACGTCTCTGGTGAAGCCGTGCGAAACTCACTCTGCAGGCAGTGTGGAACTCTGAAGGCCTGAGGTTGAGCTCAACTCTCAGAAGTAAGATGCTTTTGGACAAGTCGTTAGCTACATTCTCATATATATGGAACTTAGTATGTAGCACCAGTCTACCACAGGAATTCTAGGAAATCGCTGGATTGAGCTTGGAGGCACTAGTCTTGTGTGCCTGGAGACTCCAATTACCTCTCCCAACACTGCCGTCACGCAGCGGGTCTAGGCCTTTTAGAAGCCAAGGGTACCTGCAGGCAGGATATGGAGGTACAGGCCATAAGCTCAACTCTCAGAAGTAAGCATGGGAGGCAGATGTCTGCTACCCACTAGTACATGGGAGTAGGAACCTAGCTACAAACTGATTGAAGATGGCCGTTTGAAAACGCTGTATTCAACTCAGCTACACGTGAGTTCAGGCTCAATTCTTATACATGCTATTCCCCCAACCTCGCCCAGCAACTAACATAAGGATGTTAGCAGCTACGTCTACAGTCAGGCAGGATGTGGGAGGGTTCTGCCCTGACCTCAGCTCTCACATGGAAGCATGCCGAGAAGCCAGCTCTCAACTAGCTGCATTCTTATGACAGTGTGAAGGTAGCAGTATTCTGAGTAAGGAGGTTCCCAGATTACCACTCTACTGCACCCTGAGATACCCTCCAGGTCTGCATTGTTAACTTGCGTCTCAGAAGCCTCTGGCAAACGTCTCTGGTGAAGACGTGCGAAACTCACTCTGCAGGCAGTGTGGAACTGTGAGGGACTGAGGGTGAGCTCAACTCTCAGCAGTAAGATGATTTTGGACAAGGCGTTCAGCTACCTTCTCACATATGGAACTTAGTATGTAGCACCAGTCTACCCCAGGAATTACTGGGAAATCGCTGGATTGAGCTTGGAGGCACTCGTCTTGTGTGCCGGGAAATTCCAGTTACCTCTCCCAACACTTCGGTGAAGCAGCGAGCCTAGGCCTTTTGGAAGCGAAAGGTAGCTGCAGGCAGGAGGTAGGGTTACAGGCCATAAGCTCAACTCTCAGAAGTGGGTATGCATGGGAGGCAGATGTCTGCTACCTACACGGACATGCGAGTGGGAACCTAGCTGTACACTCTGATGAAGAAGGACTTTGGAAATCGCTGTATTCAACTCAGATACGCGTGGGTTCAGGCACAACGATTCCACATGCTTTTCTCACAACCTTTCCCTGCCACTAACATGAGGACGTTAGCAGCTCCTTCTACAGTCAAGCAGGATGCGGGAGGGTTGTGCCCTGTCCTTAGCTCTCACAGGAAGCATGCCTTGAAGCCAGCTGTCAACTAGCTGCATACTTATGGCAGGGTCAAGGTAGCACTATTCTGAGACAGGAGGTTCCCAGATTACCACTCTACTGCACCTGGAGATACCCTCCAGGTCTGCATTGTTAACTTGCGTCTCAGAAGCCTCTGGCAAAGTCTCTGGTGAAGACGTGGGAAACTCACTCTGCAGGCAGTGTGGAACTGTGAGGGACTGAGGGTGAGCTCAACTCTCAGCAGTAAGATGATTTTGGACAAGGCGTTCAGCTACCTTCTCACATATGGAACTTAGTATGTAGCAGCAGTCTACCCCAGGAATTACTAGGAAATCGCTTGATTGAGCTTGGAGGCACTCGTCTTGTGTGCCGGGAGATTCCAGTTACCTCTCCCAACACTTGCGTCAAGCAGCGAGCCTAGGCCTTTTGGAAGCGAAAGGTAGCGGCAGGCAGGATGTAGGGTTACAGGCCATAAGCTCAACTCTCAGAACTGTGTATGCATGGGAGGCAGATGTCTGCTACCCACTGGGACATGGGAGTTGGAACCTAGCTACACTCCTATTGAAGAAGGATGTTGGAAATCGCTGTATTCAACTCAGATACACGGGAGTTCAGGCCCAATGCTTACACATGCTTTTCCCACAACCCATCCCAGCCACTAACATAAGGAGGTTAGCAGGTACGTCTATAGTCAGGCAGGATGCGGGAGGGTTCTTCCCTGTCCTCAGCTCTCACAGGGAAGCATGCCTAGAAGCCAGCTCTCAACTAGCTGCATTCTTATGACAGTGTGAAGGTAGCAGTATTCTGAGTAAGGAGGTTCCCAGATTACCACTCTAGTGCACCTGGAGAGACCGTCCAGGTGTGCATTGTTAACTTGCGTCTCAGAAGATTCTGGCAAAATTCTCTGGTGAAGACGTGGGAAACTCACTCTGCAGGCAGTGTGGAACTGTGAGGGACTGAGGGTGAGCTCAACTCTCAGCAGTAAGATGATTTTGGACAAGGCGTTCAGCTACCTTCTCACATATGGAACTTAGTACGTAGCACCAGTCTACCCCAGGAATTACTGGGAAATCGCTGGATTGAGCTTGGAGGCACTAGTCTTGTGTGCCTGGAGACTCCAATTACCTCTCCCAACACTGCCGTCACCTAGCGGGTCTAGGCCTTTTAGAAGCCAAGGGTGCCTGCAGGCAGGATATGGAGGTACAGGCCATAAGCTCAACTCTCAGAAGTAAGCATGGGAGGCAGATGTCTGCTAACCACTAGTACATGGGAGTAGGAACCTAGCTACAAACTGATTGAAGATGGCCGTTGGAAAACGCTGTATTCAACTCAGCTACACGTGAGTTCAGGCTCAATTCTTATACATGCTATTCCCCCAACCTCGCCCAGCAACCAACATAAGGATGTTAGCAGCTACGTCTACAGTCAGGCAGGATGTGGGAGGGTTCTGCCCTGACCTCAGCTCTCACATGGAAGCATGCCTAGAAGCCAGCTCTCAACTAGCTGCATTCTTATGACAGTGTGAAGGTAGCAGTATTCTGAGTAAGGAGGTTCCCAGATTACCACTCTAGTGCACCTGGAGAGACCGTCCAGGTGTGCATTGTTAACTTGCGTCTCAGAAGCCTCTGGCAAAGTCTCTGGTGAAGACGTGGGAAACTCACTCTGCAGGCAGTGTGGAACTGTGAGGGACTGAGGGTGAGCTCAACTCTCAGCAGTAAGATGATTTTGGACAAGGCGTTCAGCTACCTTCTCACATATGGAACTTAGTATGTAGCACCAGTCTACCCCAGGAATTACTGGGAAATCGCTGGATTGAGCTTGGAGGCACTCGTCTTGTGTGCCGGGAGATTCCAGTTACCTCTCCCAACACTTCGGTGAAGCAGCAAGCCTAGGGCTTTTGGAAGCGAAAGGTAGCTGCAGGCAGGAGGTAGGGTTACAGGCCATAAGCTCAACTCTCAGAAGTGGGTATGCATGGGAGGCAGATGTCTGCTACCTACACGGACATGCGAGTGGGAACCTAGCTGTACACTCTGATGAAGAAGGACTTTGGAAATCGCTGTATTCAACTCAGATACACGTGGGTTCAGGCACAACGATTCCACATGCTTTTCTCACAACCTTTCCCTGCCACTAACATGAGGACGTTAGCAGCTCCTTCTACAGTCAAGCAGGATGCGGGAGGGTTGTGCCCTGTCCTTAGGTCTCACAGGAAGCATGCCTTGAAGCCAGCTGTCAACTAGCTGCATTCTTATGGCAGGGTGAAGGTAGCAGTATTCTGAGACAGGAGGTTCCCAGATTACCACTCTACTGCACCTGGAGATACCCTCCAGGTCTGCATTGTTAACTTGCGTCTCAGAAGCCTCTGGCAAACGTCTCTGATGAAGACGTGCGAAACTCACTCTGCAGGCAGTGTGGAACTGTGAGGGACTGAGGGTGAGCTCAACTCTCAGAAGTAAGATGTTTTTGGACAAGGCGTTCAACTACCTACTCACGTATGGAACTTAGTATGTAGCACCATTCTAACCCAGGAATTACTAGGAAATCGCTTGATTGAGCTTGGAGGCACTCGTCTTGTGTGCCGGGAGATTCCAGTTACCTCTCCCAACACTTGCGTCAAGCAGCGAGCCCAGGCCTTTTGGAAGCGAAAGGTAGCGGCAGGCAGGATGTAGGGTTACAGGCCATAAGCTCAACTCTCAGAACTGTGTATGCATGGGAGGCAGATGTCTGCTACCCACTGGGACATGGGAGTTGGAACCTAGCTACACTCCTATTGAAGAAGGATGTTGGAAATCGCTGTATTCAACTCAGATACACGGGAGTTCAGGCCCAATGCTTACACATGCTTTTCCCACAACCCATCCCAGCCACTAACATAAGGAGGTTAGCAGGTACGTCTACAGTCAGGCAGGATGCGGGAGGGTTCTGCCCTGTCCTCAGCTCTCACAGGGAAGCATGCCTAGAAGCCAGCTCTCAACTAGCTGCATTCTTATGACAGTGTGAAGGTAGCAGTATTCTGAGTAAGGAGGTTCCCAGATTACCACTCTACTGCACCTGGAGAGACCGTCCAGGTGTGCATTGTTAACTTGCGTCTCAGAAGCCTCTGGCAAAGTCTCTGGTGAAGACGTGGGAAACTCACTCTGCAGGCAGTGTGGAACTGTGAGGGACTGAGGGTGAGCTCAACTCTCAGCAGTAAGATGATTTTGGACAAGGCGTTCAGCTACCTTCTCACATATGGAACTTAGTATGTAGCACCAGTCTACCCCAGGAATTACTGGGAAATCGCTGGATTGAGCTTGGAGGCACTCGTCTTGTGTGCCGGGAGATTCCAGTTACCTCTCCCAACACTTCGGTGAAGCAGCGAGCCTAGGCCTTTTGGAAGCGAAAGGTAGCTGCAGGCAGGAGGTAGGGTTACAGGCCATAAGCTCAACTCTCAGAAGTGGGTATGCATGGGAGGCAGATGTCTGCTACCTACACGGACATGCGAGTGGGAACCTAGCTGTACACTCTGATGAAGAAGGACTTTGGAAATCGCTGTATTCAACTCAGATACGCGTGGGTTCAGGCACAACGATTCCACATGCTTTTCTCACAACCTTTCCCTGCCACTAACATGAGGACGTTAGCAGCTCCTTCTACAGTCAAGCAGGATGCGGGAGGGTTGTGCCCTGTCCTTAGCTCTCACAGGAAGCATGCCTTGAAGCCAGCTGTCAACTAGCTGCATACTTATGGCAGGGTCAAGGTAGCACTATTCTGAGACAGGAGGTTCCCAGATTACCACTCTACTGCACCTGGAGATACCCTCCAGGTCTGCATTGTTAACTTGCGTCTCAGAAGCCTCTGGCAAAGTCTCTGGTGAAGACGTGGGAAACTCACTCTGCAGGCAGTGTGGAACTGTGAGGGACTGAGGGTGAGCTCAACTCTCAGCAGTAAGATGATTTTGGACAAGGCGTTCAGCTACCTTCTCACATATGGAACTTAGTATGTAGCACCAGTCTACCCCAGGAATTACTAGGAAATCGCTTGATTGAGCTTGGAGGCACTCGTCTTGTGTGCCGGGAGATTCCAGTTACCTCTCCCAACACTTGCGTCAAGCAGCGAGCCTAGGCCTTTTGGAAGCGAAAGGTAGCGGCAGGCAGGATGTAGGGTTACAGGCCATAAGCTCAACTCTCAGAAGTGTGTATGCATGGGAGGCAGATGTCTGCTACCCACTGGGACATGGGAGTTGGAACCTAGCTACACTCCTATTGAAGAAGGATGTTGGAAATCGCTGTATTCAACTCAGATACACGGGAGTTCAGGCCCAATGCTTACACATGCTTTTCCCACAACCCATCCCAGCCACTAACATAAGGAGGTTAGCAGGTACGTCTATAGTCAGGCAGGATGCGGGAGGGTTCTGCCCTGTCCTCAGCTCTCACAGGGAAGCATGCCTAGAAGCAAGCTCTCAACTAGCTGCATTCTTATGACAGTGTGAAGGTAGCAGTATTCTGAGTAAGGAGGTTCCCAGATTACCACTCTACTGCACCTGGAGAGACCGTCCAGGTGTGCATTGTTAACTTGCGTCTCAGAAGCCTCTGGCAAAGTCTGTGGTGAAGACGTGGGAAACTCACTCTGCAGGCAGTGTGGAACTGTGAGGGACTGAGGGTGAGCTCAACTCTCAGCAGTAAGATGATTTTGGACAAGGCGTTCAGCTACCTTCTCACATATGGAACTTAGTATGTAGCACCAGTCTACCCCAGGAATTACTGGGAAATCGCTGGATTGAGCTTGGAGGCACTCGTCTTGTGTGCCGGGAGATTCCAGTTACCTCTCCCAACACTTCGGTGAAGCAGCAAGCCTAGGGCTTTTGGAAGCGAAAGGTAGCTGCAGCCAGGAGGTAGGGTTACAGGCCATAAGCTCAACTCTGAGAAGTGGGTATGCATGGGAGGCAGATGTCTGCTACCTACACGGACATGCGAGTGGGAACCTAGCTGTACACTCTGATGAAGAAGGACTTTGGAAATCGCTGTATTCAACTCAGATACACGTGGGTTCAGGCACAACGATTCCACATGCTTTTCTCACAACCTTTCCCTGCCACTAACATGAGGACGTTAGCAGCTCCTTCTACAGTCAAGCAGGATGCGGGAGGGTTGTGCCCTGTCCTTAGCTCTCACAGGAAGCATGCCTTGAAGCCAGCTGTCAATTAGCTGCATTCTTATGGCAGGGTGAAGGTAGCAGTATTCTGAGACAGGAGGTTCCCAGATTACCACTCTACTGCACCTGGAGATACCCTCCAGGTCTGCATTGTTAACTTGCGTCTCAGAAGCCTCTGGCAAACGTCTCTGATGAAGACGTGCGAAACTCACTCTGCAGGCAGTGTGGAACTGTGAGGGACTGAGGGTGAGCTCAACTCTCAGAAGTAAGATGTTTTTGGACAAGGCGTTCAACTACCTACTCACGTATGGAACTTAGTATGTAGCACCAGTCTACCCCAGGAATTACTAGGAAATCGCTTGATTGAGCTTGGAGGCACTCGTCTTGTGTGCCGGGAGATTCCAGTTACCTCTCCCAACACTTGCGTCAAGCAGCGAGCCTAGGCCTTTTGGAAGCGAAAGGTAGCGGCAGGCAGGATGTAGGGTTACAGGCCATAAGCTCAACTCTCAGAAGTGTGTATGCATGGGAGGCAGATGTCTGCTACCCACTGGGACATGGGAGTTGGAACCTAGCTACACTCCTATTGAAGAAGGATGTTGGAAATCGCTGTATTCAACTCAGATACACGGGAGTTCAGGCCCAATGCTTACACATGCTTTTCCCACAACCCATCCCAGCCACTAACATAAGGAGGTTAGCAGGTACGTCTACAGTCAGGCAGGATGCGGGAGGGTTCTGCCCTGTCCTCAGCTCTCACAGGGAAGCATGCCTAGAAGCCAGCTCTCAACTAGCTGCATTCTTATGACAGTGTGAAGGTAGCAGTATTCTGAGTAAGGAGGTTCCCAGATTACCACTCTACTGCACCTGGAGAGACCGTCCAGGTCTGCATTGTTAACTTGCGTCTCAGAAGATTCTGGCAAAAGTCTCTGGTGAAGACGTGGGAAAATCACTCTGCAGGCAGTGTGGAACTGTGAGGGACTGAGGGTGAGCTCAACTCTCAGCAGTAAGATGATTTTGGACAAGGCGTTCAGCTACCTTCTCACATATGGAACTTAGTATGTAGCACCAGTCTACCCCAGGAATTACTGGGAAATCGCTGGATTGAGCTTGGAGGCACTAGTCTTGTGTGCCGGGAGATTCCAGTTACCTCTCCCAACACTTCGGTGAAGCAGCGAGCCTAGGCCTTTTGGAAGCGAAAGGTAGCTGCAGGCAGGTATTCTGAGTCAGGAGGTTCCAAGATTACCACTGTACTGCACCTGGAGATACCGTCCAGGTCTGCATTGTTAACTTGCGTCTCACAAGACTTTGACAAACGTCTCTGGTGAAGCCGTGCGAAACTCACTCTGCAGGCAGTGTGGAACTCTGAAGGCCTGAGGTTGAGCTCAACTCTCAGAAGTAAGATGCTTTTGGACAAGTCGTTAGCTACATTCTCATATATATGGAACTTAGTATGTAGCACCAGTCTACCACAGGAATTCTAGGAAATCGCTGGATTGAGCTTGGAGGCACTAGTCTTGTGTGCCTGGAGACTCCAATTACCTCTCCCAACACTGCCGTCACGCAGCGGGTCTAGGCCTTTTAGAAGCCAAGGGTACCTGCAGCCAGGATATGGAGGTACAGGCCATAAGCTCAACTCTCAGAAGTAAGCATGGGAGGCAGATGTCTGCTACCCACTAGTACATGGGAGTAGGAACCTAGCTACAAACTGATTGAAGATGGCCGTTTGAAAACGCTGTATTCAACTCAGCTACACGTGAGTTCAGGCTCAATTCTTATACATGCTATTCCCCCAACCTCGCCCAGCAACTAACATAAGGATGTTAGCAGCTACGTCTACAGTCAGGCAGGATGTGGGAGGGTTCTGCCCTGACCTCAGCTCTCACATGGAAGCATGCCAGGAAGCCAGCTCTCAACTAGCTGCATTCTTATGACAGTGTGAAGGTAGCAGTATTCTGAGTAAGGAGGTTCCCAGATTACCACTCTACTGCACCTGGAGAGACCGTCCAGGTGTGCATTGTTAACTTGCGTCTCAGAAGCCTCTGGCAAAGTCTCTGGTGAAGACGTGGGAAACTCACTCTGCAGGCAGTGTGGAACTGTGAGGGACTGAGGGTGAGCTCAACTCTCAGCAGTAAGATGATTTTGGACAAGGCGTTCAGCTACCTTCTCACATATGGAACTTAGTATGTAGCACCAGTCTACCCCAGGAATTACTGGGAAATCGCTGGATTGAGCTTGGAGGCACTCGTCTTGTGTGCCGGGAGATTTCAGTTACCTCTCCCAACACTTCGGTGAAGCAGCGAGCCTAGGCCTTTTGGAAGCGAAAGGTAGCTGCAGGCAGGAGGTAGGGTTACAGGCCATAAGCTCAACTCTCAGAAGTGGGTATGCATGGGAGGCAGATGTCTGCTACCTACACGGACATGCGAGTGGGAACCTAGCTGTACACTCTGATGAAGAAGGACTTTGGAAATCGCTGTATTCAACTCAGATACGCCTGGGTTCAGGCACAACGATTCCACATGCTTTTCTCACAACGTTTCCCTGCCACTAACATGAGGACGTTAGCAGCTCCTTCTACAGTCAAGCAGGATGCGGGAGGGTTGTGCCCTGTCCTTAGCTCTCACAGGAAGCATGCCTTGAAGCCAGCTGTCAACTAGCTGCATTCTTATGGCAGGGTGAATGTAGCAGTATTCTGAGACAGGAGGTTCCCAGATTACCACTCTACTGCACCTGGAGATACCCTCCAGGTCTGCATTGTTAACTTGCGTCTCAGAAGCCTCTGGCAAACGTCTCTGGTGAAGATGTGCGAAACTCACTCTGCAGGCAGTGTGGAACTGTGAGGGACTGAGGTTGAGCTCAACTCTCAGAAGTAAGATGTTTTTGGGCAAGGCGTTCAACTACCTACTCACGTATGGAACTTAGTATGTAGCACCAGTCTAACCCAGGAATTACTAGGAAATCGCTTGATTGAGCTTGGAGGCACTCGTCTTGTGTGCCGGGAGATTCCAGTTACCTCTCCCAACACTTGCGTCAAGCAGCGAGCCTAGGCCTTTTGGAAGCGAAAGGTAGCGGCAGGCAGGATGTAGGGTTACAGGCCATAAGCTCAACTCTCAGAAGTGTGTATGCATGGGAGGCAGATGTCTGCTACCCACTCGGACAGGGGAGTTGGAACCTAGCTACACTCCTATTGAAGAAGGATGTTGGAAATCGCTGTATTCAACTCAGATACACGGGAGTTCAGGCCCAATGCTTACACATGCTTTTCCCACAACCCATCCCAGCCACTAACATAAGGAGGTTAGCAGGTACGTCTACAGTCAGGCAGGATGCGGGAGGGTTCTGCCCTGTCCTCAGCTCTCACAGGGAAGCATGCCTAGAAGCCAGCTCTCAACTAGCTGCATTCTTATGACAGTGTGAAGGTAGCAGTATTCTGAGTAAGGAGGTTCCCAGATTACCACTCTACTGCACCTGGAGAGACCGTCCAGGTCTGCATTGTTAACTTGCGTCTCAGAAGATTCTGGCAAAAGTCTCTGGTGAAGACGTGGGAAAATCACTCTGCAGGCAGTGTGGAACTGTGAGGGACTGAGGGTGAGCTCAACTCTCAGCAGTAAGATGATTTTGGACAAGGCGTTCAGCTACCTTCTCACATATGGAACTTAGTATGTAGCACCAGTCTACCCCAGGAATTACTGGGAAATCGCTGGATTGAGCTTGGAGGCACTAGTCTTGTGTGCCGGGAGATTCCAGTTACCTCTCCCAACACTTCGGTGAAGCAGCGAGCCTAGGCCTTTTGGAAGCGAAAGGTAGCTGCAGGCAGGTATTCTGAGTCAGGAGGTTCCAAGATTACCACTGTACTGCACCTGGAGATACCGTCCAGGTCTGCATTGTTAACTTGCGTCTCACAAGACTTTGACAAACGTCTCTGGTGAAGCCGTGCGAAACTCACTCTGCAGGCAGTGTGGAACTCTGAAGGCCTGAGGTTGAGCTCAACTCTCAGAAGTAAGATGCTTTTGGACAAGTCGTTAGCTACATTCTCATATATATGGAACTTAGTATGTAGCACCAGTCTACCACAGGAATTCTAGGAAATCGCTGGATTGAGCTTGGAGGCACTAGTCTTGTGTGCCTGGAGACTCCAATTACCTCTCCCAACACTGCCGTCACGCAGCGGGTCTAGGCCTTTTAGAAGCCAAGGGTACCTGCAGCCAGGATATGGAGGTACAGGCCATAAGCTCAACTCTCAGAAGTAAGCATGGGAGGCAGATGTCTGCTACCCACTAGTACATGGGAGTAGGAACCTAGCTACAAACTGATTGAAGATGGCCGTTTGAAAACGCTGTATTCAACTCAGCTACACGTGAGTTCAGGCTCAATTCTTATACATGCTATTCCCCCAACCTCGCCCAGCAACTAACATAAGGATGTTAGCAGCTACGTCTACAGTCAGGCAGGATGTGGGAGGGTTCTGCCCTGACCTCAGCTCTCACATGGAAGCATGCCAGGAAGCCAGCTCTCACCTAGCTGCATTCTTATGACAGTGTGAAGGTAGCAGTATTCTGAGTAAGGAGGTTCCCAGATTACCACTCTACTGCACCTGGAGAGACCGTCCAGGTGTGCATTGTTAACTTGCGTCTCAGAAGCCTCTGGCAAAGTCTCTGGTGAAGACGTGGGAAACTCACTCTGCAGGCAGTGTGGAACTGTGAGGGACTGAGGGTGAGCTCAACTCTCAGCAGTAAGATGATTTTGGACAAGGCGTTCAGCTACCTTCTCACATATGGAACTTAGTATGTAGCACCAGTCTACCCCAGGAATTACTGGGAAATCGCTGGATTGAGCTTGGAGGCACTCGTCTTGTGTGCCGGGAGATTTCAGTTACCTCTCCCAACACTTCGGTGAAGCAGCGAGCCTAGGCCTTTTGGAAGCGAAAGGTAGCTGCAGGCAGGAGGTAGGGTTACAGGCCATAAGCTCAACTCTCAGAAGTGGGTATGCATGGGAGGCAGATGTCTGCTACCTACACGGACATGCGAGTGGGAACCTAGCTGTACACTCTGATGAAGAAGGACTTTGGAAATCGCTGTATTCAACTCAGATACGCCTGGGTTCAGGCACAACGATTCCACATGCTTTTCTCACAACCTTTCCCTGCCACTAACATGAGGACGTTAGCAGCTCCTTCTACAGTCAAGCAGGATGCGGGAGGGTTGTGCCCTGTCCTTAGCTCTCACAGGAAGCATGCCTTGAAGCCAGCTGTCAACTAGCTGCATTCTTATGGCAGGGTGAAGGTAGCAGTATTCTGAGACAGGAGGTTCCCAGATTACCACTCTACTGCACCTGGAGATACCCTCCAGGTCTGCATTGTTAACTTGCGTCTCAGAAGCCTCTGGCAAACGTCTCTGGTGAAGATGTGCGAAACTCACTCTGCAGGCAGTGTGGAACTGTGAGGGACTGAGGTTGAGCTAAACTCTCAGAAGTAAGATGTTTTTGGGCAAGGCGTTCAACTACCTACTCACGTATGGAACTTAGTATGTAGCACCAGTCTAACCCAGGAATTACTAGGAAATCGCTTGATTGAGCTTGGAGGCACTCGTCTTGTGTGCCGGGAGATTCCATTTACCTCTCCCAACACTTGCGTCAAGCAGCGAGCCTAGGCCTTTTGGAAGCGAAAGGTAGCGGCAGGCAGGATGTAGGGTTACAGGCCATAAGCTCAACTCTCAGAAGTGTGTATGCATGGGAGGCAGATGTCTGCTACCCACTCGGACAGGGGAGTTGGAACCTAGCTACACTCCTATTGAAGAAGGATGTTGGAAATCGCTGTATTCAACTCAGATACACGGGAGTTCAGGCCCAATGCTTACACATGCTTTTCCCGCAACCCATCCCAGCCACTAACATAAGGAGGTTAGCAGGTACGTCTACAGTCAGGCAGGATGCGGGAGGGTTCTGCCCTGTCCTCAGCTCTCACAGGGAAGCATGCCTAGAAGCAAGCTCTCAACTAGCTGCATTCTTATGACAGTGTGAAGGTAGCAGTATTCTGAGTAAGGAGGTTCCCAGATTACCACTCTACTGCACCTGGAGATACCGTCCAGGTGTGCATTGTTAACTTGCGTCTCAGAAGCCTCTGGCAAAAGTCTCTGGTGAAGACGTGGGAAACTCACTCTGCAGGCAGTGTGGAACTGTGAGGGACTGAGGGTGAGCTCAACTCTCAGCAGTAAGATGATTTTGGACAAGGCGTTCAGCTACCTTCTCATATATGGAACTTACTATGTAGCACCAGTCTACCCCAGGAATTAGTGGGAAATCGCTGGATTGAGCTTGGTGGCACTAGTCTTGTGTGCCGGGAGATTCCAGTTACCTCTCCCAACACTTCGGTGAAGCAGCGAGCCTAGGCCTTTTGGAAGCGAAAGGTAGCTGCAGGCAGGAGGTAGTCTTACAGGCCATAAGCTCAACTCTCAGAAGTGTGTATACATGGGAGGCAGATGTCTGCTACCCACTCGGACATGCGAGTGGGAACCTAGCTACACTCTGATGAAGAAGGACTTTGGAAATCGCTGTATTCAACTCAGATACACGTGGGTTCAGGCTCAACGATTCCACATGCTTTTCTCACAACCTTTCCCTGCCACTAACATGAGGACGTTTGCAGCTCCTTCTACAGTCAAGCAGGATGCGGGAGGGTTGTGACCTGTCCTTAGCTCTCACAGGGAAGCATGCCTTGAAGCCAGCTGTCAACTAGCTGCATTCTTATGGCAGGGTGAAGGTAGCAGTATTCTGAGACAGGAGGTTCCCAGATTACCACTCTACTGCACCTGGAGATACCCTCCATCTCTGCATTGTTAACTTGTGTCTCAGAAGCCTCTGGCAAACGTCTCTGGTGAAGACGTGCGAAACTCACTCTGCAGGAAGTGTGGAACTGTGAGGGACTGAGGGTGAGCTCAACTCTCAGAAGTAAGATGTTTTTGGGCAAGGCGTTCAACTACCTACTCACGTATGGAACTTAGTATGTAGCACCAGTCTACCCCAGGAATTACTAGGAAATCGCTTGATTGAGCTTGGAGGCACTCGTCTTGTGTGCCGGGAGATTCCAGTTACCTCTCCCAACACTTGCGTCAAGCAGCGAGCCTAGGCCTTTTGGAAGCGAAAGGTAGCGGCAGGCAGGATGTAGGGTTACAGGCCATAAGCTCAACTCTCATAAGTGTGTATGCATGGGAGGCAGATGTCTGCTACCCACTCGGACATGGGAGTTGGAACCTAGCTACACTCCTATTGAAGAAGGATGTTGGAAATCGCTGTATTCAACTCAGATACACGGGAGTTCAGGCCCAATGCTTACACATGCTTTTCCCACAACCTATCCCAGCCACTAACATAAGGAGGTTAGCAGGTACGTCTACAGTCAGGCAGGATGCGGGAGGGTTCTGCCCTGTCTTCAGCTCTCACAGGGAAGCATGCCTAGAAGCCAGCTCTCAACTAGCTGCATTCTTATGACAGTGTGAAGGTAGCAGTATTCTGAGTAAGGAGGTTCCCAGATTACCACTCTACTGCACCTGGAGATACCGTCCAGGTGTGCATTGTTAACTTGCGTCTCAGAAGCCTCTGGCAAAAGTCTCTGGTGAAGACGTGGGAAACTCACTCTGCAGGCAGTGTGGAACTGTGAGGGACTGAGGGTGAGCTCAACTCTCAGCAGTAAGATGATTTTGGACAAGGCGTTCAGCTACCTTCTCACATATGGAACTTAGTATGTAGCACCAGTCTACCCCAGGAATTACTGGGAAATCGCTGGATTGAGCTTGGTGGCACTAGTCTTGTGTGCCGGGAGATTCCAGTTACCTCTCGAACACTTCGGTGAAGCAGCGAGCCTAGGCCTTTTGGAAGCGAAAGGTAGCTGCAGGCAGGAGATAGGCTTACAGGCCATAAGCTCAACTCTCAGAAGTGCGTATACATGGGAGGCAGATGTCTGCTACCCACTCGGACATGCGAGTGGGAACCTAGCTACACTCTGATGAAGAAGGACTTTGGAAATCGCTGTATTCAACTCAGATACACGTGGGTTCAGGCACAACGATTCCACATGCTTTTCTCACAACGTTTCCCTGCCGCTAACATGAGGACGTTAGCAGCTCCTTCTACAGTCAAGCAGGATGCGGGAGGGTTGTGCCCTGTCCTTAGCTCTCACAGGAAAGCAGGCGTTGAAGCCAGCTGTCAACTAGCTGCATTCTTATGGCAGGGTGAAGGAGGCAGTATTCTGAGACAGGAGGTTCCCAGATTACCACTCTACTGCACCTGGAGATACCCTCCGGTCTGCATTGTTAACTTGCGTCTCAGAAGCCTCTGGCAAACGTCTCTGGTGAAGACGTGGGACTCTGCAGGCAGTGTGGAACTGTGAGGGACTGAGGGTGAGCTCAACTCTGAGAAGTAAGATGTTTTTGGACAAGGCGTTCAACTACATACTCACGTATGGAACTTAGTATGTAGCACCAGTCTACCCCAGGAATTACTAGGAAATCGCTTGATTGAGCTTGGAGGCACTCGTCTTGTGTGCCGGGAGATTCCAGTTACCTCTCCCAACACTTGCGTCAAGCAGCGAGCCTAGGCCTTTTGGAAGCGAAAGGTAGCGGCAGGCAGGATGTAGGGTTACAGGCCATAAGCTCAACTCTCAGAAGTGTGTATGCATGGGAGGCAGATGTCTGCTGCCCACTCGGACATGGGAGTTGGAACCTAGCTACACTCCTATTGAAGAAGGATGTTGGAAATCGCTGTATTCAACTCAGATACACGGGAGTTCAGGCCCAATGCTTACACATGCTTTTCCCGCAACCCATCCCAGCCACTAACATAAGGAGGTTAGCAGGTACGTCTACAGTCAGGCAGGATGCGGGAGGGTTCTGCCCTGTCCTCAGCTCTCACAGGGAAGCTTGCCTAGAAGCCAGCTCTCAACTAGCTGCATTCTTATGACAGTGTGAAGGTAGCAGTATTCTGAGGAAGGAGGTTCCCAGATTACCACTCTACTGCACCTGGAGATACCGTCCAGGTGTGCATTGTTAACTTGCGTCTCAGAAGCCTCTGGCAAAAGTCTCTGGTGAAGACGTGGGAAACTCACTCTGCAGGCAGTGTGGAACTGTGAGGGACTGAGGGTGAGCTCAACTCTCAGCAGTAAGATGATTTTGGACAAGGCGTTCAGCTACCTTCTCACATATGGAACTTAGTATGTAGCACCAGTCTACCCCAGGAATTACTGGGAAATCGCGGGATTGAGCTTGGTGGCACTCGTCTTGTGTGCCGGGAGATTCCAGTTACCTCTCCCAACACTTCGGTGAAGCAGCCAGCCTAGGCCTATTGGAAGCGAAAGGTAGCTGCAGGCAGGAGGTAGGCTTACAGGCCATAAGCTCAACTCTCAGAAGTGTGTATACATGGGAGGCAGATGTCTGCTACCCACTCGGACATGCGAGTGGGAACCTAGCTACACTCTGATGAAGAAGGACTTTGGAAATCGCTGTATTCAACTCAGATACACGTGGGTTCAGGCACAACGATTCCACATGCTTTTCTCACAACGTTTCCCTGCCACTAACATGAGGACGTTAGCAGCGCCTTCTACAGTCAAGCAGGATGCGGGAGGGTTGTGCCCTGTCCTTAGCTCTCACAGGGAAGCAGGCCTTGAAGCCAGCTGTCAACTACCTGCATTCTTATGGCAGGGTGAAGGTAGCAGGATTCTGAGACAGGAGGTTCCCAGGTTACCACTCTACTGGACCTGGAGATACCCTCCAGGTCTGCATTGTTAACTTGCGTCTCAGAAGCCTCTGGCAAACGTCTCTGGTGAAGACGTGCGAAACTCACTCTGCAGGCAGTGTGGAACTGTGAGGGACTGAGGGTGAGCTCAACTCTGAGAAGTAAGATGTTTTTGGACAAGGCGTTCAACTACATACTCACGTATGGAACTTAGTATGTAGCACCAGTCTACCCCAGGAATTACTAGGAAATCGCTTGATTGAGCTTGGAGGCACTCGTCTTGTGTGCCGGGAGATTCCAGTTACCTCTCCCAACACTTGCGTCAAGCAGCGAGCCTAGGCCTTTTGGAAGCGAAAGGTAGCGGCAGGCAGGATGTAGGGTTACAGGCCATAAGCTCAACTCTCAGAAGTATGTATGCATGGGAGGCAGATGTCTGCTGCCCACTCGGACATGGGAGTTGGAACCTAGCTACACTCCTATTGAAGAAGGATGTTGGAAATCGCTGTATTCAACTCAGATACACGGGAGTTCAGGCCCAATGCTTACACATGCTTTTCCCGCAACCAATCCCAGCCACTAACATAAGGAGGTTAGCAGGTACGTCTACAGTCAGGCAGGATGCGGGAGGGTTCTGCCCTGTCCTCAGCTCTCACAGGGAAGCTTGCCTAGAAGCCAGCTCTCAACTAGCTGCATTCTTATGACAGTGTGAAGGTAGCAGTATTCTGAGTAAGGAGGTTCCCAGATTACCACTCTACTGCACCTGGAGATACCGTCCAGGTGTGCATTGTTAACTTGCGTCTCAGAAGCCTCTGGCAAAAGTCTCTGGTGAAGACGTGGGAAACTCACTCTGCAGGCAGTGTGGAACTGTGAGGGACTGAGGGTGAGCTCAACTCTCAGCAGTAAGATGATTTTGGACAAGGCGTTCAGCTACCTTCTCACATATGGAACTTAGTATGTAGCACCAGTCTACCCCAGGAATTACTGGGAAATCGCTGGATTGAGCTTGGTGGCACTCGTCTTGTGTGCCGGGAGATTCCAGTTACCTCTCCCAACACTTCGGTGAAGCAGCGAGCCTAGGCCTTTTGGAAGCGAAAGGTAGCTGCAGGCAGGAGGTAGGCTTACAGGCCATAAGCTCAACTCTCAGAAGTGTGTATACATGGGAGGCAGATGTCTGCTACCCACTCGGACATGCGAGTGGGAACCTAGCTACACTCTGATGAAGAAGGACTTTGGAAATTGCTGTATTCAACTCAGATACACGTGGGTTCAGGCACAACGATTCCACATGCTTTTCTCACAACGTTTCCCTGCCACTAACATGAGGACGTTAGCAGCTCCTTCTACAGTCAAGCAGGATGCGGGAGGGTTGTGCCCTGTCCTTAGCTCTCACAGGGAAGCAGGCCTTGAAGCCAGCTGTCAACTAGCTGCATTCTTATGGCAGGGTGAAGGTAGCAGTATTCTGAGACAGGAGGTTCCCAGGTTACCACTCTACTGGACCTGGAGATACCCTCCAGGTCTGCATTGTTAACTTGCGTCTCAGAAGCCTCTGGCAAACGTCTCTGGTGAAGACGTGCGAAACTCACTCTGCAGGCAGTGTGGAACTGTGAGGGACTGAGGGTGAGCTCAACTCTGAGAAGTAAGATGTTTTTGGACAAGGCGTTCAACTACATACTCACGTATGGAACTTAGTATGTAGCACCAGTCTACCCCAGGAATTACTAGGAAATCGCTTGATTGAGCTTGGAGGCACTCGTCTTGTGTGCCGGGAGATTCCAGTTACCTCTCCCAACACTTGCGTCAAGCAGCGAGCCTAGGCCTTTTGGAAGCGAAAGGTAGCGGCAGGCAGGATGTAGGGTTACAGGCCATAAGCTCAACTCTCAGAAGTGTGTATGCATGGGAGGCAGATGTCTGCTGCCCACTCGGACATGGGAGTTGGAACCTAGCTACACTCCTATTGAAGAAGGATGTTGGAAATCGCTGTATTCAACTCAGATACACGGGAGTTCAGGCCCAATGCTTACACATGCTTTTCCCGCAACCCATCCCAGCCACTAACATAAGGAGGTTAGCAGGTACGTCTACAGTCAGGCAGGATGCGGGAGGGTTCTGCCCTGTCCTCAGCTCTCACAGGGAAGCTTGCCTAGAAGCCAGCTCTCAACTAGCTGCATTCTTATGACAGTGTGAAGGTAGCAGTATTCTGAGTAAGGAGGTTCCCAGATTACCACTCTACTGCACCTGGAGATACCGTCCAGGTGTGCATTGTTAACTTGCGTCTCAGAAGCCTCTGGCAAACGTCTCTGGTGAAGACGTGGGAAACTCACTCTGCAGGCAGTGTGGAACTGTGAGGGACTGAGGGTGAGCTCAACTCTCAGCAGTAAGATGATTTTGGACAAGGCGTTCAGCTACCTTCTCACATATGGAACTTAGTATGTAGCACCAGTCTACCCCAGGAATTACTGGGAAATCGCTGGATTGAGCTTGGTGGCACTAGTCTTGTGTGCCGGGAGATTCCAGTTACCTCTCCCAACACTTCGGTGAAGCAGCGAGCCTAGGCCTTTTGGAAGCGAAAGGTAGCTGCAGGCAGGAGGTAGGCTTACAGGCCATAAGCTCAACTCTCAGAAGTGTGTATACATGGGAGGCAGATGTCTGCTACCCACTCGGACATGCGAGTGGGAACCTAGCTACACTCTGATGAAGAAGGACTTTGGAAATCGCTGTATTCAACTCAGATACACGTGGGTTCAGGCACAACGATTCCACATGCTTTTCTCACAACGTTTCCCTGCCACTAACATGAGGACGTTAGCAGCTCCTTCTACAGTCAAGCAGGATGCGGGAGGGTTGTGCCCTGTCCTTAGCTCTCACAGGGAAGCAGGCCTTCAAGCCAGCTGTCAACAAGCTGCATTCTTATGGCAGGGTGAAGGTAGCAGTATTCTGAGACAGGAGGTTCCCAGGTTATCACTCTAGTGGACCTGGAGATACCCTCCAGGTCTGCATTGTTAACTTGCGTCTCAGAAGCCTCTGGCAAACGTCTCTGGTGAAGACGTGCGAAACTCACTCTGCAGGCAGTGTGGAACTGTGAGGGACTGAGGGTGAGCTCAACTCTGAGAAGTAAGATGTTTTTGGACAAGGCGTTCAACTACATACTCACGTATGGAACTTAGTATGTAGCACCAGTCTACCCCAGGAATTACTAGGAAATCGCTTGATTGAGCTTGGAGGCACCTGTCTTGTGTGCCGGGAGATTCCAGTTACCTCTCCCAACACTTGCGTCAAGCAGCGAGCCTAGGCCTTTTGGAAGCGAAAGGTAGCGGCAGGCAGGATGTAGGGTTACAGGCCATAAGCTCAACTCTCAGAAGTGTGTATGCATGGGAGGCAGATGTCTGCTGCCCACTCGGACATGGGAGTTGGAACCTAGCTACACTCCTATTGAAGAAGGATGTTGGAAATCGCTGTATTCAACTCAGATACACGGGAGTTCAGGCCCAATGCTTACACATGCTTTTCCCGCAACCCATCCCAGCCACTAACATAAGGAGGTTAGCAGGTACGTCTACAGTCAGGCAGGATGCGGGAGGGTTCTGCCCTGTCCTCAGCTCTCACAGGGAAGCTTGCCTAGAAGCCAGCTCTCAACTAGCTGCATTCTTATGACAGTGTGAAGGTAGCAGTATTCTGAGTAAGGAGGTTCCCAGATTACCACTCTACTGCACCTGGAGATACCGTCCAGGTGTGCATTGTTAACTTGCGTCTCAGAAGCCTCTGGCAAAAGTCTCTGGTGAAGACGTGGGAAACTCACTCTGCAGGCAGTGTGGAACTGTGAGGGACTGAGGGTGAGCTCAACTCTCAGCAGTAAGATGATTTTGGACAAGGCGTTCAGCTACCTTCTCACATATGGAACTTAGTATGTAGCACCAGTCTACCCCAGGAATTACTGGGAAATCGCGGGATTGAGCTTGGTGGCACTCGTCTTGTGTGCCGGGAGATTCCAGTTACCTCTCCCAACACTTCGGTGAAGCAGCCAGCCTAGGCCTATTGGAAGCGAAAGGTAGCTGCAGGCAGGAGGTAGGCTTACAGGCCATAAGCTCAACTCTCAGAAGTGTGTATACATGGGAGGCAGATGTCTGCTACCCACTCGGACATGCGAGTGGGAACCTAGCTACACTCTGATGAAGAAGGACTTTGGAAAACGCTGTATTCAACTCAGATATACGTGGGTTCAGGCACAACGATTCCACATGCTTTTCTCACAACGTTTCCCTGCCACTAACATGAGGACGTTAGCAGCGCCTTCTACAGTCAAGCAGGATGCGGGAGGGTTGTGCCCTGTCCTTAGCTCTCACAGGGAAGCAGGCCTTGAAGCCAGCTGTCAACTACCTGCATTCTTATGGCAGGGTGAAGGTAGCAGGATTCTGAGACAGGAGGTTCCCAGGTTACCACTCTACTGGACCTGGAGATACCCTCCAGGTCTGCATTGTTAACTTGCGTCTCAGAAGCCTCTGGCAAACGTCTCTGGTGAAGAAGTGCGAAACTCACTCTGCAGGCAGTGTGGAACTGTGAGGGACTGAGGGTGAGCTCAACTCTGAGAAGTAAGATGTTTTTGGACAAGGCGTTCAACTACATACTCACGTATGGAACTTAGTATGTAGCACCAGTCTACCCCCAGAATTACTAGGAAATCGCTTGATTGAGCTTGGAGGCACCTGTCTTGTGTGCCGGGAGATTCCAGTTACCTCTCCCAACACTTGCGTCAAGCAGCGAGCCTAGGCCTTTTGGAAGCGAAAGGTAGCGGCAGGCAGGATGTAGGGTTACAGGCCATAAGCTCAACTCTCAGAAGTGTGTATGCATGGGAGGCAGATGTCTGCTGCCCACTCGGACATGGGAGTTGGAACCTCGCTACACTCCTATTGAAGAAGGATGTTGGAAATCGCTGTATTCAACTCAGATACACGGGAGTTCAGGCCCAATGCTTACACATGCTTTTCCCGCAACCCATCCCAGCCACTAACATAAGGAGGTTAGCAGGTACGTCTACAGTCAGGCAGGATGCGGGAGGGTTCTGCCCTGTCCTCAGCTCTCACAGGGAAGCTTGCCTAGAAGCCAGCTCTCAACTAGCTGCATTCTTATGACAGTGTGAAGGTAGCAGTATTCTGAGTAAGGAGGTTCCCAGATTACCACTCTACTGCACCTGGAGATACCGTCCAGGTGTGCATTGTTAACTTGCGTCTCAGAAGCCTCTGGCAAAAGTCTCTGGTGAAGACGTGGGAAACTCACTCTGCAGGCAGTGTGGAACTGTGAGGGACTGAGGGTGAGCTCAACTCTCAGCAGTAAGATGATTTTGGACAAGGCGTTCAGCTACCTTCTCACATATGGAACTTAGTATGTAGCACCAGTCTATCCCAGGAATTACTGGGAAATCGCTGGATTGAGCTTGGTGGCACTAGTCTTGTGTGCCGGGAGATTCCAGTTACCTCTCCCAACACTTCGGTGAAGCAGCCAGCCTAGGCCTATTGGAAGCGAAAGGTAGCTGCAGGCAGGAGGTAGGCTTACAGGCCATAAGCTCAACTCTCAGAAGTGTGTATACATGGGAGGCAGATGTCTGCTACCCACTCGGACATGCGAGTGGGAACCTAGCTACACTCTGATGAAGAAGGACTTTGGAAATCGCTGTATTCAACTCAGATACACGTGGGTTCAGGCACAACGATTCCACATGCTTTTCTCACAACGTTTCCCTGCCACTAACATGAGGACGTTAGCAGCGCCTTCTACAGTCAAGCAGGATGCGGGAGGGTTGTGCCCTGTCCTTAGCTCTCACAGGGAAGCAGGCCTTGAAGCCAGCTGTCAACTACCTGCATTCTTATGGCAGGGTGAAGGTAGCAGGATTCTGAGACAGGAGGTTCCCAGGTTACCACTCTACTGGACCTGGAGATACCCTCCAGGTCTGCATTGTTAACTTGCGTCTCAGAAGCCTCTGGCAAACGTCTCTGGTGAAGACGTGCGAAACTCACTCTGCAGGCAGTGTGGAACTGTGAGGGACTGAGGGTGAGCTCAACTCTGAGAAGTAAGATGTTTTTGGACAAGGCGTTCAACTACATACTCACGTATGGAACTTAGTATGTAGCACCAGTCTACCCCAGGAATTACTAGGAAATCGCTTGATTGAGCTTGGAGGCACTCGTCTTGTGTGCCGGGAGATTCCAGTTACCTCTCCCAACACTTGCGTCAAGCAGCGAGCCTAGGCCTTTTGGAAGCGAAAGGTAGCGGCAGGCAGGATGTAGGGTTACAGGCCATAAGCTCAACTCTCAGAAGTGTGTATGCATGGGAGGCAGATGTCTGCTGCCCACTCGGACATGGGAGTTGGAACCTAGCTACACTCCTATTGAAGAAGGATGTTGGAAATCGCTGTATTCAACTCAGATACACGGGAGTTCAGGCCCAATGCTTACACACGCTTTTCCCGCAACCCATCCCAGCCACTAACATAAGGAGGTTAGCAGGTACGTCTACAGTCAGGCAGGATGCGGGAGGGTTCTGCCCTGTCCTCAGCTCTCACAGGGAAGCTTGCCTAGAAGCCAGCTCTCAACTAGCTGCATTCTTATGACAGTGTGAAGGTAGCAGTATTCTGAGTAAGGAGGTTCCCAGATTACCACTCTACTGCACCTGGAGATACCGTCCAGGTGTGCATTGTTAACTTGCGTCTCAGAAGCCTCTGGCAAAAGTCTCTGGTGAAGACGTGGGAAACTCACTCTGCAGGCAGTGTGGAACTGTGAGGGACTGAGGGTGAGCTCAACTCTCAGCAGTAAGATGATTTTGGACAAGGCGTTCAGCTACCTTCTCACATATGGAACTTAGTATGTAGCACCAGTCTACCCCAGGAATTACTGGGAAATCGCTGGATTGAGCTTGGTGGCACTAGTCTTCTGTGCCGGGAGATTCCAGTTACCTCTCCCAACACTTCGGTGAAGCAGCCAGCCTAGGCCTTTTGGAAGCGAAAGGTAGCTGCAGGCAGGAGGTAGGCTTACAGGCCATAAGCTCAACTCTCAGAAGTGTGTATACATGGGAGGCAGATGTCTGCTACCCACTCGGACATGCGAGTGGGAACCTAGCTACACTCTGATGAAGAAGGACTTTGGAAATCGCTGTATTCAACTCAGATACACGTGGGTTCAGGCACAACGATTCCACATGCTTTTCTCACAACGTTTCCCTGCCACTAACATGAGGAGGTTAGCAGCGCCTTCTACAGTCAAGCAGGATGCGGGAGGGTTGTGCCCTGTCCTTAGCTCTCACAGGGAAGCAGGCCTTGAAGCCAGCTGTCAACTACCTGCATTCTTATGGCAGGGTGAAGATAGCAGGATTCTGAGACAGGAGGTTCCCAGGTTACCACTCTACTGGACCTGGAGATACCCTCCAGGTCTGCATTGTTAACTTGCGTCTCAGAAGCCTCTGGCAAACGTCTCTGGTGAAGACGTGCGAAACTCACTCTGCAGGCAGTGTGGAACTGTGAGGGACTGAGGGTGAGCTCAACTCTGAGAAGTAAGATGTTTTTGGACAAGGCGTTCAACTACATACTCACGTATGGAACTTAGTATGTAGCACCAGTCTACCCCAGGAATTACTAGGAAATCGCTTGATTGAGCTTGGAGGCACTCGTCTTGTGTGCCGGGAGATTCCAGTTACCTCTCCCAACACTTGCGTCAAGCAGCGAGCCTAGGCCTTTTGGAAGCGAAAGGTAGCGGCAGGCAGGATGTAGGGTTACAGGCCATAAGCTCAACTCTCAGAAGTGTGTATGCATGGGAGGCAGATGTCTGCTGCCCACTCGGACATGGGAGTTGGAACCTAGCTACACTCCTATTGAAGAAGGATGTTGGAAATCGCTGTATTCAACTCAGATACACGGGAGTTCAGGCCCAATGCTTACACACGCTTTTCCCGCAACCCATCCCAGCCACTAACATAAGGAGGTTAGCAGGTACGTCTACAGTCAGGCAGGATGCGGGAGGGTTCTGCCCTGTCCTCAGCTCTCACAGGGAAGCTTGCCTAGAAGCCAGCTCTCAACTAGCTGCATTCTTATGACAGTGTGAAGGTAGCAGTATTCTGAGTAAGGAGGTTCCCAGATTACCACTCTACTGCACCTGGAGATACCGTCCAGGTGTGCATTGTTAACTTGCGTCTCAGAAGCCTCTGGCAAAAGTCTCTGGTGAAGACGTGGGAAACTCACTCTGCAGGCAGTGTGGAACTGTGAGGGACTGAGGGTGAGCTCAACTCTCAGCAGTAAGATGATTTTGGACAAGGCGTTCAGCTACCTTCTCACATATGGAACTTAGTATGTAGCACCAGTCTACCCCAGGAATTACTGGGAAATCGCTGGATTGAGCTTGGTGGCACTAGTCTTCTGTGCCGGGAGATTCCAGTTACCTCTCCCAACACTTCGGTGAAGCAGCCAGCCTAGGCCTTTTGGAAGCGAAAGGTAGCTGCAGGCAGGAGGTAGGCTTACAGGCCATAAGCTCAACTCTCAGAAGTGTGTATACATGGGAGGCAGATGTCTGCTACCCACTCGGACATGCGAGTGGGAACCTAGCTACACTCTGATGAAGAAGGACTTTGGAAATCGCTGTATTCAACTCAGATACACGTGGGTTCAGGCACAACGATTCCACATGCTTTTCTCACAACGTTTCCCTGCCACTAACATGAGGAGGTTAGCAGCTCCTTCTACAGTCAAGCAGGATGCGGGAGGGTTGTGCCCTGTCCTTAGCTCTCACAGGGAAGCAGGCCTTGAAGCCAGCTGTCAACTAGCTGCATTCTTATGGCAGGGTGAAGATAGCAGGATTCTGAGACAGGAGGTTCCCAGGTTACCACTCTACTGGACCTGGAGATACCCTCCAGGTCTGCATTGTTAACTTGCGTCTCAGAAGCCTCTGGCAAACGTCTCTGGTGAAGACGTGCGAAACTCACTCTGCAGGCAGTGTGGAACTCTGAGGGACTGAGGGTGAGCTCAACTCTGAGAAGTAAGATGTTTTTGGACAAGGCGTTCAACTACATACTCACGTATGGAACTTAGTATGTAGCACCAGTCTACCCCAGGAATTACTAGGAAATCGCTTGATTGAGCTTGGAGGCACTCGTCTTGTGTGCCGGGAGATTCCAGTTACCTCTCCCAACACTTGCGTCAAGCAGCGAGCCTAGGCCTTTTGGAAGCGAAAGGTAGCGGCAGGCAGGATGTAGGGTTACAGGCCATAAGCTCAACTCTCAGAAGTGTGTATGCATGGGAGGCAGATGTCTGCTGCCCACTCGGACATGGGAGTTGGAACCTAGCTACACTCCTATTTTAGAAGGATGTTGGAAATCGCTGTATTCAACTCAGATACACGGGAGTTCAGGCCCAATGCTTACACATGCTTTTCCCTCAACCCATCCCAGCCACTAACATAAGGAGGTTAGCAGGTACGTCTACAGTCAGGCAGGATGCGGGAGGGTTCTGCCCTGTCCTCAGCTCTCACAGGGAAGCTTGCCTAGAAGCCAGCTCTCAACTAGCTGCATTCTTATGACAGTGTGAAGGTAGCAGTATTCTGAGTAAGGAGGTTCCCAGATTACCACTCTACTGCACCTGGAGATACCGTCCAGGTGTGCATTGTTAACTTGCGTCTCAGAAGCCTCTGGCAAAAGTCTCTGGTGAAGACGTGGGAAACTCACTCTGCAGGCAGTGTGGAACTGTGAGGGACTGAGGGTGAGCTCAACTCTCAGCAGTAAGATGATTTTGGACAAGGCGTTCAGCTACCTTCTCACATATGGAACTTAGTATGTAGCACCAGTCTACCCCAGGAATTACTGGGAAATCGCTGGATTGAGCTTGGTGGCACTAGTCTTGTGTGCCGGGAGATTCCAGTTACCTCTCCCAACACTTCGGTGAAGCAGCGAGCCTAGGCCTTTTGGAAGCGAAAGGTAGCTACAGGCAGGAGGTAGGCTTACAGGCCAAAAGCTCAACTCTCAGAAGTGTGTATACATGGGAGGCAGATGTCTGCTACCCACTCGGACATGCGAGTGGGAACCTAGCTACACTCTGATGAAGAAGGACTTTGGAAATCGCTGTATTCAACTCAGATACACGTGGGTTCAGGCACAACGATTCCACATGCTTTTCTCACAACGTTTCCCTGCCACTAACATGAGGACGTTAGCAGCGCCTTCTACAGTCAAGCAGGATGCGGGAGGGTTGTGCCCTGTCCTTAGCTCTCACAGGGAAGCAGGCCTTGAAGCCAGCTGTCAACTAGCTGCATTCTTATGGCAGGGTGAAGGTAGCAGGATTCTGAGACAGGAGGTTCCCAGGTTACCACTCTACTGGACCTGGAGATACCCTCCAGGTCTGCATTGTTAACTTGCGTCTCAGAAGCCTCTGGCAAACGTCTCTGGTGAAGACGTGCGAAACTCACTCTGCAGGCAGTGTGGAACTGTGAGGGACTGAGGGTGAGCTCAACTCTGAGAAGTAAGATGTTTTTGGACAAGGTGTTCAACTACATACTCACGTATGGAACTTAGTATGTAGCACCAGTCTACCCCAGGAATTACTAGGAAATCGCTTGATTGAGCTTGGAGGCACTCGTCTTGTGTGCCGGGAGATTCCAGTTACCTCTCCCAACACTTGCGTCAAGCAGCGAGCCTAGGCCTTTTGGAAGCGAAAGGTAGCGGCAGGCAGGATGTAGGGTTACAGGCCATAAGCTCAACTCTCAGAAGTGTGTATGCATGGGAGGCAGATGTCTGCTACCCACTCGGACATGGGAGTTGGAACCTAGCTACACTCCTATTGAAGAAGGATGTTGGAAATCGCTGTATTCAACTCAGATACACGGGAGTTCAGGCCCAATGCTTACACATGCTTTTCCCGCAACCCATCCCAGCCACTAACATAAGGAGGTTAGCAGGTACGTCTACAGTCAGGCAGGATGCGGGAGGGTTCTGCCCTGTCCTCAGCTCTCACAGGGAAGCTTGCCTAGAAGCCAGCTCTCAACTAGCTGCATTCTTATGACAGTGTGAAGGTAGCAGTATTCTGAGTAAGGAGGTTCCCAGATTACCACTCTACTGCACCTGGAGATACCGTCCAGGTGTGCATTGTTAACTTGCGTCTCAGAAGCCTCTGGCAAAAGTCTCTGGTGAAGACGTGGGAAACTCACTCTGCAGGCAGTGTGGAACTGTGAGGGACTGAGGGTGAGCTCAACTCTCAGCAGTAAGATGATTTTGGACAAGGCGTTCAGCTACCTTCTCACATATGGAACTTAGTATGTAGCACCAGTCTACCCCAGGAATTACTGGGAAATCGCTGGATTGAGCTTGGTGGCACTAGTCTTGTGTGCCGGGAGATTCCAGTTACCTCTCCCAACACTTCAGTGAAGCAGCGAGCCTAGGCCTTTTGGAAGCGAAAGGTAGCTGCAGGCAGGAGGTAGGCTTACAGGCCATAAGCTCAACTCTCAGAAGTGTGTATACATGGGAGGCAGATGTCTGCTACCCACTCGGACATGCGAGTGGGAACCTAGCTACACTCTGATGAAGAAGGACTTTGGAAATCGCTGTATTCAACTCAGATACACGTGGGTTCAGGCACAACGATTCCACATGCTTTTCTCACAACGTTTCCCTGCCACTAACATGAGGACGTTAGCAGCGCCTTCTACAGTCAAGCAGGATGCGGGAGGGTTGTGCCCTGTCCTTAGCTCTCACAGGGAAGCAGGCCTTGAAGCCAGCTGTCAACTACCTGCATTCTTATGGCAGGGTGAAGGTAGCAGGATTCTGAGACAGGAGGTTCCCAGGTTACCACTCTACTGGACCTGGAGATACCCTCCAGGTCTGCATTGTTAACTTGCGTCTCAGAAGCCTCTGGCAAACGTCTCTGGTGAAGACGTGCGAAACTCACTCTGCAGGCAGTGTGGAACTGTGAGGGACTGAGGGTGAGCTCAACTCTGAGAAGTAAGATGTTTTTGGACAAGGCGTTCAACTACATACTCACGTATGGAACTTAGTATGTAGCACCAGTCTACCCCAGGAATTACTAGGAAATCGCTTGATTGAGCTTGGAGGCACTCGTCTTGTGTGCCGGGAGATTCCAGTTACCTCTCCCAACACTTGCGTCAAGCAGCGAGCCTAGGCCTTTTGGAAGCGAAAGGTAGCGGCAGGCAGGATGTACGGTTACAGGCCATAAGCTCAACTCTCAGAAGTGTGTATGCATGGGAGGCAGATGTCTGCTACCCACTCGGACATGGGAGTTGGAACCTAGCTACACTCCTATTGAAGAAGGATGTTGGAAATCGCTGTATTCAACTCAGATACACGGGAGTTCAGGCCCAATGCTTACACATGCTTTTCCCGCAACCCATCCCAGCCACTAACATAAGGAGGTTAGCAGGTACGTCCATAGTCAGGCAGGATGCGGGAGGGTTCTGCCCTGTCCTCAGCTCTCACAGGGAAGCTTGCCTAGAAGCCAGCTCTCAACTAGCTGCATTCTTATGACAGTGTGAAGGTAGCAGTATTCTGAGTAAGGAGGTTCCCAGATTACCACTCTACTGCACCTGGAGATACCGTCCAGGTGTGCATTGTTAACTTGCGTCTCAGAAGCCTCTGGCAAAAGTCTCTGGTGAAGACGTGGGAAACTCACTCTGCAGGCAGTGTGGAACTGTGAGGGACTGAGGGTGAGCTCAAATCTCAGCAGTAAGATGATTTTGGACAAGGCGTTCAGCTACCTTCTCACATATGGAACTTAGTATGTAGCACCAGTCTACCCCAGGAATTACTGGGAAATCGCTGGATTGAGCTTGGTGGCACTAGTCTTGTGTGCCGGGAGATTCCAGTTACCTCTCCCAACACTTCGGTGAAGCAGCGAGCCTAGGCCTTTTGGAAGCGAAAGGTAGCTGCAGGCAGGAGGTAGGCTTACAGGCCATAAGCTCAACTCTCAGAAGTGTGTATACATGGGAGGCAGATGTCTGCTACCCACTCGGACATGCGAGTGGGAACCTAGCTACACTCTGATGAAGAAGGACTTTGGAAATCGCTGTATTCAACTCAGATACACGTGGGTTCAGGCACAACAATTCCACATGCTTTTCTCACAACGTTTCCCTGCCACTAACATGAGGACGTTAGCAGCTCCTTCTACAGTCAAGCAGGATGCGGGAGGGTTGTGCCCTGTCCTTAGCTCTCACAGGGAAGCAGGCCTTGAAGCCAGCTGTCAACTAGCTGCATTCTTATGGCAGGGTGAAGGTAGCAGGATTCTGAGACAGGAGGTTCCCAGGTTACCACTCTACTGGACCTGGAGATACCCTCCAGGTCTGCATTGTTAACTTGCGTCTCAGAAGCCTCTGGCAAACGTCTCTGGTGAAGACGTGCGAAACTCACTCTGCAGGCAGTGTGGAACTGTGAGGGACTGAGGGTGAGCTCAACTCTCAGAAGTAAGATGTTTTTGGACAAGGCGTTCAACTACCTACTCATGTATGGAACTTAGTATGTAGCACCAGTCTACCCCAGGAATTACTAGGAAATCGCTTGATTGAGCTTGGAGGCACTCGTCTTGTGTGCCGGGAGATTCCAGTTACCTCTCCCAACACTTGCGTCAAGCAGCGAGCCTAGGCCTTTTGGAAGCGAAAGGTAGCGGCAGGCAGGATGTAGGGTTACAGGCCATAAGCTCAACTCTCAGAAGTGTGTATGCATGGGAGGCAGATGTCTGCTACCCACTCGGACATGGGAGTTGGAACCTAGCTACACTCCTATTGAAGAAGGATGTTGGAAATCGCTGTATTCAACTCAGATACACGGGAGTTGAGCCCCAATGCTTACACATGCTTTTCCCTCAACCCATCCCAGCCACTAACATAAGGAGGTTAGCAGGTACGTCTTCAGTCAGGCAGGATGCGGGAGGGTTCTGCCCTGTCCTCAGCTCTCACAGGGAAGCTTGCCTAGAAGCCAGCTCTCAACTAGCTGCATTCTTATGACAGTGTGAAGGTAGCAGTATTCTGAGTAAGGAGGTTCCCAGATTACCACTCTACTGCACCTGGAGATACCGTCCAGGTGTGCATTGTTAACTTGCGTCTCAGAAGCCTCTGGCAAAAGTCTCTGGTGAAGACGTGGGAAACTCACTCTGCAGGCAGTGTGGAACTGTGAGGGACTGAGGGTGAGCTCAACTCTCAGCAGTAAGATGATTTTGGACAAGGCGTTCAGCTACCTTCTCACATATGGAACTTAGTATGTAGCACCAGTCTACCCCAGGAATTACTGGGAAATCGCTGGATTGAGCTTGGTGGCACTAGTCTTGTGTGCCGGGAGATTCCAGTTACCTCTCCCAACACTTCGGTGAAGCAGCGAGCCTAGGCCTTTTGGAAGCGAAAGGTAGCTGCAGGCAGGAGGTAGGCTTACAGGCCAAAAGCTCAACTCTCAGAAGTGTGTATACATGGGAGGCAGATGTCTGCTACCCACTCGGACATGCGAGTGGGAACCTAGCTACACTCTGATGAAGAAGGACTTTGGAAATCGCTGTATTCAACTCAGATACACGTGGGTTCAGGCACAACGATTCCACATGCTTTTCTCACAACGTTTCCCTGCCACTAACATGAGGACGTTAGCAGCGCCTTCTACAGTCAAGCAGGATGCGGGAGGGTTGTGCCCTGTCCTTAGCTCTCACAGGGAAGCAGGCCTTGAAGCCAGCTGTCAACAAGCTGCATTCTTATGGCAGGGTGAAGGTAGCAGGATTCTGAGACAGGAGGTTCCCAGGTTACCACTCTACTGGACCTGGAGATACCCTCCAGGTCTGCATTGTTAACTTGCGTCTCAGAAGCCTCTGGCAAACGTTTCTGGTGAAGACGTGCGAAACTCACTCTGCAGGCAGTGTGGAACTGTGAGGGACTGAGGGTGAGCTCAACTCTCAGAAGTAAGATGTTTTTGGACAAGGCGTTCAACTACATACTCACGTATGGAACTTAGTATGTAGCACCAGTCTACCCCAGGAATTACTGGGAAATCGCTGGATTGAGCTTGGTGACACTAGTCTTGTGTGCCGGGAAATTCCAGTTACCTCTCCCAACACTTCGGTGAAGCAGCGAGCCTAGGCCTTTTGGAAGCGAAAGGTAGCTGCAGGCAGGAGGTAGGCTTACAGGCCATAAGCTCAACTCTCAGAAGTGTGTATACATGGGAGGCAGATGTCTGCTACCCACTCGGACATGCGAGTGGGAACCTAGCTACACTCTGATGAAGAAGGACTTTGGAAATCGCTGTATTCAACTCAGATACACGTGGGTTCAGGCACAACGATTCCACATGCTTTTCTCACAACGTTTCCCTGCCACTAACATGAGGACGTTAGCAGCTCCTTCTACAGTCAAGCAGGATGCGGGAGGGTTGTGCCCTGTCCTTAGCTCTCACAGGGAAGCAGGCCTTGAAGCCAGCTGTCAACTAGCTGCATTCTTATGGCAGGGTGAAGGTAGCAGGATTCTGAGACAGGAGGTTCCCAGGTTACCACTCTACTGGACCTGGAGATACCCTCCAGGTCTGCATTGTTAACTTGCGTCTCAGAAGCCTCTGGCAAACGTCTCTGGTGAAGACGTGCGAAACTCACTCTGCAGGCAGTGTGGAACTGTGAGGGACTGAGGGTGAGCTCAACTCTGAGAAGTAAGATGTTTTTGGACAAGGCGTTCAACTACATACTCACGTATGGAACTTAGTATGTAGCACCAGTCTACCCAAGGAATTACTAGGAAATCGCTTGATTGAGCTTGGAGGCACTCGTCTTGTGTGCCGGGAGATTCCAGTTACCTCTCCCAACACTTGCGTCAAGCAGCGAGCCTAGGCCTTTTGGAAGCGAAAGGTAGCGGCAGGCAGGATGTAGGGTTACAGGCCATAAGCTCAACTCTCAGAAGTGTGTATGCATGGGAGGCAGATGTCTGCTGCCCACTCGGACATGGGAGTGAGTAGGAACCTAGCTACACTCCTATTTTAGAAGGATGTTGGAAATCGCTGTATTCAACTCAGATACACGGGAGTTCAGGCCCAATGCTTACACATGCTTTTCCCGCAACCCATCCCAGCCACTAACATAAGGAGGTTAGCAGGTACGTCTACAGTCAGGCAGGATGCGGGAGGGTTCTGCCCTGTCCTCAGCTCTCACAGGGAAGCTTGCCTAGAAGCCAGCTCTCAACTAGCTGCATTCTTATGACAGTGTGAAGGTAGCAGTATTCTGAGTAAGGAGGTTCCCAGATTACCACTCTACTGCACCTGGAGATACCGTCCAGGTGTGCATTGTTAACTTGCGTCTCAGAAGCCTCTGGCAAAAGTCTCTGGTGAAGACGTGGGAAACTCACTCTGCAGGCAGTGTGGAACTGTGAGGGACTGAGGGTGAGCTCAACTCTCAGCAGTAAGATGATTTTGGACAAGGCGTTCAGCTACCTTCTCACATATGGAACTTAGTATGTAGCACCAGTCTACCCCAGGAATTACTGGGAAATCGCTGGATTGAGCTTGGTGGCACTAGTCTTGTGTGCCGGGAGATTCCAGTTACCTCTCCCAACACTTCGGTGAAGCAGCGAGCCTAGGCCTTTTGGAACCGAAAGGTAGCTACAGGCAGGAGGTAGGCTTACAGGCCATAAGCTCAACTCTCAGAAGTGTGTATACATGGGAGGCAGATGTCTGCTACCCACTCGGACATGCGAGTGGGAACCTAGCTACACTCTGATGAAGAAGGACTTTGGAAATCGCTGTATTCAACTCAGATACACGTGGGTTCAGGCACAACGATTCCACATGCTTTTCTCACAACGTTTCCCTGCCACTAACATGAGGACGTTAGCAGCGCCTTCTACAGTCAAGCAGGATGCGGGAGGGTTGTGCCCTGTCCTTAGCTCTCACAGGAAGCAGGCCTTGAAGCCAGCTGTCAACTAGTTGCATTCTTATGGCAGGGTGAAGGTAGCAGGATTCTGAGACAGGAGGTTCCCAGGTTACCACTCTACTGGACCTGGAGATACCCTCCAGGTCTGCATTGTTAACTTGCGTCTCAGAAGCCTCTGGCAAACGTCTCTGGTGAAGACGTGCGAAACTCACTCTGCAGGCAGTGTGGAACTGTGAGGGACTGAGGCTGAGCTCAACTCTCAGAAGTAAGATGTTTTTGGACAAGGCGTTCAACTACATACTCACGTATGGAACTTAGTATGTAGCACCAGTCTACCCCAGGAATTACTAGGAAATCGCTTGATTGAGCTTGGAGGCACTCGTCTTGTGTGCCGGGAGATTCCAGTTACCTCTCCCAACACTTGCGTCAAGCAGCGAGCCTAGGCCTTTTGGAAGCGAAAGGTAGCGGCAGGCAGGATGTAGGGTTACAGGCCATAAGCTCAACTCTCAGAAGTGTGTATGCATGGGAGGCAGATGTCTGCTACCCACTCGGACATGGGAGTTGGAACCTAGCTACACTCCTATTGAAGAAGGATGTTGGAAATCGCTGTATTCAACTCAGATACACGGGAGTTCAGGCCCAATGCTTACACATGCTTTTCCCGCAACCCATCCCAGCCACTAACATAAGGAGGTTAGCAGGTACGTCTACAGTCAGGCAGGATGCGGGAGGGTTCTGCCCTGTCCTCAGCTCTCACAGGGAAGCTTGCCTAGAAGCCAGCTCTCAACTAGCTGCATTCTTATGACAGTGTGAAGGTAGCAGTATTCTGAGTAAGGAGGTTCCCAGATTACCACTCTACTGCACCTGGAGATACCGTCCAGGTGTGCATTGTTAACTTGCGTCTCAGAAGCCTCTGGCAAAAGTCTCTGGTGAAGACGTGGGAAACTCACTCTGCAGGCAGTGTGGAACTGTGAGGGACTGAGGGTGAGCTCAACTCTCAGCAGTAAGATGATTTTGGACAAGGCGTTCAGCTACCTTCTCACATATGGAACTTAGTATGTAGCACCAGTCTACCCCAGGAATTACTGGGAAATCGCTGGATTGAGCTTGGTGGCACTAGTCTTGTGTGCCGGGAGATTCCAGTTACCTCTCCCAACACTTCGGTGAAGCAGCGAGCCTAGGCCTTTTGGAAGCGAAAGGTAGCTGCAGGCAGGAGGTAGGCTTACAGGCCATAAGCTCAACTCTCAGAAGTGTGTATACATGGGAGGCAGATGTCTGCTACCCACTCGGACATGCGAGTGGGAACCTAGCTACACTCTGATGAAGAAGGACTTTGGAAATCGCTGTATTCAACTCAGATACACGTGGGTTCAGGCACAACGATTCCACATGCTTTTCTCACAACGTTTCCCTGCCACTAACATGAGGACGTTAGCAGCTCCTTCTACAGTCAAGCAGGATGCGGGAGGGTTGTGCCCTGTCCTTAGCTCTCACAGGGAAGCAGGCCTTGAAGCCAGCTGTCAACTAGCTGCATTCTTATGGCAGGGTGAAGGTAGCAGGATTCTGAGACAGGAGGTTCCCAGGTTACCACTCTACTGGACCTGGAGATACCCTCCAGGTCTGCATTGTTAACTTGCGTCTCAGAAGCCTCTGGCAAACGTCTCTGGTGAAGACGTGCGAAACTCACTCTGCAGGCAGTGTGGAACTGTGAGGGACTGAGGGTGAGCTCAACTCTCAGAAGTAAGATGTTTTTGGACAAGGCGTTCAACTACATACTCACGTATGGAACTTAGTATGTAGCACCAGTCTACCCCAGGAATTACTAGGAAATCGCTTGATTGAGCTTGGAGGCACTCGTCTTGTGTGCCGGGAGATTCCAGTTACCTCTCCCAACACTTGCGTCAAGCAGCGAGCCTAGGCCTTTTGGATGCGAAAGGTAGCGGCAGGCAGGATGTAGGGTTACAGGCCATAAGCTCAACTCTCAGAAGTGTGTATGCATGGGAGGCAGATGTCTGCTGCCCACTCGGACATGGGAGTAGGAACCTAGCTACACTCCTATTGAAGAAGGATGTTGGAAATCGCTGTATTCAACTCAGATACACGGGAGTTCAGGCCCAATGCTTACACATGCTTTTCCTGCAACCCATCCCAGCCACTAACATAAGGAGGTTAGCAGGTACGTCTACAGTCAGGCAGGATGCGGGAGGGTTCTGCCCTGTCCTCAGCTCTCACAGGGAAGCTTGCCTAGAAGCCAGCTCTCAACTAGCTGCATTCTTATGACAGTGTGAAGGTAGCAGTATTCTTAGTAAGGAGGTTCCCAGATTACCACTCTACTGCACCTGGAGATACCGTCCAGGTGTGCATTGTTAACTTGCGTCTCAGAAGCCTCTGGCAAAAGTCTCTGGTGAAGACGTGGGAAACTCACTCTGCAGGCAGTGTGGAACTGTGAGGGACTGAGGGTGAGCTCAACTCTCAGCAGTAAGATGATTTTGGACAAGGCGTTCAGCTACCTTCTCACATATGGAACTTAGTATGTAGCACCAGTCTACCCCAGGAATTACTGGGAAATCGCTGGATTGAGCTTGGTGGCACTAGTCTTGTGTGCCGGGAGATTCCAGTTACCTCTCCCAACACTTCGGTGAAGCAGCGAGCCTAGGCCTTTTGGAACCGAAAGGTAGCTACAGGCAGGAGGTAGGCTTACAGGCCATAAGCTCAACTCTCAGAAGTGTGTATACATGGGAGGCAGATGTCTGCTACCCACTCGGACATGCGAGTGGGAACCTAGCTACACTCTGATGAAGAAGGACTTTGGAAATCGCTGTATTCAACTCAGATACACGTGGGTTCAGGCACAACGATTCCACATGCTTTTCTCACAACGTTTCCCTGCCACTAACATGAGGACGTTAGCAGCTCCTTCTACAGTCAAGCAGGATGCGGGAGGGTTGTGCCCTGTCCTTAGCTCTCACAGGGAAGCAGGCCTTGAAGCCAGCTGTCAACTAGCTGCATTCTTATGGCAGGGTGAAGGTAGCAGGATTCTGAGACAGGAGGTTCCCAGGTTACCACTCTACTGGACCTGGAGATACCCTCCAGGTCTGCATTGTTAACTTGCGTCTCAGAAGCCTCTGGCAAACGTCTCTGGTGAAGACGTGCGAAACTCACTCTGCAGGCAGTGTGGAACTGTGAGGGACTGAGGGTGAGCTCAACTCTGAGAAGTAAGATGTTTTTGGACAAGGCGTTCAACTACATACTCACGTATGGAACTTAGCATGTAGCACCAGTCTACCCCAGGAATTACTAGGAAATCGCTTGATTGAGCTTGGAGGCACTCGTCTTGTGTGCCGGGAGATTCCAGTTACCTCTCCCAACACTTGCGTCAAGCAGCAAGCCTAGGCCTTTTGGATGCGAAAGGTAGCGGCAGGCAGGATGTAGGGTTACAGGCCATAAGCTCAACTCTCAGAAGTGTGTATGCATGGGAGGCAGATGTCTGCTGCCCACTCGGACATGGGAGTAGGAACCTAGCTACACTCCTATTGAAGAAGGATGTTGGAAATCGCTGTATTCAACTCAGATACACGGGAGTTCAGGCCCAATGCTTACACATGCTTTTCCTGCAACCCATCCCAGCCACTAACATAAGGAGGTTAGCAGGTACGTCTACAGTCAGGCAGGATGCGGGAGGGTTCTGCCCTGTCCTCAGCTCTCACAGGGAAGCTTGCCTAGAAGCCAGCTCTCAACTAGCTGCATTCTTATGACAGTGTGAAGGTAGCAGTATTCTTAGTAAGGAGGTTCCCAGATTACCACTCTACTGCACCTGGAGATACCGTCCAGGTGTGCATTGTTAACTTGCGTCTCAGA
Source organism: Canis aureus (assembly GCF_053574225.1). Classification (NCBI taxonomy): domain Eukaryota; kingdom Metazoa; phylum Chordata; class Mammalia; order Carnivora; family Canidae; genus Canis; species Canis aureus. The sequence continues at coordinate 3,745,864 of NW_027554422.1, forward strand.
AGCCTCTGGCAAAAGTCTCTGGTGAAGACGTGGGAAACTCACTCTGCAGGCAGTGTGGAACTGTGAGGGACTGAGGGTGAGCTCAACTCTCAGCAGTAAGATGATTTTGGACAAGGCGTTCAGCTACCTTCTCACATATGGAACTTAGTATGTAGCACCAGTCTACCCCAGGAATTACTGGGAAATCGCTGGATTGAGCTTGGTGGCACTAGTCTTGTGTGCCGGGAGATTCCAGTTACCTCTCCCAACACTTCGGTGAAGCAGCGAGCCTAGGCCTTTTGGAAGCGAAAGGTAGCTACAGGCAGGAGGTAGGCTTACAGGCCATAAGCTCAACTCTCAGAAGTGTGTATACATGGGAGGCAGATGTCTGCTACCCACTCGGACATGCGAGTGGGAACCTAGCTACACTCTGATGAAGAAGGACTTTGGAAATCGCTGTATTCAACTCAGATACACGTGGGTTCAGGCACAACGATTCCACATGCTTTTCTCACAACGTTTCCCTGCCACTAACATGAGGACGTTAGCAGCTCCTTCTACAGTCAAGCAGGATGCGGGAGGGTTGTGCCCTGTCCTTAGCTCTCACAGGGAAGCAGGCCTTGAAGCCAGCTGTCAACTAGCTGCATTCTTATGGCAGGGTGAAGGTAGCAGGATTCTGAGACAGGAGGTTCCCAGGTTACCACTCTACTGGACCTGGAGATACCCTCCAGGTCTGCATTGTTAACTTGCGTCTCAGAAGCCTCTGGCAAACGTCTCTGGTGAAGACGTGCGAAACTCACTCTGCAGGCAGTGTGGAACTGTGAGGGACTGAGGGTGAGCTCAACTCTCAGAAGTAAGATGTTTTTGGACAAGGCGTTCAACTACATACTCACGTATGGAACTTAGCATGTAGCACCAGTCTACCCCAGGAATTACTAGGAAATCGCTTGATTGAGCTTGGAGGCACTCGTCTTGTGTGCCGGGAGATTCCAGTTACCTCTCCCAACACTTGCGTCAAGCAGCGAGCCTAGGCCTTTTGGATGCGAAAGGTAGCGGCAGGCAGGATGTAGGGTTACAGGCCATAAGCTCAACTCTCAGAAGTGTGTATGCATGGGAGGCAGATGTCTGCTGCCCACTCGGACATGGGAGTAGGAACCTAGCTACACTCCTATTGAAGAAGGATGTTGGAAATCGCTGTATTCAACTCAGATACACGGGAGTTCAGGCCCAATGCTTACACATGCTTTTCCTGCAACCCATCCCAGCCACTAACATAAGGAGGTTAGCAGGTACGTCTACAGTCAGGCAGGATGCGGGAGGGTTCTGCCCTGTCCTCAGCTCTCACAGGGAAGCTTGCCTAGAAGCCAGCTCTCAACTAGCTGCATTCTTATGACAGTGTGAAGGTAGCAGTATTCTTAGTAAGGAGGTTCCCAGATTACCACTCTACTGCACCTGGAGATACCGTCCAGGTGTGCATTGTTAACTTGCGTCTCAGAAGCCTCTGGCAAAAGTCTCTGGTGAAGACGTGGGAAACTCACTCTGCAGGCAGTGTGGAACTGTGAGGGACTGAGGGTGAGCTCAACTCTCAGCAGTAAGATGATTTTGGACAAGGCGTTCAGCTACCTTCTCACATATGGAACTTAGTATGTAGCACCAGTCTACCCCAGGAATTACTGGGAAATCGCTGGATTGAGCTTGGTGGCACTAGTCTTGTGTGCCGGGAGATTCCAGTTACCTCTCCCAACACTTCGGTGAAGCAGCGAGCCTAGGCCTTTTGGAACCGAAAGGTAGCTACAGGCAGGAGGTAGGCTTACAGGCCATAAGCTCAACTCTCAGAAGTGTGTATACATGGGAGGCAGATGTCTGCTACCCACTCGGACATGCGAGTGGGAACCTATCTACACTCTGATGAAGAAGGACTTTGGAAATCGCTGTATTCAACTCAGATACACGTGGGTTCAGGCACAACGATTCCACATGCTTTTCTCACAACGTTTCCCTGCCACTAACATGAGGACGTTAGCAGCGCCTTCTACAGTCAAGCAGGATGCGGGAGGGTTGTGCCCTGTCCTTAGCTCTCACAGGAAGCAGGCCTTGAAGCCAGCTGTCAACTAGCTGCATTCTTATGGCAGGGTGAAGGTAGCAGGATTCTGAGACAGGAGGTTCCCAGGTTACCACTCTACTGGACCTGGAGATACCCTCCAGGTCTGCATTGTTAACTTGCGTCTCAGAAGCCTCTGGCAAACGTCTCTGGTGAAGACGTGCGAAACTCACTCTGCAGGCAGTGTGGAACTGTGAGGGACTGAGGGTGAGCTCAACTCTGAGAAGTAAGATGTTTTTGGACAAGGCGTTCAACTACATACTCACGTATGGAACTTAGTATGTAGCACCAGTCTACCCCAGGAATTACTAGGAAATCGCTTGATTGAGCTTGGAGGCACTCGTCTTGTGTGCCGGGAGATTCCAGTTACCTCTCCCAACACTTGCGTCAAGCAGCGAGCCTAGGCCTTTTGGAAGCGAAAGGTAGCGGCAGGCAGGATGTAGGGTTACAGGCCATAAGCTCAACTCTCAGAAGTGTGTATGCATGGGAGGCAGATGTCTGCTACCCACTCGGACATGGGAGTTGGAACCTAGCTACACTCCTATTGAAGAAGGATGTTGGAAATCGCTGTATTCAACTCAGATACACGGGAGTTCAGGCCCAATGCTTACACATGCTTTTCCCGCAACCCATCCCAGCCACTAACATAAGGAGGTTAGCAGGTACGTCTACAGTCAGGCAGGATGCGGGAGGGTTCTGCCCTGTCCTCAGCTCTCACAGGGAAGCTTGCCTAGAAGCCAGCTCTCAACTAGCTGCATTCTTATGACAGTGTGAAGGTAGCAGTATTCTGAGTAAGGAGGTTCCCAGATTACCACTCTACTGCACCTGGAGATACCGTCCAGGTGTGCATTGTTAACTTGCGTCTCAGAAGCCTCTGGCAAAAGTCTCTGGTGAAGACGTGGGAAACTCACTCTGCAGGCAGTGTGGAACTGTGAGGGACTGAGGGTGAGCTCAACTCTCAGCAGTAAGATGATTTTGGACAAGGCGTTCAGCTACCTTCTCACATATGGAACTTAGTATGTAGCACCAGTCTACCCCAGGAATTACTGGGAAATCGCTGGATTGAGCTTGGTGGCACTAGTCTTGTGTGCCGGGAGATTCCAGTTACCTCTCCCAACACTTCGGTGAAGCAGCGAGCCTAGGCCTTTTGGAAGCGAAAGGTAGCTGCAGGCAGGAGGTAGGCTTACAGGCCATAAGCTCAACTCTCAGAAGTGTGTATACATGGGAGGCAGATGTCTGCTACCCACTCGGACATGCGAGTGGGAACCTAGCTACACTCTGATGAAGAAGGACTTTGGAAATCGCTGTATTCAACTCAGATACACGTGGGTTCAGGCACAACGATTCCACATGCTTTTCTCACAACGTTTCCCTGCCACTAACATGAGGACGTTAGCAGCTCCTTCTACAGTCAAGCAGGATGCGGGAGGGTTGTGCCCTGTCCTTAGCTCTCACAGGGAAGCAGGCCTTGAAGCCAGCTGTCAACTAGCTGCATTCTTATGGCAGGGTGAAGGTAGCAGGATTCTGAGACAGGAGGTTCCCAGGTTACCACTCTACTGGACCTGGAGATACCCTCCAGGTCTGCATTGTTAACTTGCGTCTCAGAAGCCTCTGGCAAACGTCTCTGGTGAAGACGTGCGAAACTCACTCTGCAGGCAGTGTGGAACTGTGAGGGACTGAGGGTGAGCTCAACTCTCAGAAGTAAGATGTTTTTGGACAAGGCGTTCAACTACCTACTCACGTATGGAACTTAGTATGTAGCACCAGACTACCCCAGGAATTACTAGGAAATCGCTTGATTGAGCTTGGAGGCACTCGTCTTGTGTGCCGGGAGATTCCAGTTACCTCTCCCAACACTTGCGTCAAGCAGCGAGCCTAGGCCTTTTGGAAGCGAAAGGTAGCGGCAGGCAGGATGTAGGGTTACAGGCCATAAGCTCAACTCTCAGAAGTGTGTATGCATGGGAGGCAGATGTCTGCTACCCACTCGGACATGGGAGTTGGAACCTAGCTACACTCCTATTGAAGAAGGATGTTGGAAATCGCTGTATTCAACTCAGATACACGGGAGTTGAGGCCCAATGCTTACACATGCTTTTCGCTCAACCCATCCCAGCCACTAACATAAGGAGGTTAGCAGGTACGTCTACAGTCAGGCAGGATGCGGGAGGGTTCTGCCCTGTCCTCAGCTCTCACAGGGAAGCTTGCCTAGAAGCCAGCTCTCAACTAGCTGCATTCTTATGACAGTGTGAAGGTAGCAGTATTCTGAGTAAGGAGGTTCCCTGATTACCACTCTACTGCACCTGGAGATACCGTCCAGGTGTGCATTGTTAACTTGCGTCTCAGAAGCCTCTGGCAAAAGTCTCTGGTGAAGACGTGGGAAACTCACTCTGCAGGCAGTGTGGAACTGTGAGGGACTGAGGGTGAGCTCAACTCTCAGCAGTAAGATGATTTTGGACAAGGCGTTCAGCTACCTTCTCACATATGGAACTTAGTATGTAGCACCAGTCTACCCCAGGAATTACTGGGAAATCGCTGGATTGAGCTTGGTGGCACTAGTCTTGTGTGCCGGGAGATTCCAGTTACCTCTCCCAACACTTCGGTGAAGCAGCGAGCCTAGGCCTTTTGGAAGCGAAAGGTAGCTGCAGGCAGGAGGTAGGCTTACAGGCCATAAGCTCAACTCTCAGAAGTGTGTATACATGGGAGGCAGATGTCTGCTACCCACTCGGACATGCGAGTGGGAACCTAGCTACACTCTGATGAAGAAGGACTTTGGAAATCGCTGTATTCAACTCAGATACACGTGGGTTCAGGCACAACGATTCCACATGCTTTTCTCACAACGTTTCCCTGCCACTAACATGAGGATGTTAGCAGCGCCTTCTACAGTCAAGCAGGATCCGGGAGGGTTGTGCCCTGTCCTTAGCTCTCACAGGGAAGCAGGCCTTGAAGCCAGCTGTCAACAAGCTGCATTCTTATGGCAGGGTGAAGGTAGCAGGATTCTGAGACAGGAGGTTCCCAGGTTACCACTCTACTGGACCTGGAGATACCCTCCAGGTCTGCATTGTTAACTTGCGTCTCAGAAGCCTCTGGCAAACGTCTCTGGTGAAGACGTGCGAAACTCACTCTGCAGGCAGTGTGGAACTGTGAGGGACTGAGGGTGAGCTCAACTCTGAGAAGTAAGATGTTTTTGGACAAGGCGTTCAACTACATACTCACGTATGGAACTTAGTATGTAGTACCAGTCTACCCCAGGAATTACTGGGAAATCGCTGGATTGAGCTTGGTGACACTAGTCTTGTGTGCCGGGAGATTCCAGTTACCTCTCCCAACACTTCGGTGAAGCAGCGAGCCTAGGCCTTTTGGAAGCGAAAGGTAGCTGCAGGCAGGAGGTAGGCTTACAGGCCATAAGCTCAACTCTCAGAAGTGTGTATACATGGGAGGCAGATGTCTGCTACCCACTCGGACATGCGAGTGGGAACCTAGCTACACTCTGATGAAGAAGGACTTTGGAAATCGCTGTATTCAACTCAGATACACGTGGGTTCAGGCACAACGATTCCACATGCTTTTCTCACAACGTTTCCCTGCCACTAACATGAGGACGTTAGCAGCTCCTTCTACAGTCAAGCAGGATGCGGGAGGGTTGTGCCCTGTCCTTAGCTCTCACAGGGAAGCAGGCCTTGAAGCCAGCTGTCAACTAGCTGCATTCTTATGGCAGGGTGAAGGTAGCAGTATTCTGAGACAGGAGGTTCCCAGGTTACCACTCTACTGGACCTGGAGATACCCTCCAGGTCTGCATTGTTAACTTGCGTCTCAGAAGCCTCTGGCAAACGTCTCTGGTGAAGACGTGCGAAACTCACTCTGCAGGCAGTGTGGAACTGTGAGGGACTGAGGCTGAGCTCAACTCTGAGAAGTAAGATGTTTTTGGACAAGGCGTTCAACTACATACTCACGTATGGAACTTAGTATGTAGCACCAGTCTACCCAAGGAATTACTAGGAAATCGCTTGATTGAGCTTGGAGGCACTCGTCTTGTGTGCCGGGAGATTCCAGTTACCTCTCCCAACACTTGCGTCAAGCAGCGAGCCTAGGCCTTTTGGAAGCGAAAGGTAGCGGCAGGCAGGATGTAGGGTTACAGGCCATAAGCTCAACTCTCAGAAGTGTGTATGCATGGGAGGCAGATGTCTGCTGCCCACTCGGACATGGGAGTTCGAACCTAGCTACACTCCTATTGAAGAAGGATGTTGGAAATCGCTGTATTCAACTCAGATACACGGGAGTTCAGGCCCAATGCTTACACATGCTTTTCCCTCAACCCATCCCAGCCACTAACATAAGGAGGTTAGCAGGTACGTCTACAGTCAGGCAGGATGCGGGAGGGTTCTGCCCTGTCCTCAGCTCTCACAGGGAAGCTTGCCTAGAAGCCAGCTCTCAACTAGCTGCATTCTTATGACAGTGTGAAGGTAGCAGTATTCTGAGTAAGGAGGTTCCCAGATTACCACTCTACTGCACCTGGAGATACCGTCCAGGTGTGCATTGTTAACTTGCGTCTCAGAAGCCTCTGGCAAAAGTCTCTGGTGAAGACGTGGGAAACTCACTCTGCAGGCAGTGTGGAACTGTGAGGGAGTGAGGGTGAGCTCAACTCTCAGCAGTAAGATGATTTTGGACAAGGCGTTCAGCTACCTTCTCACATATGGAACTTAGTATGTAGCACCAGTCTACCCCAGGAATTACTGGGAAATCGCTGGATTGAGCTTGGTGGCACTAGTCTTGTGTGCCGGGAGATTCCAGTTACCTCTCCCAACACTTCGGTGAAGCAGCGAGCCTAGGCCTTTTGGAAGCGAAAGGTAGCTGCAGGCAGGAGGTAGGCTTACAGGCCATAAGCTCAACTCTCAGAAGTGTGTATACATGGGAGGCAGATGTCTGCTACCCACTCGGACATGCGAGTGGGAACCTAGCTACACTCTGATGAAGAAGGACTTTGGAAATCGCTGTATTCAACTCAGATACACGTGGGTTCAGGCACAACGATTCCACATGCTTTTCTCACAACGTTTCCCTGCCACTAACATGAGGACGTTAGCAGCGCCTTCTACAGTCAAGCAGGATGCGGGAGGGTTGTGCCGTGTCCTTAGCTCTCACAGGAAGCAGGCCTTGAAGCCAGCTGTCAACTAGCTGCATTCTTATGGCAGGGTGAAGGTAGCAGGATTCTGAGACAGGAGGTTCCCAGGTTACCACTCTACTGGACCTGGAGATACCCTCCAGGTCTGCATTGTTACCTTGCGTCTCAGAAGCCTCTGGCAAACGTCTCTGGTGAAGACGTGCGAAACTCACTCTGCAGGCAGTGTGGAACTGTGAGGGACTGAGGGTGAGCTCAACTCTCAGAAGTAAGATGTTTTTGGACAAGGCGTTCAACTACATACTCACGTATGGAACTTAGTATGTAGCACCAGTCTACCCCAGGAATTACTAGGAAATCGCTTGATTGAGCTTGGAGGCACTCGTCTTGTGTGCCGGGAGATTCCAGTTACCTCTCCCAACACTTGCGTCAAGCAGCGAGCCTAGGCCTTTTGGAAGCGAAAGGTAGCGGCAGGCAGGATGTAGGGTTACAGGCCATAAGCTCAACTCTCAGAAGTGTGTATGCATGGGAGGCAGATGTCTGCTACCCACTCGGACATGGGAGTTGGAACCTAGCTACACTCCTATTGAAGAAGGATGTTGGAAATCGCTGTATTCAACTCAGATACACGGGAGTTCAGGCCCAATGCTTACACATGCTTTTCCCTCAACCCATCCCAGCCACTAACATAAGGAGGTTAGCAGGTACGTCTTCAGTCAGGCAATATGCGGGAGGGTTCTGCCCTGTCCTCAGCTCTCACAGGGAAGCTTGCCTAGAAGCCAGCTCTCAACTAGCTGCATTCTTATGACAGTGTGAAGGTAGCAGTATTCTGAGTAAGGAGGTTCCCAGATTACCACTCTACTGCACCTGGAGATACCGTCCAGGTGTGCATTGTTAACTTGCGTCTCAGAAGCCTCTGGCAAAAGTCTCTGGTGAAGACGTGGGAAACTCACTCTGCAGGCAGTGTGGAACTGTGAGGGACTGAGGGTGAGCTCAACTCTCAGCAGTAAGATGATTTTGGACAAGGCGTTCAGCTACCTTCTCACATATGGAACTTAGTATGTAGCACCAGTCTACCCCAGGAATTACTGGGAAATCGCTGGATTGAGCTTGGTGGCACTAGTCTTGTGTGCCGGGAGATTCCAGTTACCTCTCCCAACACTTCGGTGAAGCAGCGAGCCTAGGCCTTTTGGAAGCGAAAGGTAGCTGCAGGCAGGAGGTAGGCTTACAGGCCATAAGCTCAACTCTCAGAAGTGTGTATACATGGGAGGCAGATGTCTGCTACCCACTCGGACATGCGAGTGGGAACCTAGCTACACTCTGATGAAGAAGGACTTTGGAAATCGCTGTATTCAACTCAGATACACGTGGGTTCAGGCACAACGATTCCACATGCTTTTCTCACAACGTTTCCCTGCCACTAACATGAGGACGTTAGCAGCGCCTTCTACAGTCAAGCAGGATGCGGGAGGGTTGTGCCCTGTCCTTAGCTCTCACAGGGAAGCAGGCCTTGAAGCCAGCTGTCAACAAGCTGCATTCTTATGGCAGGGTGAAGGTAGCAGGATTCTGAGACAGGAGGTTCCCAGGTTACCACTCTACTGGACCTGGAGATACCCTCCAGGTCTGCATTGTTAACTTGCGTCTCAGAAGCCTCTGGCAAACGTCTCTGGTGAAGACGTGCGAAACTCACTCTGCAGGCAGTGTGGAACTGTGAGGGACTGAGGGTGAGCTCAACTCTGAGAAGTAAGATGTTTTTGGACAAGGCGTTCAACTACCTACTCACGTATGGAACTTAGTATGTAGCACCAGTCTACCCCAGGAATTACTGGGAAATCGCTGGATTGAGCTTGGTGACACTAGTCTTGTGTGCCGGGAGATTCCAGTTACCTCTCCCAACACTTCGGTGAAGCAGCGAGCCTAGGCCTTTTGGAAGCGAAAGGTAGCTGCAGGCAGGAGGTAGGCTTACAGGCCATAAGCTCAACTCTCAGAAGTGTGTATACATGGGAGGCAGATGTCTGCTACCCACTCGGACATGCGAGTGGGAACCTAGCTACACTCTGATGAAGAAGGACTTTGGAAATCGCTGTATTCAACTCAGATACACGTGGGTTCAGGCACAACGATTCCACATGCTTTTCTCACAACGTTTCCCTGCCACTAACATGAGGACGTTAGCAGCTCCTTCTACAGTCAAGCAGGATGCGGGAGGGTTGTGCCCTGTCCTTAGCTCTCACAGGGAAGCAGGCCTTGAAGCCAGCTGTCAACTAGCTGCATTCTTATGGCAGGGTGAAGGTAGCAGGATTCTGAGACAGGAGGTTCCCAGGTTACCACTCTACTGGACCTGGAGATACCCTCCAGGTCTGCATTGTTAACTTGCGTCTCAGAAGCCTCTGGCAAACGTCTCTGGTGAAGACGTGCGAAACTCACTCTGCAGGCAGTGTGGAACTGTGAGGGACTGAGGGTGAGCTCAACTCTGAGAAGTAAGATGTTTTTGGACAAGGCGTTCAACTACATACTCACGTATGGAACTTAGCATGTAGCACCAGTCTACCCAAGGAATTACTAGGAAATCGCTTGATTGAGCTTGGAGGCACTCGTCTTGTGTGCCGGGAGATTCCAGTTACCTCTCCCAACACTTGCGTCAAGCAGCGAGCCTAGGCCTTTTGGAAGCGAAAGGTAGCGGCAGGCAGGATGTAGGGTTACAGGCCATAAGCTCAACTCTCAGAAGTGTGTATGCATGGGAGGCAGATGTCTGCTGCCCACTCGGACATGGGAGTGAGTTGGAACCTAGCTACACTCCTATTTTAGAAGGATGTTGGAAATCGCTGTATTCAACTCAGATACACGGGAGTTCAGGCCCAATGCTTACACATGCTTTTCCCGCAACCCATCCCAGCCACTAACATAAGGAGGTTAGCAGGTACGTCTACAGTCAGGCAGGATGCGGGAGGGTTCTGCCCTGTCCTCAGCTCTCACAGGGAAGCTTGCCTAGAAGCCAGCTCTCAACTAGCTGCATTCTTATGACAGTGTGAAGGTAGCAGTATTCTGAGTAAGGAGGTTCCCAGATTACCACTCTACTGCACCTGGAGATACCGTCCAGGTGTGCATTGTTAACTTGCGTCTCAGAAGCCTCTGGCAAAAGTCTCTGGTGAAGACGTGGGAAACTCACTCTGCAGGCAGTGTGGAACTGTGAGGGACTGAGGGTGAGCTCAACTCTCAGCAGTAAGATGATTTTGGACAAGGCGTTCAGCTACCTTCTCACATATGGAACTTAGTATGTAGCACCAGTCTACCCCAGGAATTACTGGGAAATCGCTGGATTGAGCTTGGTGGCACTAGTCTTGTGTGCCGGGAGATTCCAGTTACCTCTCCCAACACTTCGGTGAAGCAGCGAGCCTAGGCCTTTTGGAACCGAAAGGTAGCTACAGGCAGGAGGTAGGCTTACAGGCCATAAGCTCAACTCTCAGAAGTGTGTATACATGGGAGGCAGATGTCTGCTACCCACTCGGACATGCGAGTGGGAACCTATCTACACTCTGATGAAGAAGGACTTTGGAAATCGCTGTATTCAACTCAGATACACGTGGGTTCAGGCACAACGATTCCACATGCTTTTCTCACAACGTTTCCCTGCCACTAACATGAGGACGTTAGCAGCGCCTTCTACAGTCAAGCAGGATGCGGGAGGGTTGTGCCCTGTCCTTAGCTCTCACAGGAAGCAGGCCTTGAAGCCAGCTGTCAACTAGCTGCATTCTTATGGCAGGGTGAAGGTAGCAGGATTCTGAGACAGGAGGTTCCCAGGTTACCACTCTACTGGACCTGGAGATACCCTCCAGGTCTGCATTGTTAACTTGCGTCTCAGAAGCCTCTGGCAAACGTCTCTGGTGAAGACGTGCGAAACTCACTCTGCAGGCAGTGTGGAACTGTGAGGGACTGAGGGTGAGCTCAACTCTGAGAAGTAAGATGTTTTTGGACAAGGCGTTCAACTACATACTCACGTATGGAACTTAGTATGTAGCACCAGTCTACCCCAGGAATTACTAGGAAATCGCTTGATTGAGCTTGGAGGCACTCGTCTTGTGTGCCGGGAGATTCCAGTTACCTCTCCCAACACTTGCGTCAAGCAGCGAGCCTAGGCCTTTTGGAAGCGAAAGGTAGCGGCAGGCAGGATGTAGGGTTACAGGCCATAAGCTCAACTCTCAGAAGTGTGTATGCATGGGAGGCAGATGTCTGCTACCCACTCGGACATGGAGGTTGGAAACTAGCTACACTCCTATTGAAGAAGGAAGTTGGAAATCGCTGTATTCAACTCAGATACACGGGAGTTCAGGCCCAATGCTTACACATGCTTTTCCCGCAACCCATCCCAGCCACTAACATAAGGAGGTTAGCAGGTACGTCTACAGTCAGGCAGGATGCGGGAGGGTTCTGCCCTGTCCTCAGCTCTCACAGGGAAGCTTGCCTAGAAGCCAGCTCTCAACTAGCTGCATTCTTATGACAGTGTGAAGGTAGCAGTATTCTGAGTAAGGAGGTTCCCAGATTACCACTCTACTGCACCTGGAGATACCGTCCAGGTGTGCATTGTTAACTTGCGTCTCAGAAGCCTCTGGCAAAAGTCTCTGGTGAAGACGTGGGAAACTCACTCTGCAGGCAGTGTGGAACTGTGAGGGACTGAGGGTGAGCTCAACTCTCAGCAGTAAGATGATTTTGGACAAGGCGTTCAGCTACCTTCTCACATATGGAACTTAGTATGTAGCACCAGTCTACCCCAGGAATTACTGGGAAATCGCTGGATTGAGCTTGGTGGCACTAGTCTTGTGTGCCGGGAGATTCCAGTTACCTCTCCCAACACTTCGGTGAAGCAGCGAGCCTAGGCCTTTTGGAAGCGAAAGGTAGCTGCAGGCAGGAGGTAGGCTTACAGGCCATAAGCTCAACTCTCAGAAGTGTGTATACATGGGAGGCAGATGTCTGCTACCCACTCGGACATGCGAGTGGGAACCTAGCTACACTCTGATGAAGAAGGACTTTGGAAATCGCTGTATTCAACTCAGATACACGTGGGTTCAGGCACAACGATTCCACATGCTTTTCTCACAACGTTTCCCTGCCACTAACATGAGGACGTTAGCAGCTCCTTCTACAGTCAAGCAGGATGCGGGAGGGTTGTGCCCTGTCCTTAGCTCTCACAGGGAAGCAGGCCTTGAAGCCAGCTGTCAACTAGCTGCATTCTTATGGCAGGGTGAAGGTAGCAGGATTCTGAGACAGGAGGTTCCCAGGTTACCACTCTACTGGACCTGGAGATACCCTCCAGGTCTGCATTGTTAACTTGCGTCTCAGAAGCCTCTGGCAAACGTCTCTGGTGAAGACGTGCGAAACTCACTCTGCAGGCAGTGTGGAACTGTGAGGGACTGAGGGTGAGCTCTACTCTGAGAAGTAAGATGTTTTTGGACAAGGCGTTCAACTACATACTCACGTATGGAACTTAGTATGTAGCACCAGTCTACCCCAGGAATTACTAGGAAATCGCTTGATTGAGCTTGGAGGCACTCGTCTTGTGTGCCGGGAGATTCCAGTTACCTCTCCCAACACTTGCGTCAAGCAGCGAGCCTAGGCCTTTTGGAAGCGAAAGGTAGCGGCAGGCATGATGTAGGGTTACAGGCCATAAGCTCAACTCTCAGAAGTGTGTATGCATGGGAGGCAGATGTCTGCTACCCACTCGGACATGGGAGTTGGAACCTAGCTACACTCCTATTGAAGAAGGATGTTGGAAATCGCTGTATTCAACTCAGATACACGGGAGTTGAGGCCCAATGCTTACACATGCTTTTCGCTCAACCCATCCCAGCCACTAACATAAGGAGGTTAGCAGGTACGTCTACAGTCAGGCAGGATGCGGGAGGGTTCTGCCCTGTCCTCAGCTCTCACAGGGAAGCTTGCCTAGAAGCCAGCTCTCAACTAGCTGCATTCTTATGACAGTGTGAAGGTAGCAGTATTCTGAGTAAGGAGGTTCCCAGATTACCACTCTACTGCACCTGGAGATACCGTCCAGGTGTGCATTGTTAACTTGCGTCTCAGAAGCCTCTGGCAAAAGTCTCTGGTGAAGACGTGGGAAACTCACTCTGCAGGCAGTGTGGAACTGTGAGGGACTGAGGGTGAGCTCAACTCTCAGCAGTAAGATGATTTTGGACAAGGCGTTCAGCTACCTTCTCACATATGGAACTTAGTATGTAGCACCAGTCTACCCCAGGAATTACTGGGAAATCGCTGGATTGAGCTTGGTGGCACTAGTCTTGTGTGCCGGGAGATTCCAGTTACCTCTCCGAACACTTCGGTGAAGCAGCGAGCCTAGGCCTTTTGGAAGCGAAAGGTAGCTGCAGGCAGGAGGTAGGCTTACAGGCCATAAGCTCAACTCTCAGAAGTGTGTATACATGGGAGGCAGATGTCTGCTACCCACTCGGACATGCGAGTGGGAACCTAGCTACACTCTGATGAAGAAGGACTTTGGAAATCGCTGTATTCAACTCAGATACACGTGGGTTCAGGCACAACGATTCCACATGCTTTTCTCACAACGTTTCCCTGCCACTAACATGAGGACGTTAGCAGCGCCTTCTACAGTCAAGCAGGATGCGGGAGGGTTGTGCCCTGTCCTTAGCTCTCACAGGGAAGCAGGCCTTGAAGCCAGCTGTCAACAAGCTGCATTCTTATGGCAGGGTGAAGGTAGCAGGATTCTGAGACAGGAGGTTCCCAGGTTACCACTCTACTGGACCTGGAGATACCCTCCAGGTCTGCATTGTTAACTTGCGTCTCAGAAGCCTCTGGCAAACGTCTCTGGTGAAGACGTGCGAAACTCACTCTGCAGGCAGTGTGGAACTGTGAGGGACTGAGGGTGAGCTCAACTCTGAGAAGTAAGATGTTTTTGGACAAGGCGTTCAACTACATACTCACGTATGGAACTTAGTATGTAGCACCAGTCTACCCCAGGAATTACTGGGAAATCGCTGGATTGAGCTTGGTGACACTAGTCTTGTGTGCCGGGAGATTCCAGTTACCTCTCCCAACACTTCGGTGAAGCAGCGAGCCTAGGCCTTTTGGAAGCGAAAGGTAGCTGCAGGCAGGAGGTAGGCTTACAGGCCATAAGCTCAACTCTCAGAAGTGTGTATACATGGGAGGCAGATGTCTGCTACCCACTCGGACATGCGAGTGGGAACCTAGCTACACTCTGATGAAGAAGGACTTTGGAAATCGCTGTATTCAACTCAGATACACGTGGGTTCAGGCACAACGATTCCACATGCTTTTCTCACAACGTTTCCCTGCCACTAACATGAGGACGTTAGCAGCTCCTTCTACAGTCAAGCAGGATGCGGGAGGGTTGTGCCCTGTCCTTAGCTCTCACAGGGAAGCAGGCCTTGAAGCCAGCTGTCAACTAGCTGCATTCTTATGGCAGGGTGAAGGTAGCAGGATTCTGAGACAGGAGGTTCCCAGGTTACCACTCTACTGGACCTGGAGATACCCTCCAGGTCTGCATTGTTAACTTGCGTCTCAGAAGCCTCTGGCAAACGTCTCTGGTGAAGACGTGCGAAACTCACTCTGCAGGCAGTGTGGAACTGTGAGGGACTGAGGGTGAGCTCAACTCTCAGAAGTAAGATGTTTTTGGACAAGGCGTTCAACTACATACTCACGTATGGAACTTAGTATGTAGCACCAGTCTACCCAAGGAATTACTAGGAAATCGCTTGATTGAGCTTGGAGGCACTCGTCTTGTGTGCCGGGAGATTCCAGTTACCTCTCCCAACACTTGCGTCAAGCAGCGAGCCTAGGCCTTTTGGAAGCGAAAGGTAGCGGCAGGCAGGATGTAGGGTTACAGGCCATAAGCTCAACTCTCAGAAGTGTGTATGCATGGGAGGCAGATGTCTGCTGCCCACTCGGACATGGGAGTTGGAACCTAGCTACACTCCTATTTTAGAAGGATGTTGGAAATCGCTGTATTCAACTCAGATACACGGGAGTTCAGGCCCAATGCTTACACATGCTTTTCCCGCAACCCATCCCAGCCACTAACATAAGGAGGTTAGCAGGTACGTCTACAGTCAGGCAGGATGCGGGAGGGTTCTGCCCTGTCCTCAGCTCTCACAGGGAAGCTTGCCTAGAAGCCAGCTCTCAACTAGCTGCATTCTTATGACAGTGTGAAGGTAGCAGTATTCTGAGTAAGGAGGTTCCCAGATTACCACTCTACTGCACCTGGAGATACCGTCCAGGTGTGCATTGTTAACTTGCGTCTCAGAAGCCTCTGGCAAAAGTCTCTGGTGAAGACGTGGGAAACTCACTCTGCAGGCAGTGTGGAACTGTGAGGGACTGAGGGTGAGCTCAACTCTCAGCAGTAAGATGATTTTGGACAAGGCGTTCAGCTACCTTCTCACATATGGAACTTAGTATGTAGCACCAGTCTACCCCAGGAATTACTGGGAAATCGCTGGATTGAGCTTGGTGGCACTAGTCTTGTGTGCCGGGAGATTCCAGTTACCTCTCCCAACACTTCGGTGAAGCAGCGAGCCTAGGCCTTTTGGAACCGAAAGGTAGCTACAGGCAGGAGGTAGGCTTACAGGCCATAAGCTCAACTCTCAGAAGTTTGTATACATGGGAGGCAGCTGTCTGCTACCCACTCGGACATGCGAGTGGGAACCTATCTACACTCTGATGAAGAAGGACTTTGGAAATCGCTGTATTCAACTCAGATACACGTGGGTTCAGGCACAACGATTCCACATGCTTTTCTCACAACGTTTCCCTGCCACTAACATGAGGACGTTAGCAGCGCCTTCTACAGTCAAGCAGGATGCGGGAGGGTTGTGCCCTGTCCTTAGCTCTCACAGGAAGCAGGCCTTGAAGCCAGCTGTCAACTAGCTGCATTCTTATGGCAGGGTGAAGGTAGCAGGATTCTGAGACAGGAGGTTCCCAGGTTACCACTCTACTGGACCTGGAGATACCCTCCAGGTCTGCATTGTTAACTTGCGTCTCAGAAGCCTCTGGCAAACGTCTCTGGTGAAGACGTGCGAAACTCACTCTGCAGGCAGTGTGGAACTGTGAGGGACTGAGGGTGAGCTCAACTCTGAGAAGTAAGATGTTTTTGGACAAGGCGTTCAACTACATACTCACGTATGGAACTTAGTATGTAGCACCAGTCTACCCCAGGAATTACTAGGAAATCGCTTGATTGAGCTTGGAGGCACTCGTCTTGTGTGCCGGGAGATTCCAGTTACCTCTCCCAACACTTGCGTCAAGCAGCGAGCCTAGGCCTTTTGGAAGCGAAAGGTAGCGGCAGGCAGGATGTAGGGTTACAGGCCATAAGCTCAACTCTCAGAAGTGTGTATGCATGGGAGGCAGATGTCTGCTACCCACTCGGACATGGGAGTTGGAACCTAGCTACACTCCTATTGAAGAAGGAAGTTGGAAATCGCTGTATTCAACTCAGATACACGGGAGTTGAGGCCCAATGCTTACACATGCTTTTCCCTCAACCCATCCCAGCCACTAACATAAGGAGGTTAGCAGGTACGTCTTCAGTCAGGCAGGATGCGGGAGGGTTCTGCCCTGTCCTCAGCTCTCACAGGGAAGCTTGCCTAGAAGCCAGCTCTCAACTAGCTGCATTCTTATGACAGTGTGAAGGTAGCAGTATTCTGAGTAAGGAGGTTCCCAGATTACCACTCTACTGCACCTGGAGATACCGTCCAGGTGTGCATTGTTAACTTGCGTCTCAGAAGCCTCTGGCAAAAGTCTCTGGTGAAGACGTGGGAAACTCACTCTGCAGGCAGTGTGGAACTGTGAGGGACTGAGGGTGAGCTCAACTCTCAGCAGTAAGATGATTTTGGACAAGGCGTTCAGCTACCTTCTCACATATGGAACTTAGTATGTAGCACCAGTCTACCCCAGGAATTACTGGGAAATCGCTGGATTGAGCTTGGTGGCACTAGTCTTGTGTGCCGGGAGATTCCAGTTACCTCTCCCAACACTTCGGTGAAGCAGCGAGCCTAGGCCTTTTGGAAGCGAAAGGTAGCTGCAGGCAGGAGGTAGGCTTACAGGCCATAAGCTCAACTCTCAGAAGTGTGTATACATGGGAGGCAGATGTCTGCTACCCACTCGGACATGCGAGTGGGAACCTAGCTACACTCTGATGAAGAAGGACTTTGGAAATCGCTGTATTCAACTCAGATACACGTGGGTTCAGGCACAACGATTCCACATGCTTTTCTCACAACGTTTCCCTGCCACTAACATGAGGACGTTAGCAGCGCCTTCTACAGTCAAGCAGGATGCGGGAGGGTTGTGCCCTGTCCTTAGCTCTCACAGGGAAGCAGGCCTTGAAGCCAGCTGTCAACAAGCTGCATTCTTATGGCAGGGTGAAGGTAGCAGGATTCTGAGACAGGAGGTTCCCAGGTTACCACTCTACTGGACCTGGAGATACCCTCCAGGTCTGCATTGTTAACTTGCGTCTCAGAAGCCTCTGGCAAACGTCTCTGGTGAAGACGTGCGAAACTCACTCTGCAGGCAGTGTGGAACTGTGAGGGACTGAGGGTGAGCTCAACTCTGAGAAGAAAGATGTTTTTGGACAAGGCGTTCAACTACATACTCACGTATGGAACTTAGTATGTAGCACCAGTCTACCCCAGGAATTACTGGGAAATCGCTGGATTGAGCTTGGTGACACTAGTCTTGTGTGCAGGGAGATTCCAGTTACCTCTCCCAACACTTCGGTGAAGCAGCGAGCCTAGGCCTTTTGGAAGCGAAAGGTAGCTGCAGGCAGGAGGTAGGCTTACTGGCCATAAGCTCAACTCTCAGAAGTGTGTATACATGGGAGGCAGATGTCTGCTACCCACTCGGACATGCGAGTGGGAACCTAGCTACACTCTGATGAAGAAGGACTTTGGAAATCGCTGTATTCAACTCAGATACACGTGGGTTCAGGCACAACGATTCCACATGCTTTTCTCACAACGTTTCCCTGCCACTAACATGAGGACGTTAGCAGCTCCTTCTACAGTCAAGCAGGATGCGGGAGGGTTGTGCCCTGTCCTTAGCTCTCACAGGGAAGCAGGCCTTGAAGCCAGCTGTCAACTAGCTGCATTCTTATGGCAGGGTGAAGGTAGCAGTATTCTGAGACAGGAGGTTCCCAGGTTACCACTCTACTGGACCTGGAGATACCCTCCAGGTCTGCATTGTTAACTTGCGTCTCAGAAGCCTCTGGCAAACGTCTCTGGTGAAGACGTGCGAAACTCACTCTGCAGGCAGTGTGGAACTGTGAGGGACTGAGGGTGAGCTCAACTCTGAGAAGTAAGATGTTTTTGGACAAGGCGTTCAACTACATACTCACGTATGGAACTTAGTATGTAGCACCAGTCTACCCCAGGAATTACTAGGAAATCGCTTGATTGAGCTTGGAGGCACTCGTCTTGTGTGCCGGGAGATTCCAGTTACCTCTCCCAACACTTGCGTCAAGCAGCGAGCCTAGGCCTTTTGGAAGCGAAAGGTAGCGGCAGGCAGGATGTAGGGTTACAGGCCATAAGCTCAACTCTCAGAAGTGTGTATGCATGGGAGGCAGATGTCTGCTACCCACTCGGACATGGGAGTTGGAACCTAGCTACACTCCTATTGAAGAAGGATGTTGGAAATCGCTGTATTCAACTCAGATACACGGGAGTTCAGGCCCAATGCTTACACATGCTTTTCCCGCAACCCATCCCAGCCACTAACATAACGAGGTTAGCAGGTACGTCTACAGTCAGGCAGGATGCGGGAGGGTTCTGCCCTGTCCTCAGCTCTCACAGGGAAGCTTGCCTAGAAGCCAGCTCTCAACTAGCTGCATTCTTATGACAGTGTGAAGGTAGCAGTATTCTGAGTAAGGAGGTTCCCAGATTACCACTCTACTGCACCTGGAGATACCGTCCAGGTGTGCATTGTTAACTTGCGTCTCAGAAGCCTCTGGCAAAAGTCTCTGGTGAAGACGTGGGAAACTCACTCTGCAGGCAGTGTGGAACTGTGAGGGACTGAGGGTGAGCTCAACTCTCAGCAGTAAGATGATTTTGGACAAGGCGTTCAGCTACCTTCTCACATATGGAACTTAGTATGTAGCACCAGTCTACCCCAGGAATTACTGGGAAATCGCTGGATTGAGCTTGGTGGCACTAGTCTTGTGTGCCGGGAGATTCCAGTTACCTCTCCCAACACTTCGGTGAAGCAGCGAGCCTAGGCCTTTTGGAAGCGAAAGGTAGCTGCAGGCAGGAGGTAGGCTTACAGGCCATAAGCTCAACTCTCAGAAGTGTGTATACATGGGAGGCAGATGTCTGCTACCCACTCGGACATGCAAGTGGGAACCTAGCTACACTCTGATGAAGAAGGACTTTGGAAATCGCTGTATTCAACTCAGATACACGTGGGTTCAGGCACAACGATTCCACATGCTTTTCTCACAACGTTTCCCTGCCACTAACATGAGGACGTTAGCAGCTCCTTCTACAGTCAAGCAGGATGCGGGAGGGTTGTGCCCTGTCCTTAGCTCTCACAGGGAAGCAGGCCTTGAAGCCAGCTGTCAACTAGCTGCATTCTTATGGCAGGGTGAAGGTAGCAGGATTCTGAGACAGGAGGTTCCCAGGTTACCACTCTACTGGACCTGGAGATACCCTCCAGGTCTGCATTGTTAACTTGCGTCTCAGAAGCCTCTGGCAAACGTCTCTGGTGAAGACGTGCGAAACTCACTCTGCAGGCAGTGTGGAACTGTGAGGGACTGAGGGTGAGCTCAACTCTGAGAAGTAAGATGTTTTTGGACAAGGCGTTCAACTACATACTCACGTATGGAACTTAGTATGTAGCACCAGTCTACCCCAGGAATTACTAGGAAATCGCTTGATTGAGCTTGGAGGCACTCGTCTTGTGTGCCGGGAGATTCCAGTTACCTCTCCCAACACTTGCGTCAAGCAGCGAGCCTAGGCCTTTTGGAAGCGAAAGGTAGCGGCAGGCAGGATGTAGGGTTACAGGCCATAAGCTCAACTCTCAGAAGTGTGTATGCATGGGAGGCAGATGTCTGCTGCCCACTCGGACATGGGAGTTGGAACCTAGCTACACTCCTATTTAAGAAGGACGTTGGAAATCGCTGTATTCAACTCAGATACACGGGAGTTCAGGCCCAATGCTTACACATGCTTTTCCCGCAACCCATCCCAGCCACTAACATAAGGAGGTTAGCAGGTACGTCTACAGTCAGGCAGGATGCGGGAGGGTTCTGCCCTGTCCTCAGCTCTCACAGGGAAGCTTGCCTAGAAGCCAGCTCTCAACTAGCTGCATTCTTATGACAGTGTGAAGGTAGCAGTATTCTGAGTAAGGAGGTTCCCAGATTACCACTCTACTGCACCTGGAGATACCGTCCAGGTGTGCATTGTTAACTTGTGTCTCAGAAGCCTCTGGCAAAAGTCTCTGGTGAAGACGTGGGAAACTCACTCTGCAGGCAGTGTGGAACTGTGAGGGACTGAGGGTGAGCTCAACTCTCAGCAGTAAGATGATTTTGGACAAGGCGTTCAGCTACCTTCTCACATATGGAACTTAGTATGTAGCACCAGTCTACCCCAGGAATTACTGGGAAATCGCTGGATTGAGCTTGGTGGCACTAGTCTTGTGTGCCGGGAGATTCCAGTTACCTCTCCCAACACTTCGGTGAAGCAGCGAGCCTAGGCCTTTTGGAAGCGAAAGGTAGCTGCAGGCAGGAGGTAGGCTTACAGGCCATAAGCTCAACTCTCAGAAGTGTGTATACATGGGAGGCAGATGTCTGCTACCCACTCGGACATGCGAGTGGGAACCTAGCTACACTCTGATGAAGAAGGACTTTGGAAATCGCTGTATTCAACTCAGATACACGTGGGTTCAGGCACAACGATTCCACATGCTTTTCTCACAACGTTTCCCTGCCACTAACATGAGGACGTTAGCAGCGCCTTCTACAGTCAAGCAGGATGCGGGAGGGTTGTGCCCTGTCCTTAGCTCTCACAGGAAGCAGGCCTTGAAGCCAGCGGTCAACTAGCTGCATTCTTATGGCAGGGTGAAGGTAGCAGGATTCTGAGACAGGAGGTTCCCAGGTTACCACTCTACTGGACCTGGAGATACCCTCCAGGTCTGCATTGTTAACTTGCGTCTCAGAAGCCTCTGGCAAACGTCTCTGGTGAAGACGTGCGAAACTCACTCTGCAGGCAGTGTGGAACTGTGAGGGACTGAGGGTGAGCTCAACTCTGAGAAGTAAGATGTTTTTGGACAAGGCGTTCAACTACATACTCACGTATGGAACTTAGTATGTAGCACCAGTCTACCCCAGGAATTACTAGGAAATCGCTTGATTGAGCTTGGAGGCACTCGTCTTGTGTGCCGGGAGATTCCAGTTACCTCTCCCAACACTTGCGTCAAGCAGCGAGCCTAGGCCTTTTGGAAGCGAAAGGTAGCGGCAGGCAGGATGTAGGGTTACAGGCCATAAGCTCAACTCTCAGAAGTGTGTATGCATGGGAGGCAGATGTCTGCTACCCACTCGGACATGGGAGTTGGAACCTAGCTACACTCCTATTTTAGAAGGATGTTGGAAATCGCTGTATTCAACTCAGATACACGGGAGTTCAGGCCCAATGCTTACACATGCTTTTCCCGCAACCCATCCCAGCCACTAACATAAGGAGGTTAGCAGGTACGTCTACAGTCAGGCAGGATGCGGGAGGGTTCTGCCCTGTCCTCAGCTCTCACAGGGAAGCTTGCCTAGAAGCCAGCTCTCAACTAGCTGCATTCTTATGACAGTGTGAAGGTAGCAGTATTCTGAGTAAGGAGGTTCCCAGATTACCACTCTACTGCACCTGGAGATACCGTCCAGGTGTGCATTGTTAACTTGCGTCTCAGAAGCCTCTGGCAAAAGTCTCTGGTGAAGACGTGGGAAACTCACTCTGCAGGCAGTGTGGAACTGTGAGGGACTGAGGGTGAGCTCAACTCTCAGCAGTAAGATGATTTTGGACAAGGCGTTCAACTACCTTCTCACCTATGGAACTTAGTATGTAGCACCAGTCTACCCCAGGAATTACTGGGAAATCGCTGGATTGAGCTTGGTGGCACTAGTCTTGTGTGCCGGGAGATTCCAGTTACCTCTCCCAACACTTCGGTGAAGCAGCGAGCCTAGGCCTTTTGGAAGCGAAAGGTAGCTGCAGGCAGGAGGTAGGCTTACAGGCCATAAGCTCAACTCTCAGAAGTGTGTATACATGGGAGGCAGATGTCTGCTACCCACTCGGACATGCGAGTGGGAACCTAGCTACACTCTGATGAAGAAGGACTTTGGAAATCGCTGTATTCAACTCAGATACACGTGGGTTCAGGCACAACGATTCCACATGCTTTTCTCACAACGTTTCCCTGCCACTAACATGAGGACGTTAGCAGCTCCTTCTACAGTCAAGCAGGATGCGGGAGGGTTGTGCCCTGTCCTTAGCTCTCACAGGGAAGCAGGCCTTGAAGCCAGCTGTCAACTAGCTGCATTCTTATGGCAGGGTGAAGGTAGCAGGATTCTGAGACAGGAGGTTCCCAGGTTACCACTCTACTGGACCTGGAGATACCCTCCAGGTCTGCATTGTTAACTTGCGTCTCAGAAGCCTCTGGCAAACGTCTCTGGTGAAGACGTGCGAAACTCACTCTGCAGGCAGTGTGGAACTGTGAGGGACTGAGGGTGAGCTCAACTCTGAGAAGTAAGATGTTTTTGGACAAGGCGTTCAACTACATACTCACGTATGGAACTTAGTATGTAGCACCAGTCTACCCCAGGAATTACTAGGAAATCGCTTGATTGAGCTTGGAGGCACTCGTCTTGTGTGCCGGGAGATTCCAGTTACCTCTCCCAACACTTGCGTCAAGCAGCGAGCCTAGGCCTTTTGGAAGCGAAAGGTAGCGGCAGGCAGGATGTAGGGTTACAGGCCATAAGCTCAACTCTCAGAAGTGTGTATGCATGGGAGGCAGATGTCTGCTGCCCACTCGGACATGGGAGTTGGAACCTAGCTACACTCCTATTTTAGAAGGACGTTGGAAATCGCTGTATTCAACTCAGATACACGGGAGTTCAGGCCCAATGCTTACACATGCTTTTCCCGCAACCCATCCCAGCCACTAACATAAGGAGGTTAGCAGGTACGTCTACAGTCAGGCAGGATGCGGGAGGGTTCTGCCCTGTCCTCAGCTCTCACAGGGAAGCTTGCCTAGAAGCCAGCTCTCAACTAGCTGCATTCTTATGACAGTGTGAAGGTAGCAGTATTCTGAGTAAGGAGGTTCCCAGATTACCACTCTACTGCACCTGGAGATACCGTCCAGGTGTGCATTGTTAACTTGTGTCTCAGAAGCCTCTGGCAAAAGTCTCTGGTGAAGACGTGGGAAACTCACTCTGCAGGCAGTGTGGAACTGTGAGGGACTGAGGGTGAGCTCAACTCTCAGCAGTAAGATGATTTTGGACAAGGCGTTCAGCTACCTTCTCACATATGGAACTTAGTATGTAGCACCAGTCTACCCCAGGAATTACTGGGAAATCGCTGGATTGAGCTTGGTGGCACTAGTCTTGTGTGCCGGGAGATTCCAGTTACCTCTCCCAACACTTCGGTGAAGCAGCGAGCCTAGGCCTTTTGGAAGCGAAAGGTAGCTGCAGGCAGGAGGTAGGCTTACAGGCCATAAGCTCAACTCTCAGAAGTGTGTATACATGGGAGGCAGATGTCTGCTACCCACTCGGACATGCGAGTGGGAACCTAGCTACACTCTGATGAAGAAGGACTTTGGAAATCGCTGTATTCAACTCAGATACACGTGGGTTCAGGCACAACGATTCCACATGCTTTTCTCACAACGTTTCCCTGCCACTAACATGAGGACGTTAGCAGCTCCTTCTACAGTCAAGGAGGATGCGGGAGGGTTGTGCCCTGTCCTTAGCTCTCACAGGGAAGCAGGCCTTGAAGCCAGCTGTCAACTAGCTGCATTCTTATGGCAGGGTGAAGGTAGCAGTATTCTGAGACAGGAGGTTCCCAGGTTACCACTCTACTGGACCTGGAGATAACCTCCAGGTCTGCATTGTTAACTTGCGTCTCAGAAGCCTCTGGCAAACGTCTCTGGTGAAGACGTGCGAAACTCACTCTGCAGGCAGGGTGGAACTGTGAGGGACTGAGGCTGAGCTCAACTCTCAGAAGTAAGATGTTTTTGGACAAGGCGTTCAACTACATACTCACGTATGGAACTTAGTATGTAGCACCAGTCTACCCCAGGAATTACTAGGAAATCGCTTGATTGAGCTTGGAGGCACTCGTCTTGTGTGCCGGGAGATTCCAGTTACCTCTCCCAACACTTGCGTCAAGCAGCGAGCCTAGGCCTTTTGGAAGCGAAAGGTAGCGGCAGGCATGATGTAGCGTTACAGGCCATAAGCTCAACTCTCAGAAGTGTGTATGCATGGGAGGCAGATGTCTGCTACCCACTCGGACATGGGAGTTGGATCCTAGCTACACTCCTATTGAAGAAGGATGTTGGAAATCGCTGTATTCAACTCAGATACACGGGAGTTGAGGCCCAATGCTTACACATGCTTTTCGCTCAACCCATCCCAGCCACTAACATAAGGAGGTTAGCAGGTACGTCTACAGTCAGGCAGGATGCGGGAGGGTTCTGCCCTGTCCTCAGCTCTCACAGGGAAGCTTGCCTAGAAGCCAGCTCTCAACTAGCTGCATTCTTATGACAGTGTGAAGGTAGCAGTATTCTGAGTAAGGAGGTTCCCTGATTACCACTCTACTGCACCTGGAGATACCGTCCAGGTGTGCATTGTTAACTTGCGTCTCAGAAGCCTCTGGCAAAAGTCTCTGGTGAAGACGTGGGAAACTCACTCTGCAGGCAGTGTGGAACTGTGAGGGACTGAGGGTGAGCTCAACTCTCAGCAGTAAGATGATTTTGGACAAGGCGTTCAGCTACCTTCTCACATATGGAACTTAGTATGTAGCACCAGTCTACCCCAGGAATTACTGGGAAATCGCTGGATTGAGCTTGGTGGCACTAGTCTTGTGTGCCGGGAGATTCCAGTTACCTCTCCGAACACTTCGGTGAAGCAGCGAGCCTAGGCCTTTTGGAAGCGAAAGGTAGCTGCAGGCAGGAGGTAGGCTTACAGGCCATAAGCTCAACTCTCAGAAGTGTGTATACATGGGAGGCAGATGTCTGCTACCCACTCGGACATGCGAGTGGGAACCTAGCTACACTCTGATGAAGAAGGACTTTGGAAATCGCTGTATTCAACTCAGATACACGTGGGTTCAGGCACAACGATTTCACATGCTTTTCTCACAACGTTTCCCTGCCACTAACATGAGGACGTAAGCAGCGCCTTCTACAGTCAAGCAGGATGCGGGAGGGTTGTGCCCTGTCCTTAGCTCTCACAGGGAAGCAGGCCTTGAAGCCAGCTGTCAACAAGCTGCATTCTTATGGCAGGGTGAAGGTAGCAGGATTCTGAGACAGGAGGTTCCCAGGTTACCACTCTACTGGACCTGGAGATACCCTCCAGGTCTGCATTGTTAACTTGCGTCTCAGAAGCCTCTGGCAAACGTCTCTGGTGAAGACGTGCGAAACTCACTCTGCAGGCAGTGTGGAACTGTGAGGGACTGAGGGTGAGCTCAACTCTGAGAAGTAAGATGTTTTTGGACAAGGCGCTCAACTACATACTCACGTATGGAACTTAGTATGTAGCACCAGTCTACCCCAGGAATTACTGGGAAATCGCTGGATTGAGCTTGGTGACACTAGTCTTGTGTGCCGGGAGATTCCAGTTACCTCTCCCAACACTTCGGTGAAGCAGCGAGCCTAGGCCTTTTGGAAGCGAAAGGTAGCTGCAGGCAGGAGGTAGGCTTACAGGCCATAAGCTCAACTCTCAGAAGTGTGTATACATGGGAGGCAGATGTCTGCTACCCACTCGGACATGCGAGTGGGAACCTAGCTACACTCTGATGAAGAAGGACTTTGGAAATCGCTGTATTCAACTCAGATACACGTGGGTTCAGGCACAACGATTCCACATGCTTTTCTCACAACGTTTCCCTGCCACTAACATGAGGACGTTAGCAGCTCCTTCTACAGTCAAGGAGGATGCGGGAGGGTTGTGCCCTGTCCTTAGCTCTCACAGGGAAGCAGGCCTTGAAGCCAGCTGTCAACTAGCTGCATTCTTATGGCAGGGTGAAGGTAGCAGTATTCTGAGACAGGAGGTTCCCAGGTTACCACTCTACTGGACCTGGAGATACCCTCCAGGTCTGCATTGTTAACTTGCGTCTCAGAAGCCTCTGGCAAACGTCTCTGGTGAAGACGTGCGAAACTCACTCTGCAGGCAGTGTGGAACTGTGAGGGACTGAGGGTGAGCTCAACTCTCAGAAGTAAGATGTTTTTGGACAAGGCGTTCAACTACATACTCACGTATGGAACTTAGTATGTAGCACCAGTCTACCCAAGGAATTACTAGGAAATCGCTTGATTGAGCTTGGAGGCACTCGTCTTGTGTGCCGGGAGATTCCAGTTACCTCTCCCAACACTTGCGTCAAGCAGCGAGCCTAGGCCTTTTGGAAGCGAAAGGTAGCGGCAGGCAGGATGTAGGGTTACAGGCCATAAGCTCAACTCTCAGAAGTGTGTATGCATGGGAGGCAGATGTCTGCTGCCCACTCGGACATGGGAGTTGGAACCTAGCTACACTTCTATTTTAGAAGGATGTTGGAAATCGCTGTATTCAACTCAGATACACGGGAGTTCAGGCCCAATGCTTACACATGCTTTTCCCGCAACCCATCCCAGCCACTAACATAAGGAGGTTAGCAGGTACGTCTACAGTCAGGCAGGATGCGGGAGGGTTCTGCCCTGTCCTCAGCTCTCACAGGGAAGCTTGCCTAGAAGCCAGCTCTCAACTAGCTGCATTCTTATGACAGTGTGAAGGTAGCAGTATTCTGAGTAAGGAGGTTCCCAGATTACCATTCTACTGCACCTGGAGATACCGTCCAGGTGTGCATTGTTAACTTGCGTCTCAGAAGCCTCTGGCAAAAGTCTCTGGTGAAGACGTGGGAAACTCACTCTGCAGGCAGTGTGGAACTGTGAGGGACTGAGGGTGAGCTCAACTCTCAGCAGTAAGATGATTTTGGACAAGGCGTTCAGCTACCTTCTCACATATGGAACTTAGTATGTAGCACCAGTCTACCCCAGGAATTACTGGGAAATCGCTGGATTGAGCTTGGTGGCACTAGTCTTGTGTGCCGGGAGATTCCAGTTACCTCTCCCAACACTTCGGTGAAGCAGCGAGCCTAGGCCTTTTGGAAGCGAAAGGTAGCTGCAGGCAGGAGGTAGGCTTACAGGCCATAAGCTCAACTCTCAGAAGTGTGTATACATGGGAGGCAGATGTCTGCTACCCACTCGGACATGCGAGTGGGAACCTAGCTACACTCTGATGTAGAAGGACTTTGGAAATCGCTGTATTCAACTCAGATACACGTGGGTTCAGGCACAACGATTCCACATGCTTTTCTCACAACGTTTCCCTGCCACTAACATGAGGACGTTAGCAGCTCCTTCTACAGTCAAGCAGGATGCGGGAGGGTTGTGCCCTGTCCTTAGCTCTCACAGGGAAGCAGGCCTTGAAGCCAGCTGTCAACTAGCTGCATTCTTATGGCAGGGTGAAGGTAGCAGGATTCTGAGACAGGAGGTTCCCAGGTTACCACTCTACTGGACCTGGAGATACCCTCCAGGTCTGCATTGTTAACTTGCGTCTCAGAAGCCTCTGGCAAACGTCTCTGGTGAAGACGTGCGAAACTCACTCTGCAGGCAGTGTGGAACTGTGAGGGACTGAGGGTGAGCTCAACTCTCAGAAGTAAGATGTTTTTGGACAAGGCGTTCAACTACATACTCACGTATGGAACTTAGTATGTAGCACCAGTCTACCCCAGGAATTACTAGGAAATCGCTTGATTGAGCTTGGAGGCACTCGTCTTGTGTGCCGGGAGATTCCAGTTACCTCTCCCAACACTTGCGTCAAGCAGCGAGCCTAGGCCTTTTGGATGCGAAAGGTAGCGGCAGGCAGGATGTAGGGTTACAGGCCATAAGCTCAACTCTCAGAAGTGTGTATGCATGGGAGGCAGATGTCTGCTGCCCACTCGGACATGGGAGTAGGAACCTAGCTACACTCCTATTGAAGAAGGATGTTGGAAATCGCTGTATTCAACTCAGATACACGGGAGTTCAGGCCCAATGCTTACACATGCTTTTCCTGCAACCCATCCCAGCCACTAACATAAGGAGGTTAGCAGGTACGTCTACAGTCAGGCAGGATGCGGGAGGGTTCTGCCCTGTCCTCAGCTCTCACAGGGAAGCTTGCCTAGAAGCCAGCTCTCAACTAGCTGCATTCTTATGACAGTGTGAAGGTAGCAGTATTCTGAGTAAGGAGGTTCCCAGATTACCACTCTACTGCACCTGGAGATACCGTCCAGGTGTGCATTGTTAACTTGCGTCTCAGAAGCCTCTGGCAAAAGTCTCTGGTGAAGACGTGGGAAACTCACTCTGCAGGCAGTGTGGAACTGTGAGGGACTGAGGGTGAGCTCAACTCTCAGCAGTAAGATGATTTTGGACAAGGCGTTCAGCTACCTTCTCACATATGGAACTTAGTATGTAGCACCAGTCTACCCCAGGAATTACTGGGAAATCCCTGGATTGAGCTTGGTGGCACTAGTCTTGTGTGCCGGGAGATTCCAGTTACCTCTCCGAACACTTCGGTGAAGCAGCGAGCCTAGGCCTTTTGGAAGCGAAAGGTAGCTGCAGGCAGGAGGTAGGCTTACAGGCCATAAGCTCAACTCTCAGAAGTGTGTATACATGGGAGGCAGATGTCTGCTACCCACTCGGACATGCGAGTGGGAACCTAGCTACACTCTGATGAAGAAGGACTTTGGAAATCGCTGTATTCAACTCAGATACACGTGGGTTCAGGCACAACGATTCCACATGCTTTTCTCACAACGTTTCCCTGCCACTAACATGAGGACGTTAGCAGCTCCTTCTACAGTCAAGCAGGATGCGGGAGGGTTGTGCCCTGTCCTTAGCTCTCACAGGGAAGCAGGCCTTGAAGCCAGCTGTCAACAAGCTGCATTCTTATGGCAGGGTGAAGGTAGCAGGATTCTGAGACAGGAGGTTCCCGGGTTACCACTCTACTGGACCTGGGGATACCCTCCAGGTCTGCATTGTTAACTTGCGTCTCAGAAGCCTCTGGCAAACGTCTCTGGTGAAGACGTGCGAAACTCACTCGGCAGGCAGTGTGGAACTGTGAGGGACTGAGGGTGAGCTCAACTCTGAGAAGTAAGATGTTTTTGGACAAGGCGTTCAACTACATACTCACGTATGGAACTTAGTATGTAGCACCAGTCTACCCCAGGAATTACTAGGAAATCGCTTGATTGAGCTTGGAGGCACTCGTCTTGTGTGCCGGGAGATTCCAGTTACCTCTCCCAACACTTGCGTCAAGCAGCGAGCCTAGGCCTTTTGGAAGCGAAAGGTAGCGGCAGGCAGGATGTAGGGTTACAGGCCATAAGCTCAACTCTCAGAAGTGTGTATGCATGGGAGGCAGATGTCTGCTACCCACTCGGACATGGGAGTTGGAACCTAGCTACACTCCTATTGAAGAAGGATGTTGGAAATCGCTGTATTCAACTCAGATACACGGGAGTTCAGGCCCAATGCTTACACATGCTTTTCCCGCAACCCATCCCAGCCACTAACATAAGGAGGTTAGCAGGTACGTCTACAGTCAGGCAGGATGCGGGAGGGTTCTGCCCTGTCCTCAGCTCTCACAGGGAAGCTTGCCTAGAAGCCAGCTCTCAACTAGCTGCATTCTTATGACAGTGTGAAGGTAGCAGTATTCTGAGTAAGGAGGTTCCCAGATTACCACTCTACTGCACCTGGAGATACCGTCCAGGTGTGCATTGTTAACTTGCGTCTCAGAAGCCTCTGGCAAAAGTCTCTGGTGAAGACGTGGGAAACTCACTCTGCAGGCAGTGTGGAACTGTGAGGGACTGAGGGTGAGCTCAACTCTCAGCAGTAAGATGATTTTGGACAAGGCGTTCAGCTACCTTCTCACATATGGAACTTAGTATGTAGCACCAGTCTACCCCAGGAATTACTGGGAAATCGCTGGATTGAGCTTGGTGGCACTAGTCTTGTGTGCCGGGAGATTCCAGTTACCTCTCCCAACACTTTGGTGAAGCAGCGAGCCTAGGCCTTTTGGAAGCGAAAGGTAGCTGCAGGCAGGAGGTAGGCTTACAGGCCATAAGCTCAACTCTCAGAAGTGTGTATACATGGGAGGCAGATGTCTGCTACCCACTCGGACATGCGAGTGGGAACCTAGCTACACTCTGATGAAGAAGGACTTTGGAAATCGCTGTATTCAACTCAGATACACGTGGGTTCAGGCACAACGATTCCACATGCTTTTCTCACAACGTTTCCCTGCCACTAACATGAGGACGTTAGCAGCTCCTTCTACAGTCAAGCAGGATGCGGGAGGGTTGTGCCCTGTCCTTAGCTCTCACAGGGAAGCAGGCCTTGAAGCCAGCTGTCAACGAGCTGCATTCTTATGGCAGGGTGAAGGTAGCAGGATTCTGAGACAGGAGGTTCCCAGGTTACCACTCTACTGGACCTGGAGATACCCTCCAGGTCTGCATTGTTAACTTGCGTCTCAGAAGCCTCTGGCAAACGTCTCTGGTGAAGACGTGCGAAACTCACTCTGCAGGCAGTGTGGAACTGTGAGGGACTGAGGGTGAGCTCAACTCTGAGAAGTAAGATGTTTTTGGACAAGGCGTTCAACTACATACTCACGTATGGAACTTAGTATGTAGCACCAGTCTACCCCAGGAATTACTAGGAAATCGCTTGATTGAGCTTGGAGGCACTCGTCTTGTGTGCCGGGAGATTCCAGTTACCTCTCCCAACACTTGCGTCAAGCAGCGAGCCTAGGCCTTTTGGAAGCGAAAGGTAGCGGCAGGCAGGATGTAGGGTTACAGGCCATAAGCTCAACTCTCAGAAGTGTGTATGCATGGGAGGCAGATGTCTGCTGCCCACTCGGACATGGGAGTTGGAACCTAGCTACACTCCTATTTTAGAAGGACGTTGGAAATCGCTGTATTCAACTCAGATACACGGGAGTTCAGGCCCAATGCTTACACATGCTTTTCCCGCAACCCATCCCAGCCACTAACATAAGGAGGTTAGCAGGTACGTCTACAGTCAGGCAGGATGCGGGAGGGTTCTGCCCTGTCCTCAGCTCTCACAGGGAAGCTTGCCTAGAAGCCAGCTCTCAACTAGCTGCATTCTTATGACAGTGTGAAGGTAGCAGTATTCTGAGTAAGGAGGTTCCCAGATTACCACTCTACTGCACCTGGAGATACCGTCCAGGTGTGCATTGTTAACTTGCGTCTCAGAAGCCTCTAGCAAAAGTCTCTGGTGAAGACGTGGGAAACTCACTCTGCAGGCAGTGTGGAACTGTGAGGGACTGAGGGTGAGCTCAACTCTCAGCAGTAAGATGATTTTGGACAAGGCGTTCAGCTACCTTCTCACATATGGAACTTAGTATGTAGCACCAGTCTACCCCAGGAATTACTGGGAAATCGCTGGATTGAGCTTGGTGGCACTAGTCTTGTGTGCCGGGAGATTCCAGTTACCTCTCCCAACACTTCGGTGAAGCAGCGAGCCTAGGCCTTTTGGAAGCGAAAGGTAGCTGCAGGCAGGAGGTAGGCTTACAGGCCATAAGCTCAACTCTCAGAAGTGTGTATACATGGGAGGCAGATGTCTGCTACCCACTCGGACATGCGAGTGGGAACCTAGCTACACTCTGATGAAGAAGGACTTTGGAAATCGCTGTATTCAACTCAGATACACGTGGGTTCAGGCACAACGATTCCACATGCTTTTCTCACAACGTTTCCCTGCCACTAACATGAGGACGTTAGCAGCTCCTTCTACAGTCAAGCAGGATGCGGGAGGGTTGTGCCCTGTCCTTAGCTCTCACAGGGAAGCAGGCCTTGAAGCCAGCTGTCAACTAGCTGCATTCTTATGGCAGGGTGAAGGTAGCAGTATTCTGAGACAGGAGGTTCCCAGGTTACCACTCTACTGGACCTGGAGATACCCTCCAGGTCTGCATTGTTAACTTGCGTCTCAGAAGCCTCTGGCAAACGTCTCTGGTGAAGACGTGCGAAACTCACTCTGCAGGCAGTGTGGAACTGTGAGGGACTGAGGGTGAGCTCAACTCTCAGAAGTAAGATGTTTTTGGACAAGGCGTTCAACTACATACTCACGTATGGAACTTAGCATGTAGCACCAGTCTACCCCAGGAATTACTAGGAAATCGGTTGATTGAGCTTGGAGGCACTCGTCTTGTGTGCCGGGAGATTCCAGTTACCTCTCCCAACACTTGCGTCAAGCAGCGAGCCAAGGCCTTTTGGAAGCGAAAGGTAGCGGCAGGCAGGATGTAGGGTTACAGGCCATAAGCTCAACTCTCAGAAGTGTGTATGCATGGGAGGCAGATGTCTGCTGCCCACTCGGACATGGGAGTAGGAACCTAGCTACACTCCTATTGAAGAAGGATGTTGGAAATCGCTGTATTCAACTCAGATACACGGGAGTTCAGGCCCAATGCTTACACATGCTTTTCCTGCAACCCATCCCAGCCACTAACATAAGGAGGTTAGCAGGTACGTCTACAGTCAGGCAGGATGCGGGAGGGTTCTGCCCTGTCCTCAGCTCTCACAGGGAAGCTTGCCTAGAAGCCAGCTCTCAACTAGCTGCATTCTTATGACAGTGTGAAGGTAGCAGTATTCTTAGTAAGGAGGTTCCCAGATTACCACTCTACTGCACCTGGAGATACCGTCCAGGTGTGCATTGTTAACTTGCGTCTCAGAAGCCTCTGGCAAAAGTCTCTGGTGAAGACGTGGGAACTCACTCTGCAGGCAGTGTGGAACTGTGAGGGACTGAGGGTGAGCTCAACTCTCAGCAGTAAGATGATTTTGGACAAGGCGTTCAGCTACCTTCTCACATATGGAACTTAGTATGTAGCACCAGTCTACCCCAGGAATTACTGGGAAATCGCTGGATTGAGCTTGGTGGCACTAGTCTTGTGTGCCGGGAGATTCCAGTTACCTCTCCGAACACTTCGGTGAAGCAGCGAGCCTAGGCCTTTTGGAAGCGAATGGTAGCTGCAGGCAGGAGGTAGGCTTACAGGCCATAAGCTCAACTCTCAGAAGTGTGTATACATGGGAGGCAGATGTCTGCTACCCACTCGGACATGCGAGTGGGAACCTAGCTACACTCTGATGAAGAAGGACTTTGGAAATCGCTGTATTCAACTCAGATACACGTGGGTTCAGGCACAACGATTCCACATGCTTTTCTCACAACGTTTCCCTGCCACTAACATGAGGACGTTAGCATCTCCTTCTACAGTCAAGCAGGATGCGGGAGGGTTGTGCCCTGTCCTTAGCTCTCACAGGGAAGCAGGCCTTGAAGCCAGCTGTCAACAAGCTGCATTCTTATGGCAGGGTGAAGGTAGCAGGATTCTGAGACAGGAGGTTCCCAGGTTACCACTCTACTGGACCTGGAGATACCCTCCAGGTCTGCATTGTTAACTTGCGTCTCAGAAGCCTCTGGCAAACGTCTCTGGTGAAGACGTGCGAAACTCACTCTGCAGGCAGTGTGGAACTGTGAGGGACTGAGGGTGAGCTCAACTCTGAGAAGTAAGGTGTTTTTGGACAAGGCGTTCAACTACATACTCACGTATGGAACTTAGTATGTAGCACCAGTCTACCCCAGGAATTACTAGGAAATCGCTTGATTGAGCTTGGAGGCACTCGTCTTGTGTGCCGGGAGATTCCAGTTACCTCTCCCAACACTTGCGTCAAGCAGCGAGCCTAGGCCTTTTGGAAGCGAAAGGTAGCGGCAGGCAGGATGTAGGGTTACAGGCCATAAGCTCAACTCTCAGAAGTGTGTATGCATGGGAGGCAGATGTCTGCTGCCCACTCGGACATGGGAGTTGGAACCTAGCTACACTCTTATTGAAGAAGGATGTTGGAAATCGCTGTATTCAACTCAGATACACGGGAGTTCAGGCCCAATGCTTACACATGCTTTTCCCGCAACCCATCCCAGCCACTAACATAAGGAGGTTAGCAGGTACGTCTACAGTCAGGCAGGATGCGGGAGGGTTCTGCCCTGTCCTCAGCTCTCACAGGGAAGCTTGCCTAGAAGCCAGCTCTCAACTAGCTGCATTCTTATGACAGTGTGAAGGTAGCAGTATTCTTAGTAAGGAGGTTCCCAGATTACCACTCTACTGCACCTGGAGATACCGTCCAGGTGTGCATTGTTAACTTGCGTCTCAGAAGCCTCTGGCAAAAGTCTCTGGTGAAGACGTGGGAAACTCACTCTGCAGGCAGTGTGGAACTGTGAGGGACTGAGGGTGAGCTCAACTCTCAGCAGTAAGATGATTTTGGACAAGGCGTTCAGCTACCTTCTCACATATGGAACTTAGTATGTAGCACCAGTCTACCCAAGGAATTACTGGGAAATCGCTGGATTGAGCTTGGTGGCACTAGTCTTGTGTGCCGGGAGATTCCAGTTACCTCTCCGAACACTTCGGTGAAGCAGCGAGCCCAGGCCTTTTGGAATCGAAAGGTAGCTGCAGGCAGGAGGTAGGCTTACAGGCCATAAGCTCAACTCTCAGAAGTGTGTATACATGGGAGGCAGATGTCTGCTACCCACTCGGACATTGGAGTGGGAACCTAGCTACACTCTGATGAAGAAGGACTTTGGAAATCGCTGTATTCAACTCAGATACACGTGGGTTCAGGCACAACGATTCCACATGCTTTTCTCACAACGTTTCCCTGCCACTAACATGAGGACGTTAGCAGCTCCTTCTACAGTCAAGCAGGATGCGGGAGGGTTGTGCCCTGTCCTTAGCTCTCACAGGGAAGCAGGCCTTGAAGCCAGCTGTCAACAAGCTGCATTCTTATGGCAGGGTGAAGGTAGCAGGATTCTGAGACAGGAGGTTCCCAGGTTACCACTCTACTGGACCTGGAGATACCCTCCAGGTCTGCATTGTTAATTTGCGTCTCAGAAGCCTCTGGCAAACGTCTCTGGTGAAGACGTGCGAAACTCACTCTGCAGGCAGTGTGGAACTGTGAGGGACTGAGGGTGAGCTCAACTCTCAGAAGTAAGATGTTTTTGGACAAGGCGTTCAACTATATACTCACGTATGGAACTTAGCATGTAGCACCAGTCTACCCCAGGAATTACTAGGAAATCGCTTGATTGAGCTTGGAGGCACTCGTCTTGTGTGCCGGGAGATTCCAGTTACCTCTCCCAACACTTGCGTCAAGCAGCGAGCCAAGGCCTTTTGGATGCGAAAGGTAGCGGCAGGCAGGATGTAGGGTTACAGGCCATAAGCTCAACTCTCAGAAGTGTGTATGCATGGGAGGCAGATGTCTGCTGCCCACTCGGACATGGGAGTAGGAACCTAGCTACACTCCTATTGAAGAAGGATGTTGGAAATCGCTGTATTCAACTCAGATACACGGGAGTTCAGGCCCAATGCTTACACATGCTTTTCCTGCAACCCATCCCAGCCACTAACATAAGGAGGTTAGCAGGTACGTCTACAGTCAGGCAGGATGCGGGAGGGTTCTGCCCTGTCCTCAGCTCTCACAGGGAAGCTTGCCTAGAAGCCAGCTCTCAACT
Organism: Canis aureus; assembly: GCF_053574225.1. NCBI lineage: Eukaryota > Metazoa > Chordata > Mammalia > Carnivora > Canidae > Canis > Canis aureus. Next base: position 3,781,878 of record NW_027554422.1, read on the forward strand.
AGCTGCATTCTTATGACAGTGTGAAGGTAGCAGTATTCTTAGTAAGGAGGTTCCCAGATTACCACTCTACTGCACCTGGAGATACCGTCCAGGTGTGCATTGTTAACTTGCGTCTCAGAAGCCTCTGGCAAAAGTCTCTGGTGAAGACGTGGGAAACTCACTCTGCAGGCAGTGTGGAACTGTGAGGGACTGAGGGTGAGCTCAACTCTCAGCAGTAAGATGATTTTGGACAAGGCGTTCAGCTACCTTCTCACATATGGAACTTAGTATGTAGCACCAGTCTACCCCAGGAATTACTGGGAAATCGCTGGATTGAGCTTGGTGGCACTAGTCTTGTGTGCCGGGAGATTCCAGTTACCTCTCCGAACACTTCGGTGAAGCAGCGAGCCTAGGCCTTTTGGAAGCGAATGGTAGCTGCAGGCAGGAGGTAGGCTTACAGGCCATAAGCTCAACTCTCAGAAGTGTGTATACATGGGAGGCAGATGTCTGCTACCCACTCGGACATGCGAGTGGGAACCTAGCTACACTCTGATGAAGAAGGACTTTGGAAATCGCTGTATTCAACTCAGATACACGTGGGTTCAGGCACAACGATTCCACATGCTTTTCTCACAACGTTTCCCTGCCACTAACATGAGGACGTTAGCAGCTCCTTCTACAGTCAAGCAGGATGCGGGAGGGTTGTGCCCTGTCCTTAGCTCTCACAGGGAAGCAGGCCTTGAAGCCAGCTGTCAACGAGCTGCATTCTTATGGCAGGGTGAAGGTAGCAGTATTCTGAGACAGGAGGTTCCCAGGTTACCACTCTACTGGACCTGGAGATACCCTCCAGGTCTGCATTGTTAACTTGCGTCTCAGAAGCCTCTGGCAAACGTCTCTGGTGAAGACGTGCGAAACTCACTCTGCAGGCAGTGTGGAACTGTGAGGGACTGAGGGTGAGCTCAACTCTGAGAAGTAAGATGTTTTTGGACAAGGCGTTCAACTACATACTCACGTATGGAACTTAGTATGTAGCACCAGTCTACCCCAGGAATTACTAGGAAATCGCTTGATTGAGCTTGGAGGCACTCGTCTTGTGTGCCGGGAGATTCCAGTTACCTCTCCCAACACTTGCGTCAAGCAGCGAGCCTAGGCCTTTTGGAAGCGAAAGGTAGCGGCAGGCAGGATGTAGGGTTACAGGCCATAAGCTCAACTCTCAGAAGTGTGTATGCATGGGAGGCAGATGTCTGCTGCCCACTCGGACATGGGAGTTGGAACATAGCTACACTCCTATTTTAGAAGGACGTTGGAAATCGCTGTATTCAACTCAGATACACGGGAGTTCAGGCCCAATGCTTACACATGCTTTTCCCGCAACCCATCCCAGCCACTAACATAAGGAGGTTAGCAGGTACGTCTACAGTCAGGCAGGATGCGGGAGGGTTCTGCCCTGTCCTCAGCTCTCACAGGGAAGCTTGCCTAGAAGCCAGCTCTCAACTAGCTGCATTCTTATGACAGTGTGAAGGTAGCAGTATTCTGAGTAAGGAGGTTCCCAGATTACCACTCTACTGCACCTGGAGATACCGTCCAGGTGTGCATTGTTAACTTGCGTCTCAGAAGCCTCTAGCAAAAGTCTCTGGTGAAGACGTGGGAAACTCACTCTGCAGGCAGTGTGGAACTGTGAGGGACTGAGGGTGAGCTCAACTCTCAGCAGTAAGATGATTTTGGACAAGGCGTTCAGCTACCTTCTCACATATGGAACTTAGTATGTAGCACCAGTCTACCCCAGGAATTACTGGGAAATCGCTGGATTGAGCTTGGTGGCACTAGTCTTGTGTGCCGGGAGATTCCAGTTACCTCTCCCAACACTTCGGTGAAGCAGCGAGCCTAGGCCTTTTGGAAGCGAAAGGTAGCTGCAGGCAGGAGGTAGGCTTACAGGCCATAAGCTCAACTCTCAGAAGTGTGTATACATGGGAGGCAGATGTCTGCTACCCACTCGGACATGCGAGTGGGAACCTAGCTACACTCTGATGAAGAAGGACTTTGGAAATCGCTGTATTCAACTCAGATACACGTGGGTTCAGGCACAACGATTCCACATGCTTTTCTCACAACGTTTCCCTGCCACTAACATGAGGACGTTAGCAGCTCCTTCTACAGTCAAGCAGGATGCGGGAGGGTTGTGCCCTGTCCTTAGCTCTCACAGGGAAGCAGGCCTTGAAGCCAGCAGTCAACTAGCTGCATTCTTATGGCAGGGTGAAGGTAGCAGTATTCTGAGACAGGAGGTTCCCAGGTTACCACTCTACTGGACCTGGAGATACCCTCCAGGTCTGCATTGTTAACTTGCGTCTCAGAAGCCTCTGGCAAACGTCTCTGGTGAAGACGTGCGAAACTCACTCTGCAGGCAGTGTGGAACTGTGAGGGACTGAGGGTGAGCTCAACTCTCAGAAGTAAGATGTTTTTGGACAAGGCGTTCAACTACATACTCACGTATGGAACTTAGCATGTAGCACCAGTCTACCCCAGGAATTACTAGGAAATCGGTTGATTGAGCTTGGAGGCACTCGTCTTGTGTGCCGGGAGATTCCAGTTACCTCTCCCAACACTTGCGTCAAGCAGCGAGCCAAGGCCTTTTGGATGCGAAAGGTAGCGGCAGGCAGGATGTAGGGTTACAGGCCATAAGCTCAACTCTCAGAAGTGTGTATGCATGGGAGGCAGATGTCTGCTGCCCACTCGGACATGGGAGTAGGAACCTAGCTACACTCCTATTGAAGAAGGATGTTGGAAATCGCTGTATTCAACTCAGATACACGGGAGTTCAGGCCCAATGCTTACACATGCTTTTCCTGCAACCCATCCCAGCCACTAACATAAGGAGGTTAGCAGGTACGTCTACAGTCAGGCAGGATGCGGGAGGGTTCTGCCCTGTCCTCAGCTCTCACAGGGAAGCTTGCCTAGAAGCCAGCTCTCAACTAGCTGCATTCTTATGACAGTGTGAAGGTAGCAGTATTCTTAGTAAGGAGGTTCCCAGATTACCACTCTACTGCACCTGGAGATACCGTCCAGGTGTGCATTGTTAACTTGCGTCTCAGAAGCCTCTGGCAAAAGTCTCTGGTGAAGACGTGGGAACTCACTCTGCAGGCAGTGTGGAACTGTGAGGGACTGAGGGTGAGCTCAACTCTCAGCAGTAAGATGATTTTGGACAAGGCGTTCAGCTACCTTCTCACATATGGAACTTAGTATGTAGCACCAGTCTACCCCAGGAATTACTGGGAAATCGCTGGATTGAGCTTGGTGGCACTAGTCTTGTGTGCCGGGAGATTCCAGTTACCTCTCCGAACACTTCGGTGAAGCAGCGAGCCTAGGCCTTTTGGAAGCGAATGGTAGCTGCAGGCAGGAGGTAGGCTTACAGGCCATAAGCTCAACTCTCAGAAGTGTGTATACATGGGAGGCAGATGTCTGCTACCCACTCGGACATGCGAGTGGGAACCTAGCTACACTCTGATGAAGAAGGACTTTGGAAATCGCTGTATTCAACTCAGATACACGTGGGTTCAGGCACAACGATTCCACATGCTTTTCTCACAACGTTTCCCTGCCACTAACATGAGGACGTTAGCAGCTCCTTCTACAGTCAAGCAGGATGCGGGAGGGTTGTGCCCTGTCCTTAGCTCTCACAGGGAAGCAGGCCTTGAAGCCAGCTGTCAACAAGCTGCATTCTTATGGCAGGGTGAAGGTAGCAGGATTCTGAGACAGGAGGTTCCCAGGTTACCACTCTACTGGACCTGGAGATACCCTCCAGGTCTGCATTGTTAACTTGCGTCTCAGAAGCCTCTGGCAAACGTCTCTGGTGAAGACGTGCGAAACTCACTCTGCAGGCAGTGTGGAACTGTGAGGGACTGAGGGTGAGCTCAACTCTCAGAAGTAAGATGTTTTTGGACAAGGCGTTCAACTACATACTCACGTATGGAACTTAGTATGTAGCACCAGTCTACCCCAGGAATTACTAGGAAATCGCTTGATTGAGCTTGGAGGCACTCGTCTTGTGTGCCGGGAGATTCCAGTTACCTCTCCCAACACTTGCGTCAAGCAGCGAGCCTAGGCCTTTTGGAAGCGAAAGGTAGCGGCAGGCAGGATGTAGGGTTACAGGCCATAAGCTCAACTCTCAGAAGTGTGTATGCATGGGAGGCAGATGTCTGCTGCCCACTCGGACATGGGAGTAGGAACCTAGCTACACTCCTATTGAAGAAGGATGTTGGAAATCGCTGTATTCAACTCAGATACACGGGAGTTCAGGCCCAATGCTTACACATGCTTTTCCCGCAACCCATCCCAGCCACTAACATAAGGAGGTTAGCAGGTACGTCTACAGTCAGGCAGGATGCGGGAGGGTTCTGCCCTGTCCTCAGCTCTCACAGGGAAGCTTGCCTAGAAGCCAGCTCTCAACTAGCTGCATTCTTATGACAGTGTGAAGGTAGCAGTATTCTTAGTAAGGAGGTTCCCAGATTACCACTCTACTGCACCTGGAGATACCGTCCAGGTGTGCATTGTTAACTTGCGTCTCAGAAGCCTCTGGCAAAAGTCTCTGGTGAAGACGTGGGAAACTCACTCTGCAGGCAGTGTGGAACTGTGAGGGACTGAGGGTGAGCTCAACTCTCAGCAGTAAGATGATTTTGGACAAGGCGTTCAGCTACCTTCTCACATATGGAACTTAGTATGTAGCACCAGTCTACCCAAGGAATTACTGGGAAATCGCTGGATTGAGCTTGGTGGCACTAGTCTTGTGTGCCGGGAGATTCCAGTTACCTCTCCGAACACTTCGGTGAAGCAGCGAGCCCAGGCCTTTTGGAATCGAAAGGTAGCTGCAGGCAGGAGGTAGGCTTACAGGCCATAAGCTCAACTCTCAGAAGTGTGTATACATGGGAGGCAGATGTCTGCTACCCACTCGGACATTGGAGTGGGAACCTAGCTACACTCTGATGAAGAAGGACTTTGGAAATCGCTGTATTCAACTCAGATACACGTGGGTTCAGGCACAACGATTCCACATGCTTTTCTCACAACGTTTCCCTGCCACTAACATGAGGACGTTAGCAGCTCCTTCTACAGTCAAGCAGGATGCGGGAGGGTTGTGCCCTGTCCTTAGCTCTCACAGGGAAGCAGGCCTTGAAGCCAGCTGTCAACAAGCTGCATTCTTATGGCAGGGTGAAGGTAGCAGGATTCTGAGACAGGAGGTTCCCAGGTTACCACTCTACTGGACCTGGAGATACCCTCCAGGTCTGCATTGTTAACTTGCGTCTCAGAAGCCTCTGGCAAACGTCTCTGGTGAAGACGTGCGAAACTCACTCTGCAGGAAGTGTGGAACTGTGAGGGACTGAGGGTGAGCTCAACTCTCAGAAGTAAGATGTTTTTGGACAAGGCGTTCAACTACATACTCACGTATGGAACTTAGCATGTAGCACCAGTCTACCCCAGGAATTACTAGGAAATCGCTTGATTGAGCTTGGAGGCACTCGTCTTGTGTGCCGGGAGATTCCAGTTACCTCTCCCAACACTTGCGTCAAGCAGCGAGCCAAGGCCTTTTGGATGCGAAAGGTAGCGGCAGGCAGGATGTAGGGTTACAGGCCATAAGCTCAACTCTCAGAAGTGTGTATGCATGGGAGGCAGATGTCTGCTGCCCACTCGGACATGGGAGTAGGAACCTAGCTACACTCCTATTGAAGAAGGATGTTGGAAATCGCTGTATTCAACTCAGATACACGGGAGTTCAGGCCCAATGCTTACACATGCTTTTCCTGCAACCCATCCCAGCCACTAACATAAGGAGGTTAGCAGGTACGTCTACAGTCAGGCAGGATGCGGGAGGGTTCTGCCCTGTCCTCAGCTCTCACAGGGAAGCTTGCCTAGAAGCCAGCTCTCAACTAGCTGCATTCTTATGACAGTGTGAAGGTAGCAGTATTCTTAGTAAGGAGGTTCCCAGATTACCACTCTACTGCACCTGGAGATACCGTCCAGGTGTGCATTGTTAACTTGCGTCTCAGAAGCCTCTGGCAAAAGTCTCTGGTGAAGACGTGGGAAACTCACTCTGCAGGCAGTGTGGAACTGTGAGGGACTGAGGGTGAGCTCAACTCTCAGCAGTAAGATGATTTTGGACATGGCGTTCAGCTACCTTCTCACATATGGAACTTAGTATGTAGCACCAGTCTACCCCAGGAATTACTGGGAAATCGCTGGATTGAGCTTGGTGGCACTAGTCTTGTGTGCCGGGAGATTCCAGTTACCTCTCCCAACACTTCGGTGAAGCAGCGAGCCTAGGCCTTTTGGAAGCGAATGGTAGCTGCAGGCAGGAGGTAGGCTTACAGGCCATAAGCTCAACTCTCAGAAGTGTGTATACATGGGAGGCAGATGTCTGCTACCCACTCGGACATGCGAGTGGGAACCTAGCTACACTCTGATGAAGAAGGACTTTGGAAATCGCTGTATTCAACTCAGATACACGTGGGTTCAGGCACAACGATTCCACATGCTTTTCTCACAACGTTTCCCTGCCACTAACATGAGGACGTTAGCAGCTCCTTCTACAGTCAAGCAGGATGCGGGAGGGTTGTGCCCTGTCCTTAGCTCTCACAGGGAAGCAGGCCTTGAAGCCAGCTGTCAACTAGCTGCATTCTTATGGCAGGGTGAAGGTAGCAGTATTCTGAGACAGGAGGTTCCCAGGTTACCACTCTACTGGACCTGGAGATACCCTCCAGGTCTGCATTGTTAACGTGCGTCTCAGAAGCCTCTGGCAAACGTCTCTGGTGAAGACGTGCGAAACTCACTCTGCAGGCAGTGTGGAACTGTGAGGGACTGAGGGTGAGCTCAACTCTGAGAAGTAAGATGTTTTTGGACAAGGCGTTCAACTACATACTCACGTATGGAACTTAGTATGTAGCACCAGTCTACCCCAGGAATTACTAGGAAATCGCTTGATTGAGCTTGGAGGCACTCGTCTTGTGTGCCGGGAGATTCCAGTTACCTCTCCCAACACTTGCGTCAAGCAGCGAGCCTAGGCCTTTTGGAAGCGAAAGGTAGCGGCAGGCAGGATGTAGGGTTACAGGCCATAAGCTCAACTCTCAGAAGTGTGTATGCATGGGAGGCAGATGTCTGCTGCCCACTCGGACATGGGAGTTGGAACCTAGCTACACTCCTATTGAAGAAGGATGTTGGAAATCGCTGTATTCAACTCAGATACACGGGAGTTCAGGCCCAATGCTTACACATGCTTTTCCCGCAACCCATCCCAGCCACTAACATAAGGAGGTTAGCAGGTACGTCTACAGTCAGGCAGGATGCGGGAGGGTTCTGCCCTGTCCTCAGCTCTCACAGGGAAGCTTGCCTAGAAGCCAGCTCTCAACTAGCTGCATTCTTATGACAGTGTGAAGGTAGCAGTATTCTTAGTAAGGAGGTTCCCAGATTACCACTCTACTGCACCTGGAGATACCGTCCAGGTGTGCATTGTTAACTTGCGTCTCAGAAGCCTCTGGCAAAAGTCTCTGGTGAAGACGTGGGAAACTCACTCTGCAGGCAGTGTGGAACTGTGAGGGACTGAGGGTGAGCTCAACTCTCAGCAGTAAGATGATTTTGGACAAGGCGTTCAGCTACCTTCTCACATATGGAACTTAGTATGTAGCACCAGTCTATTCAAGGAATTACTGGGAAATCGCTGGATTGAGCTTGGTGGCACTAGTCTTGTGTGCCGGGAGATTCCAGTTACCTCTCCGAACACTTCGGTGAAGCAGCGAGCCTAGGCCTTTTGGAATCGAAAGGTAGCTGCAGGCAGGAGGTAGGCTTACAGGCCATAAGCTCAACTCTCAGAAGTGTGTATACATGGGAGGCAGATGTCTGCTACCCACTCGGACATGCGAGTGGGAACCTAGCTACACTCTGATGAAGAAGGACTTTGGAAATCGCTGTATTCAACTCAGATACACGTGGGTTCAGGCACAACGATTCCACATGCTTTTCTCACAACGTTTCCCTGCCACTAACATGAGGACGTTAGCAGCTCCTTCTACAGTCAAGCAGGATGCGGGAGGGTTGTGCCCTGTCCTTAGCTCTCACAGGGAAGCAGGCCTTGAAGCCAGCTGTCAACAAGCTGCATTCTTATGGCAGGGTGAAGGTAGCAGGATTCTGAGACAGGAGGTTCCCAGGTTACCACTCTACTGGACCTGGAGATACCCTCCAGGTCTGCATTGTTAACTTGCGTCTCAGAAGCCTCTGGCAAACGTCTCTGGTGAAGACGTGCGAAACTCACTCTGCAGGCAGTGTGGAACTGTGAGGGACTGAGGGTGAGCTCAACTCTGAGAAGTAAGATGTTTTTGGACAAGGCGTTCAACTACATACTCACGTATGGAACTTAGTATGTAGCACCAGTCTACCCCAGGAATTACTAGGAAATCGCTTGATTGAGCTTGGAGGCACTCGTCTTGTGTGCCGGGAGATTCCAGTTACCTCTCCCAACACTTGCGTCAAGCAGCGAGCCTAGGCCTTTTGGAAGCGAAAGGTAGCGGCAGGCAGGATGTAGGGTTACAGGCCATAAGCTCAACTCTCAGAAGTGTGTATGCATGGGAGGCAGATGTCTGCTGCCCACTCGGACATGGGAGTTGGAACCTAGCTACACTCCTATTTTAGAAGGATGTTGGAAATCGCTGTATTCAACTCAGATACACGGGAGTTCAGGCCCAATGCTTACACATGCTTTCCCGCCACCCATCACAGCCACTAACATAAGGAGGTTAGCAGGTACGTCTACAGTCAGGCAGGATGCGGGAGGGTTCTGCCCTGTCCTCAGCTCTCACAGGGAAACTTGCCTAGAAGCCAGCTCTCAACTAGCTGCATTCTTATGACAGTGTGAAGGTAGCAGTATTCTGAGTAAGGAGGTTCCCAGATTACCACTCTACTGCACCTGGAGATACCGTCCAGGTGTGCATTGTTAACTTGCGTCTCAGAAGCCTCTGGCAAAAGTCTCTGGTGAAGACGTGGGAAACTCACTCTGCAGGCAGTGTGGAACTGTGAGGGACTGAGGGTGAGCTCAACTCTCAGCAGTAAGATGATTTTGGACAAGGCGTTCAGCTACCTTCTCACATATGGAACTTAGTATGTAGCACCAGTCTACCCCAGGAATTACTGGGAAATCGCTGGATTGAGCTTGGTGGCACTAGTCTTGTGTGCCGGGAGATTCCAGTTACCTCTCCCAACACTTCGGTGAAGCAGCGAGCCTAGGCCTTTTGGAAGCGAAAGGTAGCTGCAGGCAGGAGGTAGGCTTACAGGCCATAAGCTCAACTCTCAGAAGTGTGTATACATGGGAGGCAGATGTCTGCTACCCACTCGGACATGCGAGTGGGAACCTAGCTACACTCTGATGAAGAAGGACTTTGGAAATCGCTGTATTCAACTCAGATACACGTGGGTTCAGGCACAACGATTCCACATGCTTTTCTCACAACGTTTCCCTGCCACTAACATGAGGACGTTAGCAGCTCATTCTACAGTCAAGCAGGATGCGGGAGGGTTGTGCCCTGTCCTTAGCTCTCACAGGGAAGCAGGCCTTGAAGCCAGCTGTCAACTAGCTGCATTCTTATGGCAGGGTGAAGGTAGCAGGATTCTGAGACAGGAGGTTCCCAGGTTACCACTCTACTGGACCTGGAGATACCCTCCAGGTCTGCATTGTTAACTTGCGTCTCAGAAGCCTCTGGCAAACGTCTCTGGTGAAGACGTGCGAAACTCACTCTGCAGGCAGTGTGGAACTGTGAGGGACTGAGGGTGAGCTCAACTCTGAGAAGTAAGATGTTTTTGGACAAGGCGTTCAACTACATACTCACGTATGGAACTTAGTATGTAGCACCAGTCTACCCCAGGAATTACTAGGAAATCGCTTGATTGAGCTTGGAGGCACTCGTCTTGTGTGCCGGGAGATTCCAGTTACCTCTCCCAACACTTGCGTCAAGCAGCGAGCCTAGGCCTTTTGGAAGCGAAAGGTAGCGGCAGGCAGGATGTAGGGTTACAGGCCATAAGCTCAACTCTCAGAAGTGTGTATGCATGGGAGGCAGATGTCTGCTGCCCACTCGGACATGGGAGTTGGAACCTAGCTACACTCCTATTTTAGAAGGACGTTGGAAATCGCTGTATTCAACTCAGATACACGGGAGTTCAGGCCCAATGCTTACACATGCTTTTCCCGCAACCCATCCCAGCCACTAACATAAGGAGGTTAGCAGGTACGTCTACAGTCAGGCAGGATGCGGGAGGGTTCTGCCCTGTCCTCAGCTCTCACAGGGAAGCTTGCCTAGAAGCCAGCTCTCAACTAGCTGCATTCTTATGACAGTGTGAAGGTAGCAGTATTCTGAGTAAGGAGGTTCCCAGATTACCACTCTACTGCACCTGGAGATACCGTCCAGGTGTGCATTGTTAACTTGCGTCTCAGAAGCCTCTAGCAAAAGTCTCTGGTAAAGACGTGGGAAACTCACTCTGCAGGCAGTGTGGAACTGTGAGGGACTGAGGGTGAGCTCAACTCTCAGCAGTAAGATGATTTTGGACAAGGCGTTCAGCTACCTTCTCACATATGGAACTTAGTATGTAGCACCAGTCTACCCCAGGAATTACTGGGAAATCGCTGGATTGAGCTTGGTGGCACTAGTCTTGTGTGCCGGGAGATTCCAGTTACCTCTCCCAACACTTCGGTGAAGCAGCGAGCCTAGGCCTTTTGGAAGCGAAAGGTAGCTACAGGCAGGAGGTAGGCTTACAGGCCATAAGCTCAACTCTCAGAAGTGTGTATACATGGGAGGCAGATGTCTGCTACCCACTCGGACATGCGAGTGGGAACCTAGCTACACTCTGATGAAGAAGGACTTTGGAAATCGCTGTATTCAACTCAGATACACGTGGGTTCAGGCACAACGATTCCACATGCTTTTCTCACAACGTTTCCCTGCCACTAACATGAGGACGTTAGCAGCTCCTTCTACAGTCAAGCAGGATGCGGGAGGGTTGTGCCCTGTCCTTAGCTCTCACAGGGAAGCAGGCCTTGAAGCCAGCTGTCAACTAGCTGCATTCTTATGGCAGGGTGAAGGTAGCAGGATTCTGAGACAGGAGGTTCCCAGGTTACCACTCTACTGGACCTGGAGATACCCTCCAGGTCTGCATTGTTAACTTGCGTCTCAGAAGCCTCTGGCAAACGTCTCTGGTGAAGACGTGCGAAACTCACTCTGCAGGCAGTGTGGAACTGTGAGGGACTGAGGGTGAGCTCAACTCTCAGAAGTAAGATGTTTTTGGACAAGGCGTTCAACTACATACTCACGTATGGAACTTAGTATGTAGCACCAGTCTACCCCAGGAATTACTAGGAAATCGCTTGATTGAGCTTGGAGGCACTCGTCTTGTGTGCCGGGAGATTCCAGTTACCTCTCCCAACACTTGCGTCAAGCAGCGAGCCTAGGCCTTTTGGAAGCGAAAGGTAGCGTCAGGCAGGATGTAGGGTTACAGGCCATAAGCTCAACTCTCAGAAGTGTGTATGCATGGGAGGCAGATGTCTGCTGCCCACTCGGACATGGGAGTTGGAACCTAGCTACACTCCTATTTTAGAAGGATGTTGGAAATCGCTGTATTCAACTCAGATACACGGGAGTTCAGGCCCAATGCTTACACATGCTTTTCCCTCAACCCATCCCAGCCACTAACATAAGGAGGTTAGCAGGTACGTCTACAGTCAGGCAGGATGCGGGAGGGTTCTGCCCTGTCCTCAGCTCTCACAGGGAAGCTTGCCTAGAAGCCAACTCTCAACTAGCTGCATTCTTATGACAGTGTGAAGGTAGCAGTATTCTGAGTAAGGAGGTTCCCAGATTACCACTCTACTGCACCTGGAGATACCGTCCAGGTGTGCATTGTAAACTTGCGTCTCAGAAGCCTCTGGCAAAAGTCTCTGGTGAAGACGTGGGAAACTCACTCTGCAGGCAGTGTGGAACTGTGAGGGACTGAGGGTGAGCTCAACTCTCAGCAGTAAGATGATTTTGGACAAGGCGTTCAGCTACCTTCTCACATATGGAACTTAGTATGTAGCACCAGTCTACCCCAGGAATTACTGGGAAATCGCTGGATTGAGCTTGGTGGCACTAGTCTTGTGTGCCGGGAGATTCCAGTTACCTCTCCCAACACTTCGGTAAAGCAGCGAGCCTAGACCTTTTGGAATCGAAAGGTAGCTGCAGGCAGGAGGTAGGCTTACAGGCCATAAGCTCAACTCTCAGAAGTGTGTATACATGGGAGGCAGATGTCTGCTACCCACTCGGACATGCGAGTGGGAACCTAGCTACACTCTGATGAAGAAGGACTTTGGAAATCGCTGTATTCAACTCAGATACACGTGGGTTCAGGCACAACGATTCCACATGCTTTTCTCACAACGTTTCCATGCCCCTAACATGAGGACGTTAGCAGCTCCTTCTACAGTCAAGCAGGATGCGGGAGGGTTGTGCCCTGTCCTTAGCTCTCACAGGGAAGCAGGCCTTGAAGCCAGCTCTCAACTAGCTGCATTCTTATGACAGTGTGAAGGTAGCAGTATTCTGAGTAAGGAGGTTCCCAGATTACCACTCTACTGCACCTGGAGATACCGTCCAGGTGTGCATTGTTAACTTGCGTCTCAGAAGCCTCTGGCAAAAGTCTCTGGTGAAGACGTGGGAAACTCACTCTGCTTGCAGTGTGGAACTGTGAGGGACTGAGGGTGAGCTCAACTCTCAGCAGTAAGATGATTTTGGACAAGGCGTTCAGCTACCTTCTCACATATGGAACTTAGTATGTAGCACCAGTCTACCCCAGGAATTACTGGGAAATCGCTGGATTGAGCTTGGTGGCACTAGTCTTGTGTGCCGGGAGATTCGAGTTACCTCTCCCAACACTTCGGTGAAGCAGCGAGCCTAGGCCTTTTGGAAGCGAAAGGTAGCTGCAGGCAGGAGGTAGGCTTACAGGCCATAAGCTCAACTCTCAGAAGTGTGTATACATGGGAGGCAGATGTCTGCTACCCACTCGGACATGCCAGTGGGAACCTAGCTACACTCTGATGAAGAAGGACTTTGGAAATCGCTGTATTCAACTCAGATACACGTGGGTTCAGGCACAACGATTCCACATGCTTTTCTCACAACGTTTCCCTGCCACTAACATGAGGACGTTAGCAGCGCCTTCTACAGTCAAGCAGGATGCGGGAGGGTTGTGCCCTGTCCTTAGCTCTCACAGGGAAGCAGGCCTTGAAGCCAGCTGTCAACTAGCTGCATTCTTATGGCAGGGTGAAGGTAGCAGGATTCTGAGACAGGAGGTTCCCAGGTTACCACTCTACTGGACCTGGAGATACCCTCCAGGTCTGCATTGTTAACTTGCGTCTCAGAAGCCTCTGGCAAACGTCTCTGGTGAAGACGTGCGAAACTCACTCTGCAGGCAGTGTGGAACTGTGAGGGACTGAGGGTGAGCTCAACTCTGAGAAGTAAGATGTTTTTGGACAAGGCGTTCAACTACATACTCACGTATGGAACTTAGTATGTAGCACCAGTCTACCCCAGGAATTACTAGGAAATCGCTTGATTGAGCTTGGAGGCACTCGTCTTGTGTGCCGGGAGATTCCAGTTACCTCTCCCAACTCTTGCGTCAAGCAGCGAGCCTAGGCCTTTTGGAAGCGAAAGGTAGCGGCAGGCAGGATGTAGGGTTACAGGCCATAAGCTCAACTCTCAGAAGTGTGTATGCATGGGAGGCAGATGTCTGCTACCCACTCGGACATGGGAGTTGGAACCTAGCTACACTCCTATTGAAGAAGGATGTTGGAAATCGCTGTATTCAACTCAGATACACGGGAGTTCAGGCCCAATGCTTACACATGCTTTTCCCTCAACCCATCCCAGCCACTAACATAAGGAGGTTAGCAGGTACGTCTACAGTCAGGCAGGATGCGGGAGGGTTCTGCCCTGTCCTCAGCTCTCACAGGGAAGCTTGCCTAGAAGCCAGCTCTCAACTAGCTGCATTCTTATGACAGTGTGAAGGTAGCAGTATTCTGAGTAAGGAGGTTCCCAGATTACCACTCTACTGCACCTGGAGATACCGTCCAGGTGTGCATTGTTAACTTGCGTCTCAGAAGCCTCTGGCAAAAGTCTCTGGTGAAGACGTGGGAAACTCACTCTGCAGGCAGTGTGGAACTGTGAGGGACTGAGGGTGAGCTCAACTCTCAGCAGTAAGATGATTTTGGACAAGGCGTTCAGCTACCTTCTCACATATGGAACTTAGTATGTAGCACCAGTCTACCCCAGGAATTACTGGGAAATCGCTGGATTGAGCTTGGTGGCACTAGTCTTGTGTGCCGGGAGATTCCAGTTACCTCTCCCAACACTTTGGTGAAGCAGCGAGCCTAGGCCTTTTGGAAGCGAAAGGTAGCTGCAGGCAGGAGGTAGGCTTACAGGCCATAAGCTCAACTCTCAGAAGTGTGTATACATGGGAGGCAGATGTCTGCTACCCACTCGGACATGCGAGTGGGAACCTAGCTACACTCTGATGAAGAAGGACTTTGGAAATCGCTGTATTCAACTCAGATACACGTGGGTTCAGGCACAACGATTCCACATGCTTTTCTCACAACGTTTCCCTGCCACTAACATGAGGACGTTTGCAGCTCCTTCTACAGTCAAGCAGGATGCGGGAGGGTTGTGCCCTGTCCTTAGCTCTCACAGGGAAGCAGGCCTTGAAGCCAGCTGTCAACTAGCTGCATTCTTATGGCAGGGTGAAGGTAGCAGGCTTCTGAGACAGGAGGTTCCCAGGTTACCACTCTACTGGACCTGGAGATGCCCTCCAGGTGTGCATTGTTAACTTGCGTCTCAGAAGCCTCTGGCAAACGTCTCTGGTGAAGACGTGCGAAACTCACTCTGCAGGCAGTGTGGAACTGTGAGGGACTGAGGGTGAGCTCAACTCTCAGAAGTAAGATGTTTTTGGACAAGGCGTTCAACTACATACTCACGTATGGAACTTAGTATGTAGCACCAGTCTACCCCAGGAATTACTAGGAAATCGCTTGATTGAGCTTGGAGGCACTCGTCTTGTGTGCCGGGAGATTCCAGTTACCTCTCCCAACACTTGCGTCAAGCAGCGAGCCTAGGCCTTTTGGAAGCGAAAGGTAGCGGCAGGCAGGATGTAGGGTTACAGGCCATAAGCTCAACTCTCAGAAGTGTGTATGCATGGGAGGCAGATGTCTGCTGCCCACTCGGACATGGGAGTTGGAACCTAGCTACACTCCTATTTTAGAAGGATGTTGGAAATCGCTGTATTCAACTCAGATACACGGGAGTTCAGGCCCAATGCTTACACATGCTGTTCCCGCCACCCATCCCAGCCACTAACATAAGGAGGTTAGCAGGTACGTCTACAGTCAGGCAGGATGCGGGAGGGTTCTGCCCTGTCCTCAGCTCTCACAGGGAAGCTTGCCTAGAAGCCAGCTCTCAACTAGCTGCATTCTTATGACAGTGTGAAGGTAGCAGTATTCTGAGTAAGGAGGTTCCCAGATTACCACTCTACTGCACCTGGAGATACCGTCCAGGTGTGCATTGTTAACTTGCGTCTCAGAAGCCTCTGGCAAAAGTCTCTGGTGAAGACGTGGGAAACTCACTCTGCAGGCAGTGTGGAACTGTGAGGGACTGAGGGTGAGCTCAACTCTCAGCAGTAAGATGATTTTGGACAAGGCGTTCAGCTACCTTCTCACATATGGAACTTAGTATGTAGCACCAGTCTACCCCAGGAATTACTGGGAAATCGCTGGATTGAGCTTGGTGGCACTAGTCTTGTGTGCCGGGAGATTCCAGTTACCTCTCCCAACACTTCGGTGAAGCAGCGAGCCTAGGCCTTTTGGAAGCGAAAGGTAGCTGCAGGCAGGAGGTAGGCTTACAGGCCATAAGCTCAACTCTCAGAAGTGTGTATACATGGGAGGCAGATGTCTGCTACCCACTCGGACATGCAAGTGGGAACCTAGCTACACTCTGAAGAAGGACTTTGGAAATCGCTGTATTCAACTCAGATACACGTGGGTTCAGGCACAACGATTCCACATGCTTTTCTCACAACGTTTCCCTGCCACTAACATGAGGACGTTAGCAGCGCCTTCTACAGTCAAGCAGGATGCGGGAGGGTTGTGCCCTGTCCTTAGCTCTCACAGGGAAGCAGGCCTTGAAGCCAGCTGTCAACTAGCTGCATTCTTATGGCAGGGTGAAGGTAGCAGGATTCTGAGACAGGAGGTTCCCAGGTTACCACTCTACTGGACCTGGAGATACCCTCCAGGTCTGCATTGTTAACTTGCGTCTCAGAAGCCTCTGGCAAACGTCTCTGGTGAAGACGTGCGAAACTCACTCTGCAGGCAGTGTGGAACTGTGAGGGACTGAGGGTGAGCTCAACTCTGAGAAGTAAGATGTTTTTGGACAAGGCGTTCAACTACATACTCACGTATGGAACTTAGTATGTAGCACCAGTCTACCCCAGGAATTACTAGGAAATCGCTTGATTGAGCTTGGAGGCACTCGTCTTGTGTGCCGGGAGTTTCCAGTTACCTCTCCCAACACTTGCGTCAAGCAGCGAGGCTAGGCCTTTTGGAAGCGAAAGGTAGCGGCAGGCAGGATGTAGGGTTACAGGCCATAAGCTCAACTCTCAGAAGTGTGTATGCATGGGAGGCAGATGTCTGCTGCCCACTCGGACATGGGAGTTGGAACCTAGCTACACTCCTATTTTAGAAGGATGTTGGAAATCGCTGTATTCAACTCAGATACACGGGAGTTCAGGCCCAATGCTTACACATGCTTTTCCCGCCACCCATCCCAGCCACTAACATAAGGAGGTTAGCAGGTACGTCTACAGTCAGGCAGGATGCGGGAGGGTTCTGCCCTGTCCTCAGCTCTCACAGGGAAGCTTGCCTAGAAGCCAGCTCTCAACTAGCTGCATTCTTATGACAGTGTGAAGGTAGCAGTATTCTGAGTAAGGAGGTTCCCAGATTACCACTCTACTGCACCTGGAGATACCGTCCAGGTGTGCATTGTAAACTTGCGTCTCAGAAGCCTCTGGCAAAAGTCTCTGGTGAAGACGTGGGAAACTCACTCTGCAGGCAGTGTGGAACTGTGAGGGACTGAGGGTGAGCTCAACTCTCAGCAGTAAGATGATTTTGGACAAGGCGTTCAGCTACCTTCTCACATATGGAACTTAGTATGTAGCACCAGTCTACCCCAGGAATTACTGGGAAATCGCTGGATTGAGCTTGGTGGCACTAGTCTTGTGTGCCGGGAGATTCCAGTTACCTCTCCCAACACTTCGGTGAAGCAGCGAGCCTAGGCCTTTTGGAAGCGAAAGGTAGCTGCAGGCAGGAGGTAGGCTTACAGGCCATAAGCTCAACTCTCAGAAGTGTGTATACATGGGAGGCAGATGTCTGCTACCCACTCGGACATGCAAGTGGGAACCTAGCTACACTCTGATGAAGAAGGACTTTGGAAATCGCTGTATTCAACTCAGATACACGTGGGTTCAGGCACAACGATTCCACATGCTTTTCTCACAACGTTTCCCTGCCACTAACATGAGGACGTTAGCAGCGCCTTCTACAGTCAAGCAGGATGCGGGAGGGTTGTGCCCTGTCCTTAGCTCTCACAGGGAAGCAGGCCTTGAAGCCAGCTGTCAACTAGCTGCATTCTTATGGCAGGGTGAAGGTAGCAGGATTCTGAGACAGGAGGTTCCCAGGTTACCACTCTACTGGACCTGGAGATACCCTCCAGGTCTGCATTGTTAACTTGCGTCTCAGAAGCCTCTGGCAAACGTCTCTGGTGAAGACGTGCGAAACTCACTCTGCAGGCAGTGTGGAACTGTGAGGGACTGAGGCTGAGCTCAACTCTCAGAAGTAAGATGTTTTTGGACAAGGCGTTCAACTACATACTCACGTATGGAACTTAGTATGTAGCAACAGTCTACCCCAGGAATTACTAGGAAATCGCTTGATTGAGCTTGGAGGCACTCGTCTTGTGTGCCGGGAGTTTCCAGTTACCTCTCCCAACACTTGCGTCAAGCAGCGAGGCTAGGCCTTTTGGAAGCGAAAGGTAGCGGCAGGCAGGATGTAGGGTTACAGGCCATAAGCTCAACTCTCAGAAGTGTGTATGCATGGGAGGCAGATGTCTGCTCCCCACTCGGACATGGGAGTTGGAACCTAGCTACACTCCTATTTTAGAAGGATGTTGGAAATCGCTGTATTCAACTCAGATACACGGGAGTTCAGGCCCAATGCTTACACATGCTTTTCCCGCAACCCATCCCAGCCACTAACATAAGGAGGTTAGCAGGTACGTCTACAGTCAGGCAGGATGCGGGAGGGTTCTGCCCTGTCCTCAGCTCTCACAGGGAAGCTTGCCTAGAAGCCAGCTCTCAACTAGCTGCATTCTTATGACAGTGTGAAGGTAGCAGTATTCTGAGTAAGGAGGTTCCCAGATTACCACTCTACTGCACCTGGAGATACCGTCCAGGTGTGCATTGTTAACTTGCGTCTCAGAAGCCTCTGGCAAAAGTCTCTGGTGAAGACGTGGGAAACTCACTCTGCAGGCAGTGTGGAACTGTGAGGGACTGAGGGTGAGCTCAACTCTCAGCAGTAAGATGATTTTGGACAAGGCGTTCAGCTACCTTCTCACATATGGAACTTAGTATGTAGCACCAGTCTACCCCAGGAATTACTGGGAAATCGCTGGATTGAGCTTGGTGGCACTAGTCTTGTGTGCCGGGAGATTCCAGTTACCTCTCCCAACACTTCGGTGAAGCAGCGAGCCTAGGCCTTTTGGAAGCGAAAGGTAGCTGCAGGCAGGAGGTAGGCTTACAGGCCATAAGCTGAACTCTCAGAAGTGTGTATACATGGGAGGCAGATGTCTGCTACCCACTCGGACATGCGAGTGGGAACCTAGCTACACTCTGATGAAGAAGGACTTTGGAAATCGCTGTATTCAACTAGAATACACGTGGGTTCAGGCACAACGATTCCACATGCTTTTCTCACAACGTTTCCCTGCCACTAACATGAGGACGTTAGCAGCGCCTTCTACAGTCAAGAAGGATGCGGGAGGGTTGTGCCCTGTCCTTAGCTCTCACAGGGAAGCAGGCCTTGAAGCCAGCTGTCAACTAGCTGCATTCTTATGGCAGGGTGAAGGTAGCAGGATTCTGAGACAGGAGGTTCCCAGGTTACCACTCTACTGGACCTGGAGATACCCTCCAGGTCTGCATTGTTAACTTGCGTCTCAGAAGCCTCTGGCAAACGTCTCTGGTGAAGACGTGCGAAACTCACTCTGCAGGCAGTGTGGAACTGTGAGGGACTGAGGGTGAGCTCAACTCTCAGAAGTAAGATGTTTTTGGACAAGGCGTTCAACTACCTACTCACGTAGGGAACTTAGTATGTAGCACCAGTCTACCCCAGGAATTACTAGGAAATCGCTTGATTGAGCTTGGAGGCACTCGTCTTGTGTGCCGGGAGATTCCAGTTACCTCTCCCAACACTTGCGTCAAGCAGCGAGCCTAGGCCTTTTGGAAGCGAAAGGTAGCGGCAGGCAGGATGTAGGGTTACAGGCCATAAGCTCAACTCTCAGAAGTGTGTATGCATGGGAGGCAGATGTCTGCTACCCACTCGGACATGGGAGTTGGAACCTAGCTACACTCCTATTGAAGAAGGATGTTGGAAATCGCTGTATTCAACTCAGATACACGGGAGTTCAGGCCCAATGCTTACACATGCTTTTCCCTCAACCCATCCCAGCCACTAACATAAGGAGGTTAGCAGGTACGTCTACAGTCAGGCAGGATGCGGGAGGGTTCTGCCCTGTCCTCAGCTCTCACAGGGAAGCTTGCCTAGAAGCCAGCTCTCAACTAGCTGCATTCTTATGACAGTGTGAAGGTAGCAGTATTCTGAGTAAGGAGGTTCCCAGATTACCACTCTACTGCACCTGGAGATACCGTCCAGGTGTGCATTGTTAACTTGCGTCTCAGAAGCCTCTGGCAAAAGTCTCTGGTGAAGACGTGGGAAACTCACTCTGCAGGCAGTGTGGAACTGTGAGGGACTGAGGGTGAGCTCAACTCTCAGCAGTAAGATGATTTTGGACAAGGCGTTCAGCTACCTTCTCACATATGGAACTTAGTATGTAGCACCAGTCTACCCCAGGAATTACTGGGAAATCGCTGGATTGAGCTTGGTGGCACTAGTCTTGTGTGCCGGGAGATTCCAGTTACCTCTCCCAACACTTCGGTGAAGCAGCGAGCCTAGGCCTTTTGGAAGCGAAAGGTAGCTGCAGGCAGGAGGTAGGCTTACAGGCCATAAGCTCAACTCTCAGAAGTGTGTATACATGGGAGGCAGATGTCTGCTACCCACTCGGACATGCGAGTGGGAACCTAGCTACACTCTGATGAAGAAGGACTTTGGAAATCGCTGTATTCAACTCAGATACACGTGGGTTCAGGCACAACGATTCCACATGCTTTTCTCACAACGTTTCCCTGCCACTAACATGAGGACCTTAGCAGCGCCTTCTACAGTCAAGCAGGATGCGGGAGGGTTGTGCCCTGTCCTTAGCTCTCACAGGGAAGCAGGCCTTGAAGCCAGCTGTCAACAAGCTGCATTCTTATGGCAGGGTGAAGGTAGCAGGATTCTGAGACAGGAGGTTCCCAGGTTACCACTCTACTGGACCTGGAGATACCCTCCAGGTCTGCATTGTTAACTTGCGTCTCAGAAGCCTCTGGCAAACGTCTCTGGTGAAGACGTGCGAAACTCACTCTGCAGGCAGTGTGGAACTGTGAGGGACTGAGGGTGAGCTCAACTCTCAGAAGTAAGATGTTTTTGGACAAGGCGTTCAACTACATACTCACGTATGGAACTTAGTATGTAGCACCAGTCTACCCCAGGAATTACTAGGAAATCGCTTGATTGAGCTTGGAGGCACTCGTCTTGTGTGCCGGGAGATTCCAGTTACCTCTCCCAACACTTGCGTCAAGCAGCGAGCCTAGGCCTTTTGGAAGCGAAAGGTAGCGGCAGGCAGGATGTAGGGTTACAGGCCATAAGCTCAACTCTCAGAAGTGTGTATGCATGGGAGGCAGATGTCTGCTACCCACTCGGACATGGGAGTTGGAACCTAGCTACACTCCTATTGAAGAAGGATGTTGGAAATCGCTGTATTCAACTCAGATACACGGGAGTTCAGGCCCAATGCTTACACATGCTTTTCCCTCAACCCATCCCAGCCACTAACATAAGGAGGTTAGCAGGTACGTCTACAGTCAGGCAGGATGCGGGAGGGTTCTGCCCTGTCCTCAGCTCTCAAAGGGAAGCTTGCCTAGAAGCCAGCTCTCAACTAGCTGCATTCTTATGACAGTGTGAAGGGAGCAGTATTCTGAGTAAGGAGGTTCCCAGATTACCACTCTACTGCACCTGGAGATACCGTCCAGGTGTGCATTGTTAACTTGCGTCTCAGAAGCCTCTGGCAAAAGTCTCTGGTGAAGACGTGGGAAACTCACTCTGCAGGCAGTGTGGAACTGTGAGGGACTGAGGGTGAGCTCAACTCTCAGCAGTAAGATGACTTTGGACAAGGCGTTCAGCTACCTTCTGACATATGGAACTTAGTATGTAGCACCAGTCTACCCCAGGAATTACTGGGAAATCGCTGGATTGAGCTTGGTGGCACTAGTCTTGTGTGCCGGGAGATTCCAGTTACCTCTCCCAACACTTCGGTGAAGCAGCGAGCCTAGGCCTTTTGGAAGCGAAAGGTAGCTACAGGCAGGAGGTAGGCTTACAGGCCATAAGCTCAACTCTCAGAAGTGTGTATACATGGGAGGCAGATGTCTGCTACCCACTCGGACATGCGAGTGGGAACCTAGCTACACTCTGATGAAGAAGGACTTTGGAAATCGCTGTATTCAACTCAGATACACGTGGGTTCAGGCACAACGATTCCACATGCTTTTCTCACAACGTTTCCCTGCCACTAACATGAGGACGTTAGCAGCTCCTTCTACAGTCAAGCAGGATGCGGGAGGGTTGTGCCCTGTCCTTAGCTCTCACAGGGAAGCAGGCCTTGAAGCCAGCTGTCAACTAGCTGCATTCTTATGGCAGGGTGAAGGTAGCAGGATTCTGAGACAGGAGGTTCCCAGGTTACCACTCTACTGGACCTGGAGATACCCTCCAGGTCTGCATTGTTAACTTGCGTCTCAGAAGCCTCTGGCAAACGTCTCTGGTGAAGACGTGCGAAACTCACTCTGCAGGCAGTGTGGAACTGTGAGGGACTGAGGGTGAGCTCAACTCTGAGAAGTAAGATGTTTTTGGACAAGGCGTTCAACTACATACTCACGTATGGAACT
The DNA here is from genome assembly GCF_053574225.1 of Canis aureus. Taxonomy (NCBI): domain Eukaryota; kingdom Metazoa; phylum Chordata; class Mammalia; order Carnivora; family Canidae; genus Canis; species Canis aureus. The sequence continues at coordinate 3,804,261 of NW_027554422.1, forward strand.
TAGTATGTAGCACCAGTCTACCCCAGGAATTACTAGGAAATCGCTTGATTGAGCTTGGAGGCACTCGTCTTGTGTGCCGGGAGATTCCAGTTACCTCTCCCAACACTTGCGTCAAGCAGCGAGCCTAGGCCTTTTGGAAGCGAAAGGTAGCGGCAGGCAGGATGTAGGGTTACAGGCCAGAAGCTCAACTCTCAGAAGTGTGTATGCATGGGAGGCAGATGTCTGCTACCCACTCGGACATGGGAGTTGGAACCTAGCTACACTCCTATTGAAGAAGGATGTTGGAAATCGCTGTATTCAACTCAGATACACGGGAGTTCAGGCCCAATGCTTACACATGCTTTTCCCGCAACCCATCCCAGCCACTAACATAAGGAGGTTAGCAGGTACGTCTACAGTCAGGCAGGATGCGGGAGGGTTCTGCCCTGTCCTCAGCTCTCACAGGGAAGCTTGCCTAGAAGCCAGCTCTCAACTAGCTGCATTCTTATGACAGTGTGAAGGTAGCAGTATTCTGAGTAAGGAGGTTCCCAGATTACCACTCTACTGCACCTGGAGATACCGTCCAGGTGTGCATTGTTAACTTGCGTCTCAGAAGCCTCTGGCAAAAGTCTCTGGTGAAGACGTGGGAAACTCACTCTGCAGGCAGTGTGGAACTGTGAGGGACTGAGGGTGAGCTCAACTCTCAGCAGTAAGATGATTTTGGACAAGGCGTTCAGCTACCTTCTCACATATGGAACTTAGTATGTAGCACCAGTCTACCCCAGGAATTACTGGGAAATCGCTGGATTGAGCTTGGTGGCACTAGTCTTGTGTGCCGGGAGATTCCAGTTACCTCTCCCAACACTTCGGTGAAGCAGCGAGCCTAGGCCTTTTGGAAGCGAAAGGTAGCTACAGGCAGGAGGTAGGCTTACAGGCCATAAGCTCAACTCTCAGAAGTGTGTATACATGGGAGGCAGATGTCTGCTACCCACTCGGACATGCGAGTGGGAACCTAGCTACACGCTGATGAAGAAGGACTTTGGAAATCGCTGTATTCAACTCAGATACACGTGGGTTCAGGCACAACGATTCCACATGCTTTTCTCACAACCTTTCCCTGCCACTAACAAGAGGACGTTAGCAGCTCCTTCTACAGTCAAGCAGGATGCGGGAGGGTTGTGCCCTGTCCTTAGCTCTCACAGGGAAGCAGGCCTTGAAGCCAGCTGTCAACTAGCTGCATTCTTATGGCAGGGTGAAGGTAGCAGGATTCTGAGACAGGAGGTTCCCAGGTTACCACTCTACTGGACCTGGAGATGCCCTCCAGGTCTGCATTGTTAACTTGCGTCTCAGAAGCCTCTGGCAAACGTCTCTGGTGAAGACGTGCGAAACTCACTCTGCAGGCAGTGTGGAACTGTGAGGGACTGAGGGTGAGCTCAACTCTCAGAAGTAAGATGTTTTTGGACAAGGCGTTCAACTACATACTCACGTATGGAACTTAGTATGTAGCACCAGTCTACCCCAGGAATTACTAGGAAATCGCTTGATTGAGCTTGGAGGCACTCGTCTTGTGTGCCGGGAGATTCCAGTTACCTCTCCCAACACTTGCGTCAAGCAGCGAGCCTAGGCCTTTTGGAAGCGAAAGGTAGCGGCAGGCAGGATGTAGGGTTACAGGCCATAAGCTCAACTCTCAGAAGTGTGTATGCATGGGAGGCAGATGTCTGCTGCCCACTCGGACATGGGAGTTGGAACATAGCTACACTCCTATTTTAGAAGGATGTTGGAAATCGCTGTATTCAACTCAGATACACGGGAGTTCAGGCCCAATGCTTAAACATGCTTTTCCCGCCACCCATCCCAGCCACTAACATAAGGAGGTTAGCAGGTACGTCTACAGTCAGGCAGGATGCGGGAGGGTTCTGCCCTGTCCTCAGCTCTCACAGGGAAGCTTGCCTAGAAGCCAGCTCTCAACTAGCTGCATTCTTATGACAGTGTGAAGGTAGCAGTATTCTGAGTAAGGAGGTTCCCAGATTACCACTCTACTGCACCTGGAGATACCGTCCAGGTGTGCATTGTTAACTTGCGTCTCAGAAGCCTCTGGCAAAAGTCTCTGGTGAAGACGTGGGAAACTTACTCTGCAGGCAGTGTGGAACTGTGAGGGACTGAGGGTGAGCTCAACTCTCAGCAGTAAGATGATTTTGGACAAGGCGTTCAGCTACCTTCTCACATATGGAACTTAGTATGTAGCACCAGTCTACCCCAGGAATTACTGGGAAATCGCTGGATTGAGCTTGGTGGCACTAGTCTTGTGTGCCAGGAGATTCCAGTTACCTCTCCCAACACTTCGGTGAAGCAGCGAGCCTAGACCTTTTGGAAGCGAAAGGTAGCTGCAGGCAGGAGGTAGGCTTACAGGCCATAAGCTCAACTCTCAGAAGTGTGTATACATGGGAGGCAGATGTCTGCTACCCACTCGGACATGCGAGTGGGAACCTAGCTACACTCTGATGAAGAAGGACTTTGGAAATCGCTGTATTCAACTCAGATACACGTGGGTTCAGGCACAACGATTCCACATGCTTTTCTCACAACGTTTCCCTGCCACTAACATGAGGACGTTAGCAGCTCCTTCTACAGTCAAGCAGGATGCGGGAGGGTTGTGCCCTGTCCTTAGCTCTCACAGGGAAGCAGGCCTTGAAGCCAGCTGTCAACAAGCTGCATTCTTATGGCAGGGTGAAGGTAGCAGGATTCTGAGACAGGAGGTTCCCAGGTTACCACTCTACTGGACCTGGAGATACCCTCCAGGTCTGCATTGTTAACTTGCGTCTCAGAAGCCTCTGGCAAACGTCTCTGGTGAAGACGTGCGAAACTCACTCTGCAGGCAGTGTGGAACTGTGAGGGACTGAGGGTGAGCTCAACTCTCAGAAGTAAGATGTTTTTGGACAAGGCGTTCAACTACATACTCACGTATGGAACTTAGTATGTAGCACCAGTCTACCCCAGGAATTACTAGGAAATCGCTTGATTGAGCTTGGAGGCACTCGTCTTGTGTGCCGGGAGATTCCAGTTACCTCTCCCAACACTTGCGTCAAGCAGCGAGCCTAGGCCTTTTGGAAGCGAAAGGTAGCGGCAGGCAGGATGTAGGGTTACAGGCCATAAGCTCAACTCTCAGAAGTGTGTATGCATGGGAGGCAGATGTCTGCTGCCCACTCGGACATGGGAGTTGGAACATAGCTACACTCCTATTTTAGAAGGATGTAGGAAATCGCTGTATTCAACTCAGATACACGGGAGTTCAGGCCCAATGCTTAAACATGCTTTTCCCGCCACCCATCCCAGCCACTAACATAAGGAGGTTAGCAGGTACGTCTACAGTCAGGCAGGATGCGGGAGGGTTCTGCCCTGTCCTCAGCTCTCACAGGGAAGCTTGCCTAGAAGCCAGCTCTCAACTAGCTGCATTCTTATGACAGTGTGAAGGTAGCAGTATTCTGAGTAAGGAGGTTCCCAGATTACCACTCTACTGGACCTGGAGATACCCTCCAGGTCTGCATTGTTAACTTGCGTCTCAGAAGCCTCTGGCAAACGTCTCTGGTGAAGACGTGCGAAACTCACTCTGCAGGCAGTGTGGAACTGTGAGGGACTGAGGGTGAGCTCAACTCTGAGAAGTAAGATGTTTTTGGACAAGGCGTTCAACTACATACTCACGTATGGAACTTAGTATGTAGCACCAGTCTACCCCAGGAATTACTAGGAAATCGCTTGATTGAGCTTGGAGGCACTCGTCTTGTGTGCCGGGAGATTCCAGTTACCTCTCCCAACACTTGCGTCAAGCAGCGAGCCTAGGCCTTTTGGAAGCGAAAGGTAGCGGCAGGCAGGATGTAGGGTTACAGGCCATAAGCTCAACTCTCAGAAGTGTGTATGCATGGGAGGCAGATGTCTGCTACCCACTCGGACATGGGAGTTGGAACATAGCTACACTCCTATTGAAGAAGGATGTTGGAAATCGCTGTATTCAACTCAGATACACGGGAGTTCAGGCCCAATGCTTACACATGCTTTTCCCGCAACCCATCCCAGCCACTAACATAAGGAGGTTAGCAGGTACGTCTACAGTCAGGCAGGATGCGGGAGGGTTCTGCCCTGTCCTCAGCTCTCACAGGGAAGCTTGCCTAGAAGCCAGCTCTCAACTAGCTGCATTCTTATGACAGTGTGAAGGTAGCAGTATTCTGAGTAAGGAGGTTCCCAGATTACCACTCTACTGCACCTGGAGATACCGTCCAGGTGTGCATTGTTAACTTGCGTCTCAGAAGCCTCTGGCAAAAGTCTCTGGTGAAGACGTGGGAAACTCACTCTGCAGGCAGTGTGGAACTGTGAGGGACTGAGGGTGAGCTCAACTCTCAGCAGTAAGATGATTTTGGACAAGGCGTTCAGCTACCTTCTCACATATGGAACTTAGTATGTAGCACCAGTCTACCCCAGGAATTACTGGGAAATCGCTGGATTGAGCTTGGTGGCACTAGTCTTGTGTGCCGGGAGATTCCAGTTACCTCTCCCAACACTTTGGTGAAGCAGCGAGCCTAGGCCTTTTGGAAGCGAAAGGTAGCTGCAGGCAGGAGGTAGGCTTACAGGCCATAAGCTCAACTCTCAGAAGTGTGTATACATGGGAGGCAGATGTCTGCTACCCACTCGGACATGCGAGTGGGAACCTAGCTACACTCTGATGAAGAAGGACTTTGGAAATCGCTGTATTCAACTCAGATACACGTGGGTTCAGGCACAACGATTCCACATGCTTTTCTCACAACCTTTCCCTGCCACTAACATGAGGACGTTAGCAGCTCCTTCTACAGTCAAGCAGGATGCGGGAGGGTTGTGCCCTGTCCTTAGCTCTCACAGGGAAGCAGGCCTTGAAGCCAGCTGTCAACAAGCTGCATTCTTATGGCAGGGTGAAGGTAGCAGGATTCTGAGACAGGAGGTTCCCAGGTTACCACTCTACTGGACCTGGAGATACCCTCCAGGTCTGCATTGTTAACTTGCGTCTCAGAAGCCTCTGGCAAACGTCTCTGGTGAAGACGTGCGAAACTCACTCTGCAGGCAGTGTGGAACTGTGAGGGACTGAGGGTGAGCTCAACTCTCAGAATTAAGATGTTTTTGGACAAGGCGTTCAACTACATGCTCACGTATGGAACTTAGTATGTAGCACCAGTCTACCCCAGGAATTACTAGGAAATCGCTTGATTGAGCTTGGAGGCACTCGTCTTGTGTGCCGGGAGATTCCAGTTACCTCTCCCAACACTTGCGTCAAGCAGCGAGCCTAGGCCTTTTGGAAGCGAAAGGTAGCGGCAGGCAGGATGTAGGGTTACAGGCCATAAGCTCAACTCTCAGAAGTGTGTATGCATGGGAGGCAGATGTCTGCTGCCCACTCGGACATGGGAGTTGGAACCTAGCTACACTCCTATTGAAGAAGGATGTTGGAAATCGCTGTATTCAACTCAGATACACGGGAGTTCAGGCCCAATGCTTACACATGCTTTTCCCTCAACCCATCCCAGCCACTAACATAAGGAGGTTAGCAGGTACGTCTACAGTCAGGGAGGATGCGGGAGGGTTCTGCCCTGTCCTCAGCTCTCACAGGGAAGCTTGCCTAGAAGCCAGCTCTCAACTAGCTGCATTCTTATGACAGTGTGAAGGTAGCAGTATTCTGAGTAAGGAGGTTCCCAGATTACCACTCTACTGCACCTGGAGATACCGTCCAGGTGTGCATTGTTAACTTGCGTCTCAGAAGCCTCTGGCAAAAGTCTCTGGTGAAGACGTGGGAAACTCACTCTGCAGGCAGTGTGGAACTGTGAGGGACTGAGGGTGAGCTCAACTCTCAGCAGTAAGATGATTTTGGACAAGGCGTTCAGCTACCTTCTCACATATGGAACTTAGTATGTAGCACCAGTCTACCCCAGGAATTACTGGGAAATCGCTGGATTGAGCTTGGTGGCACTAGTCTTGTGTGCCGGGAGATTCCAGTTACCTCTCCCAACACTTCGGTGAAGCAGCGAGCCTAGACCTTTTGGAAGCGAAAGGTAGCTGCAGGCAGGAGGTAGGCTTACAGGCCATAAGCTCAACTCTCAGAAGTGTGTATACATGGGAGGCAGATGTCTGCTACCCACTCGGACATGCGAGTGGGAACCTAGCTACACTCTGATGAAGAAGGACTTTGGAAATCGCTGTATTCAACTCAGATACACGTGGGTTCAGGCACAACGATTCCACATGCTTTTCTCACAACGTTTCCCTGCCACTAACATGAGGACGTTAGCAGCTCCTTCTACAGTCAAGCAGGATGCGGGAGGGTTGTGCCCTGTCCTTAGCTCTCACAGGGAAGCAGGCCTTGAAGCCAGCTCTCAACTAGCTGCATTCTTATGACAGTGTGAAGGTAGCAGTATTCTGAGACAGGAGGTTCCCAGATTACCACTCCACTGCACCTGGAGATACCGTCCAGGTGTGCATTGTTAACTTGCGTCTCAGAAGCCTCTGGCAAAAGTCTCTGGTGAAGACGTGGGAAACTCACTCTGCTTGCAGTGTGGAACTGTGAGGGACTGAGGGTGAGCTCAACTCTCAGCAGTAAGATGATTTTGGACAAGGCGTTCAGCTACCTTCTCACATATGGAACTTAGTATGTAGCACCAGTCTACCCCAGGAATTACTGGGAAATCGCTGGATTGAGCTTGGTGGCACTAGTCTTGTGTGCCGGGAGATTCCAGTTACCTCTCCCAACACTTCGGTGAAGCAGCGAGCCTAGGCCTTTTGGAAGCGAAAGGTAGCTGCAGGCAGGAGGTAGGCTTACAGGCCATAAGCTCAACTCTCATAAGTGTGTATACATGGGAGGCAGATGTCTGCTACCCACTCGGACATGCGAGTGGGAACCTAGCTACACTCTGATGAAGAAGGACTTTGGAAATCGCTGTATTCAACTCAGATACACGTGGGTTCAGGCACAACGATTCCACATGCTTTTCTCACAACGTTTCCCTGCCACTAACATGAGGACGTTAGCAGCGCCTTCTACAGTCAAGCAGGATGCGGGAGGGTTGTGCCCCGTCCTTAGCTCTCACAGGGAAGCAGGCCTTGAAGCCAGCTGTCAACAAGCTGCATTCTTATGGCAGGGTGAAGGTAGCAGGATTCTGAGACAGGAGGTTCCCAGGTTACCACTCTACTGGACCTGGAGATACCCTCCAGGTCTGCATTGTTAACTTGCGTCTCAGAAGCCTCTGGCAAACGTCTCTGGTGAAGACGTGGGAAACTCACTCTGCAGGCAGTGTGGAACTGTGAGGGACTGAGGGTGAGCTCAACTCTGAGAAGTAAGATGTTTTTGGACAAGGCGTTCAACTACATACTCACGTATGGAACTTAGTATGTAGCACCAGTCTACCCCAGGAATTACTAGGAAATCGCTTGATTGAGCTTGGAGGCACTCGTCTTGTGTGCCGGGAGATTCCAGTTACCTCTCCCAACACTTGCGTCAAGCAGCGAGCCTAGGCCTTTTGGAAGCGAAAGGTAGCGGCAGGCAGGATGTAGGGTTACAGGCCATAAGCTCAACTCTCAGAAGTGTGTATGCATGGGAGGCAGATGTCTGCTACCCACTCAGACATGGGAGTTGGAACCTAGCTACACTCCTATTGAAGAAGGATGTTGGAAATCGCTGTATTCAACTCAGATACACGGGAGTTCAGGCCCAATGCTTACACATGCTTTTCCCGCAACCCATCCCAGCCACTAACATAAGGAGGTTAGCAGGTACGTCTACAGTCAGGCAGGATGCGGGAGGGTTCTGCCCTGTCCTCAGCTCTCACAGGGAAGCTTGCCTAGAAGCCAGCTCTCAACTAGCTGCATTCTTATGACAGTGTGAAGGTAGCAGTATTCTGAGTAAGGAGGTTCCCAGATTACCACTCTACTGCACCTGGAGATACCGTCCAGGTGTGCATTGTTAACTTGCGTCTCAGAAGCCTCTGGCAAAAGTCTCTGGTGAAGACGTGGGAAACTCACTCTGCAGGCAGTGTGGAACTGTGAGGGACTGAGGGTGAGCTCAACTCTCAGCAGTAAGATGATTTTGGACAAGGCGTTCAGCTACCTTCTCACATATGGAACTTAGTATGTAGCACCAGTCTACCCCAGGAATTACTGGGAAATCGCTGGATTGAGCTTGGTGGCACTAGTCTTGTGTGCCGGGAGATTCCAGTTACCTCTCCCAACACTTTGGTGAAGCAGCGAGCCTAGGCCTTTTGGAAGCGAAAGGTAGCTGCAGGCAGGAGGTAGGCTTACAGGCCATAAGCTCAACTCTCAGAAGTGTGTATACATGGGAGGCAGATGTCTCCTACCCACTCGGACATGCGAGTGGGAACCTAGCTACACTCTGATGAAGAAGGACTTTCGAAATCGCTGTATTCAACTCAGATACACGTGGGTTCAGGAACAACGATTCCACATGCTTTTCTCACAACGTTTCCCTGCCACTAACATGAGGACGTTAGCAGCTCTTTCTACAGTCAAGCAGGATGCGGGAGGGTTGTGCCCTGTCCTTAGCTCTCACAGGGAAGCAGGCCTTGAAGCCAGCTGTCAACTAGCTGCATTCTTATGGCAGGGTGAAGGTAGCAGTATTCTGAGACAGGAGGTTCCCAGGTTACCACTCTACTGGACCTGGAGATACCCTCCAGGTCTGCATTGTTAACTTGCGTCTCAGAAGCCTCTGGCAAACGTCTCTGGTGAAGACGTGCGAAACTCACTCTGCAGGCAGTGTGGAACTGTGAGGGACTGAGGGTGAGCTCAACTCTCAGAAGTAAGATGTTTTTGGACAAGGCGTTCAACTACATACTCACGTATGGAACTTAGTATGTAGCACCAGTCTACCCCAGGAATTACTAGGAAATCGCTTGATTGAGCTTGGAGGCACTCGTCTTGTGTGCCGGGAGATTCCAGTTACCTCTCCCAACACTTGCGTCAAGCAGCGAGCCTAGGCCTTTTGGAAGCGAAAGGTAGCGGCAGGCAGGATGTAGGGTTACAGGCCATAAGCTCAACTCTCAGAAGTGTGTATGCATGGGAGGCAGATGTCTGCTGCCCACTCGGACATGGGAGTTGGAACCTAGCTACACTCCTATTGAAGAAGGATGTTGGAAATCGCTGTATTCAACTCAGATACACGGGAGTTCAGGCCCAATGCTTACACATGCTTTTCCCGCCACCCATCCCAGCCACTAACATAAGGAGGTTAGCAGGTACGTCTACAGTCAGGCAGGATGCGGGAGGGTTCTGCCCTGTCCTCAGCTCTCACAGGGAAGCTTGCCTAGAAGCCAGCTCTCAACTAGCTGCATTCTTATGACAGTGTGAAGGTAGCAGTATTCTGAGTAAGGAGGTTCCCAGATTACCACTCTACTGCACCTGGAGATACCGTCCAGGTGTGCATTGTTAACTTGCGTCTCAGAAGCCTCTGGCAAAAGTCTCTGGTGAAGACGTGGGAAACTCACTCTGCAGGCAGTGTGGAACTGTGAGGGACTGAGGGTGAGCTCAACTCTCAGCAGTAAGATGATTTTGGACAAGGCGTTCAGCTACCTTCTCACATATGGAACTTAGTATGTAGCACCAGTCTACCCCAGGAATTACTGGGAAATCGCTGGATTGAGCTTGGTGGCACTAGTCTTGTGTGCCGGGAGATTCCAGTTACCTCTCCCAACACTTCGGTGAAGCAGCGAGCCTAGGCCTTTTGGAAGCGAAAGGTAGCTGCAGGCAGGAGGTAGGCTTACAGGCCATAAGCTCAACTCTCAGAAGTGTGTATACATGGGAGGCAGATGTCTGCTACCCACTCGGACATGCGAGTGGGAACCTAGCTACACTCTGATGAAGAAGGACTTTGGAAATCGCTGTATTCAACTCAGATACACGTGGGTTCAGGCACAACGATTCCACATGCTTTTCTCACAACGTTTCCCTGCCACTAACATGAGGACGTTAGCAGCTCCTTCTACAGTCAAGCAGGATGCGGGAGGGTTGTGCCCTGTCCTTAGCTCTCACAGGGAAGCAGGCCTTGAAGCCAGCTGTCAACTAGCTGCATTCTTATGGCAGGGTGAAGGTAGCAGTATTCTGAGACAGGAGGTTCCCAGGTTACCACTCTACTGGACCTGGAGATACCCTCCAGGTCTGCATTGTTAACTTGCGTCTCAGAAGCCTCTGGCAAACGTCTCTGGTGAAGACGTGCGAAACTCACTCTGCAGGCAGTGTGGAACTGTGAGGGACGGAGGGTGAGCTCAACTCTCAGAAGTAAGATGTTTTTGGACAAGGCGTTCAACTACATGCTCACGTATGGAACTTAGTATGTAGCACCAGTCTACCCCAGGAATTACTAGGAAATCGCTTGATTGAGCTTGGAGGCACTCGTCTTGTGTGCCGGGAGATTCCAGTTACCTCTCCCAACACTTGCGTCAAGCAGCGAGCCTAGGCCTTTTGGAAGCGAAAGGTAGCGGCAGGCAGGATGTAGGGTTACAGGCCATAAGCTCAACTCTCAGAAGTGTGTATGCATGGGAGGCAGATGTCTGCTGCCCACTCGGACATGGGAGTTGGAACCTAGCTACACTCCTATTGAAGAAGGATGTTGGAAATCGCTGTATTCAACTCAGATACACGGGAGTTCAGGCCCAATGCTTACACATGCTTTTCCCTCAACCCATCCCAGCCACTAACATAAGGAGGTTAGCAGGTACGTCTACAGTCAGGCAGGATGCGGGAGGGTTCTGCCCTGTCCTCAGCTCTCACAGGGAAGCTTGCCTAGAAGCCTGCTCTCAACTAGCTGCATTCTTATGACAGTGTGAAGGTAGCAGTATTCTGAGTAAGGAGGTTCCCAGATTACCACTCTACTGCACCTGGAGATACCGTCCAGGTGTGCATTGTTAACTTGCGTCTCAGAAGCCTCTGGCAAAAGTCTCTGGTGAAGACGTGGGAAACTCACTCTGCAGGCAGTGTGGAACTGTGAGGGACTGAGGGTGAGCTCAACTCTCAGCAGTAAGATGATTTTGGACAAGGCGTTCAGCTACCTTCTCACATATGGAACTTAGTATGTAGCACCAGTCTACCCCAGGAATTACTGGGAAATCGCTGGATTGAGCTTGGTGGCACTAGTCTTGTGTGCCGGGAGATTCCAGTTACCTCTCCCAACACTTCGGTGAAGCAGCGAGCCTAGACCTTTTGGAAGCGAAAGGTAGCTGCAGGCAGGAGGTAGGCTTACAGGCCATAAGCTCAACTCTCAGAAGTGTGTATACATGGGAGGCAGATGTCTGCTACCCACTCGGACATGCGAGTGGGAACCTAGCTACACTCTGATGAAGAAGGACTTTGGAAATCGCTGTATTCAACTCAGATACACGTGGGTTCAGGCACAACGATTCCACATGCTTTTCTCACAACGTTTCCCTGCCACTAACATGAGGACGTTAGCAGCTCCTTCTACAGTCAAGCAGGATGCGGGAGGGTTGTGCCCTGTCCTTAGCTCTCACAGGGAAGCAGGCCTTGAAGCCAGCTCTCAACTAGCTGCATTCTTATGACAGTGTGAAGGTAGCAGTATTCTGAGACAGGAGGTTCCCAGATTACCACTCTACTGCACCTGGAGATACCGTCCAGGTGTGCATTGTTAACTTGCGTCTCAGAAGCCTCTGGCAAAAGTCTCTGGTGAAGACGTGGGAAACTCACTCTGCTTGCAGTGTGGAACTGTGAGGGACTGAGGGTGAGCTCAACTCTCAGCAGTAAGATGATTTTGGACAAGGCGTTCAGCTACCTTCTCACATATGGAACTTAGTATGTAGCACCAGTCTACCCCAGGAATTACTGGGAAATCGCTGGATTGAGCTTGGTGGCACTAGTCTTGTGTGCCGGGAGATTCCAGTTACCTCTCCCAACACTTCGGTGAAGCAGCGAGCCTAGGCCTTTTGGAAGCGAAAGGTAGCTGCAGGCAGGAGGTAGGCTTACAGGCCATAAGCTCAACTCTCATAAGTGTGTATACATGGGAGGCAGATGTCTGCTACCCACTCGGACATGCGAGTGGGAACCTAGCTACACTCTGATGAAGAAGGACTTTGGAAATCGCTGTATTCAACTCAGATACACGTGGGTTCAGGCACAACGATTCCACATGCTTTTCTCACAACGTTTCCCTGCCACTAACATGAGGACGTTAGCAGCGCCTTCTACAGTCAAGCAGGATGCGGGAGGGTTGTGCCCCGTCCTTAGCTCTCACAGGGAAGCAGGCCTTGAAGCCAGCTGTCAACAAGCTGCATTCTTATGGCAGGGTGAAGGTAGCAGGATTCTGAGACAGGAGGTTCCCAGGTTACCACTCTACTGGACCTGGAGATACCCTCCAGGTCTGCATTGTTAACTTGCGTCTCAGAAGCCTCTGGCAAACGTCTCTGGTGAAGACGTGCGAAACTCACTCTGCAGGCAGTGTGGAACTGTGAGGGACTGAGGGTGAGCTCAACTCTGAGAAGTAAGATGTTTTTGGACAAGGCGTTCAACTACATACTCACGTATGGAACTTAGTATGTAGCACCAGTCTACCCCAGGAATTACTAGGAAATCGCTTGATTGAGCTTGGAGGCACTCGTCTTGTGTGCCGGGAGATTCCAGTTACCTCTCCCAACACTTGCGTCAAGCAGCGAGCCTAGGCCTTTTGGAAGCGAAAGGTAGCGGCAGGCAGGATGTAGGGTTACAGGCCATAAGCTCAACTCTCAGAAGTGTGTATGCATGGGAGGCAGATGTCTGCTGCCCACTCGGACATGGGAGTTGGAACCTAGCTACACTCCTATTGAAGAAGGATGTTGGAAATCGCTGTATTCAACTCAGATACACGGGAGTTCAGGCCCAATGCTTACACATGCTTTTCCCTCAACCCATCCCAGCCACTAACATAAGGAGGTTAGCAGGTACGTCTACAGTCAGGCAGGATGCGGGAGGGTTCTGCCCTGTCCTCAGCTCTCACAGGGAAGCTTGCCTAGAAGCCAGCTCTCAACTAGCTGCATTCTTATGACAGTGTGAAGGTAGCAGTATTCTGAGTAAGGAGGTTCCCAGATTACCACTCTACTGCACCTGGAGATACCGTCCAGGTGTGCATTGTTAACTTGCGTCTCAGAAGCCTCTGGCAAAAGTCTCTGGTGAAGACGTGGGAAACTCACTCTGCAGGCAGTGTGGAACTGTGAGGGACTGAGGGTGAGCTCAACTCTCAGCAGTAAGATGATTTTGGACAAGGCGTTCAGCTACCTTCTCACATATGGAACTTAGTATGTAGCACCAGTCTACCCCAGGAATTACTGGGAAATCGCTGGATTGAGCTTGGTGGCACTAGTCTTGTGTGCCGGGAGATTCCAGTTACCTCTCCCAACACTTCGGTGAAGCAGCGAGCCTAGACCTTTTGGAAGCGAAAGGTAGCTGCAGGCAGGAGGTAGGCTTACAGGCCATAAGCTCAACTCTCAGAAGTGTGTATACATGGGAGGCAGATGTCTGCTACCCACTCGGACATGCGAGTGGGAACCTAGCTACACTCTGATGAAGAAGGACTTTGGAAATCGCTGTATTCAACTCAGATACACGTGGGTTCAGGCACAACGATTCCACATGCTTTTCTCACAACGTTTCCCTGCCACTAACATGAGGACGTTAGCAGCTCCTTCTACAGTCAAGCAGGATGCGGGAGGGTTGTGCCCTGTCCTTAGCTCTCACAGGGAAGCAGGCCTTGAAGCCAGCTCTCAACTAGCTGCATTCTTATGACAGTGTGAAGGTAGCAGTATTCTGAGACAGGAGGTTCCCAGATTACCACTCTACTGCACCTGGAGATACCGTCCAGGTGTGCATTGTTAACTTGCGTCTCAGAAGCCTCTGGCAAAAGTCTCTGGTGAAGACGTGGGAAACTCACTCTGCTTGCAGTGTGGAACTGTGAGGGACTGAGGGTGAGCTCAACTCTCAGCAGTAAGATGATTTTGGACAAGGCGTTCAGCTACCTTCTCACATATGGAACTTAGTATGTAGCACCAGTCTACCCCAGGAATTACTGGGAAATCGCTGGATTGAGCTTGGTGGCACTAGTCTTGTGTGCCGGGAGATTCCAGTTACCTCTCCCAACACTTCGGTGAAGCAGCGAGCCTAGGCCTTTTGGAAGCGAAAGGTAGCTGCAGGCAGGAGGTAGGCTTACAGGCCATAAGCTCAACTCTCATAAGTGTGTATACATGGGAGGCAGATGTCTGCTACCCACTCGGACATGCGAGTGGGAACCTAGCTACACTCTGATGAAGAAGGACTTTGGAAATCGCTGTATTCAACTCAGATACACGTGGGTTCAGGCACAACGATTCCACATGCTTTTCTCACAACGTTTCCCTGCCACTAACATGAGGACGTTAGCAGCGCCTTCTACAGTCAAGCAGGATGCGGGAGGGTTGTGCCCCGTCCTTAGCTCTCACAGGGAAGCAGGCCTTGAAGCCAGCTGTCAACAAGCTGCATTCTTATGGCAGGGTGAAGGTAGCAGGATTCTGAGACAGGAGGTTCCCAGGTTACCACTCTACTGGACCTGGAGATACCCTCCAGGTCTGCATTGTTAACTTGCGTCTCAGAAGCCTCTGGCAAACGTCTCTGGTGAAGACGTGCGAAACTCACTCTGCAGGCAGTGTGGAACTGTGAGGGACTGAGGGTGAGCTCAACTCTGAGAAGTAAGATGTTTTTGGACAAGGCGTTCAACTACATACTCACGTATGGAACTTAGTATGTAGCACCAGTCTACCCCAGGAATTACTAGGAAATCGCTTGATTGAGCTTGGAGGCACTCGTCTTGTGTGCCGGGAGATTCCAGTTACCTCTCCCAACACTTGCGTCAAGCAGCGAGCCTAGGCCTTTTGGAAGCGAAAGGTAGCGGCAGGCAGGATGTAGGGTTACAGGCCATAAGCTCAACTCTCAGAAGTGTGTATGCATGGGAGGCAGATGTCTGCTGCCCACTCGGACATGGGAGTTGGAACCTAGCTACACTCCTATTTTAGAAGGATGTTGGAAATCGCTGTATTCAACTCAGATACACGGGAGTTCAGGCCCAATGCTTACACATGCTTTTCCCGCCACCCATCCCAGCCACTAACATAAGGAGGTTAGCAGGTACGTCTACAGTCAGGCAGGATGCGGGAGGGTTCTGCCCTGTCCTCAGCTCTCACAGGGAAGCTTGCCTAGAAGCCAGCTCTCAACTAGCTGCATTCTTATGACAGTGTGAAGGTAGCAGTATTCTGAGTAAGGAGGTTCCCAGATTACCACTCTACTGCACCTGGAGATACCGTCCAGGTGTGCATTGTTAACTTGCGTCTCAGAAGCCTCTGGCAAAAGTCTCTGGTGAAGACGTGGGAAACTCACTCTGCAGGCAGTGTGGAACTGTGAGGGACTGAGGGTGAGCTCAACTCTCAGCAGTAAGATGATTTTGGACAAGGCGTTCAGCTACCTTCTCACATATGGAACTTAGTATGTAGCACCAGTCTACCCCAGGAATTACTGGGAAATCGCTGGATTGAGCTTGGTGGCACTAGTCTTGTGTGCCGGGAGATTCCAGTTACCTCTCCCAACACTTCGGTGAAGCAGCGAGCCTAGGCCTTTTGGAAGCGAAAGGTAGCTGCAGGCAGGAGGTAGGCTTACAGGCCATAAGCTCAACTCTCAGAAGTGTGTATACATGGGAGGCAGATGTCTGCTACCCACTCGACCATGCGAGTGGGAACCTAGCTACACTCTGATGAAGAAGGACTTTGGAAATCGCTGTATTCAACTCAGATACACGTGGGTTCAGGCACAACGATTCCACATGCTTTTCTCACAACGTTTCCCTGCCACTAACATGAGGACGTTAGCAGCTCCTTCTACAGTCAAGCAGGATGCGGGAGGGTTGTGCCCTGTCCTTAGCTCTCACAGGGAAGCAGGCCTTGAAGCCAGCTGTCAACTAGCTGCATTCTTATGGCAGGGTGAAGGTAGCAGTATTCTGAGACAGGAGGTTCCCAGGTTACCACTCTACTGGACCTGGAGATACCCTCCAGGTCTGCATTGTTAACTTGCGTCTCAGAAGCCTCTGGCAAACGTCTCTGGTGAAGACGTGCGAAACTCACTCTGCAGGCAGTGTGGAACTGTGAGGGACTGAGGGTGAGCTCAACTCTCAGAAGTAAGATGTTTTTGGACAAGGCGTTCAACTACATGCTCACGTATGGAACTTAGTATGTAGCACCAGTCTACCCCAGGAATTACTAGGAAATCGCTTGATTGAGCTTGGAGGCACTCGTCTTGTGTGCCGGGAGATTCCAGTTACCTCTCCCAACACTTGCGTCAAGCAGCGAGCCTAGGCCTTTTGGAAGCGAAAGGTAGCGGCAGGCAGGATGTAGAGTTACAGGCCATAAGCTCAACTCTCAGAAGTGTGTATGCATGGGAGGCAGATGTCTGCTGCCCACTCGGACATGGGAGTTGGAACCTAGCTACACTCCTATTGAAGAAGGATGTTGGAAATCGCTGTATTCAACTCAGATACACGGGAGTTCAGGCCCAATGCTTACACATGCTTTTCCCTCAACCCATCCCAGCCACTAACATAAGGAGGTTAGCAGGTACGTCTACAGTCAGGCAGGATGCGGGAGGGTTCTGCCCTGTCCTCAGCTCTCACAGGGAAGCTTGCCTAGAAGCCAGCTCTCAACTAGCTGCATTCTTATGACAGTGTGAAGGTAGCAGTATTCTGAGTAAGGAGCTTCCCAGATTACCACTCTACTGCACCTGGAGATACCGTCCAGGTGTGCATTGTTAACTTGCGTCTCAGAAGCCTCTGGCAAAAGTCTCTGGTGAAGACGTGGGAAACTCACTCTGCAGGCAGTGTGGAACTGTGAGGGACTGAGGGTGAGCTCAACTCTCAGCAGTAAGATGATTTTGGACAAGGCGTTCAGCTACCTTCTCACATATGGAACTTAGTATGTAGCACCAGTCTACCCCAGGAATTACTGGGAAATCGCTGGATTGAGCTTGGTGGCACTAGTCTTGTGTGCCGGGAGATTCCAGTTACCTCTCCCAACACTTCGGTGAAGCAGCGAGCCTAGACCTTTTGGAAGCGAAAGGTAGCTGCAGGCAGGAGGTAGGCTTACAGGCCATAAGCTCAACTCTCAGAAGTGTGTATACATGGGAGGCAGATGTCTGCTACCCACTCGGACATGCGAGTGGGAACCTAGCTACACTCTGATGAAGAAGGACTTTGGAAATCGCTGCATTCAACTCAGATACACGTGGGTTCAGGCACAACGATTCCACATGCTTTTCTCACAACGTTTCCCTGCCACTAACATGAGGACGTTAGCAGCTCCATCTACAGTCAAGCAGGATGCGGGAGGGTTGTGCCCTGTCCTTAGCTCTCACAGGGAAGCAGGCCTTGAAGCCAGCTCTCAACTAGCTGCATTCTTATGACAGTGTGAATGTAGCAGTATTCTGAGGCAGGAGGTTCCCAGATTACCACTCTACTGCACCTGGAGATACCGTCCAGGTGTGCATTGTTAACTTGCGTCTCAGAAGCCTCTGGCAAAAGTCTCTGGTGAAGACGTGGGAAACTCACTCTGCTTGCAGTGTGGAACTGTGAGGGACTGAGGGTGAGCTCAACTCTCAGCAGTAAGATGATTTTGGACAAGGCGTTCAGCTACCTTCTCACATATGGAACTTAGTATGTAGCACCAGTCTACCCCAGGAATTACTGGGAAATCGCTGGATTGAGCTTGGTGGCACTAGTCTTGTGTGCCGGGAGATTCCAGTTACCTCTCCCAACACTTCGGTGAAGCAGCGAGCCTAGGCCTTTTGGAAGCGAAAGGTAGCTGCAGGCAGGAGGTAGGCTTACAGGCCATAAGCTCAACTCTCAGAAGTGTGTATACATGGGAGGCAGATGTCTGCTACCCACTCGGACATGCGAGTGGGAACCTAGCTACACTCTGATGAAGAAGGACTTTGGAAATCGCTGTATTCAACTCAGATACACGTGGGTTCAGGCACAACGATTCCACATGCTTTTCTCACAACGTTTCCCTGCCACTAACATGAGGACGTTAGCAGCGCCTTCTACAGTCAAGCAGGATGCGGGAGGGTTGTGCCCCGTCCTTAGCTCTCACAGGGAAGCAGGCCTTGAAGCCAGCTGTCAACAAGCTGCATTCTTATGGCAGGGTGAAGGTAGCAGGATTCTGAGACAGGAGGTTCCCAGGTTACCACTCTACTGGACCTGGAGATACCCTCCAGGTCTGCATTGTTAACTTGCGTCTCAGAAGCCTCTGGCAAACGTCTCTGGTGAAGACGTGGGAAACTCACTCTGCAGGCAGTGTGGAACTGTGAGGGACTGAGGGTGAGCTCAACTCTGAGAAGTAAGATGTTTTTGGACAAGGCGTTCAACTACCTAC